>NW_024070201.1:10875818-11475818 GCF_014754425.2 Oryx dammah
TTAATATCTTCTGCTTCTGTTAAGTCCAGACCATTTCTGTCCTTTATCGAGCCCATCTTTGCATGAAATGTTCCCTTGGTATCTCTAATTTTCTTGAAGAGATCTCTAGTCTTTCCCATTCTTTTCTTTTCCTCTTTTTCTTTGCATTGATCACTGAAGAAGGCTTTCTTATCTCTTCTTGCTATTCTTTGGAACTCTGCATTTAGATGCTTATATCTTTCCTTTTCTCCTTTGCTTTTCACCTCTCTTCTTTTCACAGCTATTTGTAAAATGCCTCCCCAGACAGCCATTTTGCTTTTTTGCATTTCTTTCCCATGGGGATGGTCTTGATCCCTGTCTCCTGTACAACGTCACGAACCTCATTCCATAGTTCATCAGGCACTCTATCTATCAGATCTAGGCCCTTAAATCTATTTCTCACTTCCACTGTATAATCATAAGGGATTTGATTTAGGTCCTACCTGAATGGTCTAGTGGTTTTCCCTACTTTCTTCAATTTAAGTCTGAATTTGGCAATAAGGAGTTCATGATCTTAGCCACAGTCAGCTCCTGGTCTTGTTTTTGTTGACTATATAGAGCTTCTCCATCTTTGGCTGCATAGAATATAATCAATCTGATTTCGGTGTTGACCATCTGGTGATGTCCATGTGGAGAGTCTTCTCTTGTGTTGTTGGAAGAGGGTGTTTACTATGACCAGTGCAGTTTCTTGGCAAAATTCTATTAGTCTTTGTCCTGCTACATTCTGCATTCCAAGGCCAAATTTGCCTGTTACTCCAGGTGTTTCTTGACTTCCTACTTTTCACGGGAGGAGATACCCCACGTCCTAGGTCAGGGGCTGCCGGGAGGAGACACTCTGCATCTGAGGTCAGAGGTGGCGGCCGGGAGGAGCTATCCTGAGTCCTAGGTCAGGGGTGGCCGGTAGGAGACACCCCGCATCTGAGGTCAGGGGTGGCCGGAAGAAGCCACCTAGCACCCAAGGCCAAGGGCGGTGACCCTGAGGAGCCACCCCGAGCATGAGGCCAAGGGAGGCAGCTGGGAGGAGCATCCCGAGGAGCAGTGGCTGCACAGGTGCAGGAGGGCCTAGAGGAGCCATCCCTTGTTGAACGTCAGGAATGGTGGTGATAAGGAGATACCCCTCATCCAAGGTAAGGAGCAGTGGGTGTGCTTTGCTGGAGCAGCTGTGAAGAGATACCCCACGCCCAAGGTAAGACAAACTCAAGTAAGGTGGTACGTGTTTCAAGAGGGCATCAGAGTGTAGACACACTGAAACCACACTCACAGAAAACTAGTCAATCTAATCACACTAGGACCACAGCCTTGTCTAACTCAATGAAGCCAAGCTATGCCTGTCGGGCAACCCAAGATGGGCGGGTCATGGTGGAGAGGTCTGGCAGAGTGTGGTCCACTGGAGAAGGGAATGGCAAGCCACTTCAGTATTCTTGCCTTGAGAAACCCATGAACAATATGAAAAGGCAAAATGATAGGATACCAAAAGAGGAACTCCCAGGTCATTAGGTGCCCAATATGCTACTGGAGATCAGTGGAGAAATAACTCCAGAAAGAATGAAGGGATAGAGCCAAAGCAAAAACAATACTCAGTTGTGGATGTGACTGGTGATAGAAGCAAGATCCGATGCTGTAAAGAGCAATATTGCATAGGAACCTGGAATGTCAGGTCCATGAATCAAGGCAAATTGGAAGTGGTCAAACAAGCGATGGCAAGGGTGAACGTCGACATTCTAGGAATCAGCGAACTAAAATGGACTGGAATGGGTGAATTTCACTCAGATGACCATTATATCTTCTATTGCGGGCAGGAATCCCTCAGAAGAAATGGAATAGCCATCATGGTCAACAAAAGAGTCCGAAATGCAGTACTTGGATGCAATCTCAAAAATGACAGAATGATCTCTGTTCATCTCCAAGGCAAATCATTCAATATCACAGTTATCCAAGTCTATGCCCCAACCAGTAACACTGAAGAAGCTGAAGTTGAACAGCTTTATGAAGACCTACAAGACCTTTTAGAACTAACACCCCCAAAATATGTCCTTTTCATTATAGGGGACTGGAATGCAAAAGTAGGAAGCTATTCCTTACATCTTATAAATTTGCCATGATCTAATCCAAATGAAGCTTCATCATAAAAGCCAAATCAAGTCTTTCATCAAGTTCTTTCTTCTTCATGTACACTATCTCCTCAAACTCTATTTCATCGTTCTTTACTTGAAATGTATTCAGACAAGTCTCTCTGGTATTTTATATATAATATGATACTATATAGGAAAGATGAATTTGTCACGGGGTAATGTTTCAGGAAAGACTTTACAGAGACTGTTTTTAGTTGGGTATTGGGCACTGAATGATAAGTATATTATGAAAATGAGGGCATGTGTAAACCTGGGAAGAAAACTTGTTGTGGTACGAAGTTGGTATAATGTATTCCACATATGGGAATACAAAATGGTTTGGCTGGAATGTGAATACTATAAAAAGAACTAATTGGGGAGAATGTATTTGAAAATGATTTTTTAATCACATTTAGAAGTTATTGAATAATTAAATGATGAATAGGGATTTATAGGAGCCAGCCGAGAATTTGAGGGAAGAAAATTAAATCATTATCAATTCAAAATACTGATATGAGATTACAAAAGTTCATATATGTATATATATGGTCTAAACATTTCCCTTGATTTCTTTTGAAATATAATTTGCAGACCATATTATTCCAATTTCTTTCCAAGCATATTCATGTGGGTAATTCAAAAACATGTCTTCTTGACACAGATAATATTCTTTAGAAAAGAAGTTAGTATCCCTCCAACTCTAGAATATAAAAAAAAAAGGTTTGATGTGAAATATAGGAATAATTGGCCAATTCTTCACTGTAGGAATTTTCTCCTTAGTAAGACATAGTCAGAAATTTCAAATTATTTGAACTGTAATTAATCAATTATAACAGTATAGAGATAAATCAAAAAAAAAAAAAAAAGAAGAAGAAGAAGAAGCTACCTTAGTGACTTCACTTTTTCTTTGCAAAGCAGTCTTTGGGAAAACAATTATCTTAATTAACTCAAATAATGGTTTGCTGGTGCCAGAATCTAAGGCACGCAGGCTATCCTGGGAATCCTCAGAACACTGTGGAAACAGCAGTATGCATTTTAACAAAAGCTTTTGAACAGCGGGTGTGATATGCAGAACAACATTCACCAGAAACACTGGGCAAGATGGACAAGATAACTTGAGATCCATCTATCAAGCTGACCATCCTTTGCTATATCTAAATAATGGTACTTGAAAAAATGACTTACAGTGACATCTCTCTATAAAATCTCAAAATTTGCAGTTCTTCCTTTAAGATCTTTAATCCTACTTCTGAAGAGTTTTGATAAAATTTTGTAGAAACAGTGAACAATAGTGCATCTGCTATGATTCCATTTTAGAAGTTACCCATTTAGAAGAGTTTAAAGGAGTTTGGATTTTAGATTGGAAGAATGATATAACTAAAATGTCTGAGAAGGAAAATAACATATATATGTACATATTTTTGAGAAGGAAATGGGAACCCACTTAAGTACTCTTGTCTGGAAAATCCCATGGATGGAGGAGCCTGGTAGGTTACAATCCATGGGGTTGCAAAGAATCAGACACCACTGAACGACTTCACTTCACTCCCTTCACTCACTTCATACTTTATCTCTGGAGAAGGAAATGGTAACCCACTCTAGTGTTCTTGCCTGGAGAATCCCATGGACAGAGGAGCCTGGTGGGCCATGGTCCATGGGGTCGCAGAGAGTCGGACATGACTGAAGTGACTGAGCACTGAGCACACATGTGCATATTTATATATAAAATGATATTAAGTACAAAGTAGTGAACTAGCACTTAAGACACGGAAATATGAATAAAAATGGCTCCCTCAAAGAACTTTAAGTGAGATCAAATGAAAAGATACTAATTCCTAAAAAATCAAACATCCATAAAATTATTTCCAAACAATAGCATATTGTATAATATGGTATCTGATTAGTTGCAATGATTCTGGATAAATGAAAAGAAAGCATTTTAATTTTAAGAACAGTGTTCCTCCAGTAATTATTTACATTGATAAACTATTACCTGAGCTACTCTTCAAAAAATATGCCTAGTAGGACCTAAAATACTTACTAATAGGCTGTCATTACCATGTAGTTAATGTTATCTAATTGTCATTTTCTTTACTTTTATCTTCTTCATTACTTTTGACACCTATTGTATTCTGGTTAGAATGCATATTTATGGATATTTTGAGAGCATTAAAGAATAAGAAAGTAAGAATAAATCAGAAAATTTCTCACTTCTTTACATCCCTAGTTGCCAGCATGTGCGTGTTACTATAACTGCTTCTCTTCTTGGAGAAGGTAAGATACTTGATTTCAGGCCTCTATCTGTGTTTGAAAGAACTGTTTTCCCAGTTCTGAGTATAGAGCCTGGAATATTATTGGAGTTCAACTAATAGTGTTGAATGAATCAAATTTAACACTCCAGGCACGAGTTTATAAGAACCTAGATCACAGTAAGTAAAAAACTAAACAAGGACCAGGCAGTCTTGATAATAAAATCTGATTTCATGCTATATGTTGAGAGAAGAGAATTTACTAAAGAAAATGCTGATTTAAAATATGAGAAAGTATAAGAAAGATGATGTTATTAAAATTGATATAATAACAAGGAGTAATTAATTTATAGTTCATGGTAGAAAGCTGAAGATAAGTTTGAGCATGTTGATTGGTGAAAAATGGTGTAACATTTAGTGGAAATTCTCTAGACACATCTTACAAAGAGGAACTGGGTTTCAGAAGAGAGGTAAGACTGAAAATACAAATGTAAGCTTATTAGTTTTATTTTTTTTTAATATATTAAGGATGTGTGAAGTTAAAAAAAAAAAGAGAGAGATGAAAAGACAAAAAGTAGATGAAAAGAGAGTGTGTCGATAGCAATAGTGGCCTTAACATTGAGAAAAGTCTGTATCAAAGGTGAAAAATGAAGGAAATAAAGCTTCCGGGATGGCGCTAGTGGTAAAGAACCCACCTGCCAATGCAAGAGACATAAGAGACTCAGGTTTGAACCTTGGCTCTGGAAGATCCCCTGGAGAAGGAAATGGCAACCCACTTTGGTATTCTTGCCTGGAGAATCCCATGAACAGAGGAGCCGGGCAGGCAACAGTTCACAGGGTTGCAAAGAGTGGGACATGAATGAAGCGAATTAGCATGCACACTCAAAGAAAATAGAAACACTAATGGTGAAAGAATGGGGCAGTTTCAGAGGAGAGTAAAAGATTCTACTTGACTTCTCTGCAAAATGAGGTCAGTTATATAAATAGAGAGTCACTGGGTAGAAGGATTTGTATTGAAAAATTCAAATATAATGATTCTAATCGTTTTGCCCTGGGCACAAAATACTTAGTGTCAATATGTGTGGTCTCACAGCCTGTCGGCACTTTTTAAGGCCTAGGAACAGATAAAGCAGGTGAAAAAAAAAGAAGGAAAATAATTATAAAAGCTATAGTTTTGTGAACTGAACATAATAACTTTGTTTTGGTTGATCTTGGCATGAAATTTGCATTACTTTTGACTCATTCTATGTCATATCTTTAATCTTAAAATCAATGTGATTTGCAGCACCCCTGCAGTTCTGATTGCCTTTTCCTCTTTTGTACTTTTAAGCTGCTTGACTGTAGGGATTTTGTTTTCAGATAAGCCCCAATTCCTCTAAAATAAACAGTGAATTAGCAGAGGTTTATAAATAATGACATTATAACGTGTTTGAACTTCAGAGGAAGAAACATTTGATTGTAGAATTTATTAAAAAAAACTCTCTAAAAACAGTGAACTGCCATTCAGTCCGAAGTTAAGACTTTTGGTCATTAAATGCTTCTTATGAAAATATTTTTAAAATAATTAAAATAACTACATGCATCATATTTCAAATAAAGCTCTTATGACTGATTTGATTAGTAATTCAAAAGTATAAGTATACAGAATCTTTTGTGTTAAAAAACAAATAATAAAACTTACATATTTGAATTACAAATTTTTGCATAGTAAGTGTCATAACTCAGTTTTGTGTAAGAATATATTTTTGTAGGGTATTCCAGTGAAAAAAGAAGAAAGCAGATGTGCACAGAGGGAGAACTTGGAGTTGCTAAGAAGTTCCACAGGAAACTCTGGAGCATCATTTCAAATTGAACGGAAGAATCCCAGGTCTTTGTACCCCACATCACCCAGTCAAAGGATGTGATTTGCCCCACAGAAGGTTTGACTTTTGAGTAAATTAAAATTCCTTTGGGAGCAATTTTTGAACAGGAATTCAGCTGTGTGCCAACATAAGGCAGAATTCCCTACAGCAGCAACGATTCTTTCAGTTTTTAAGGTCTCTACATCACAGAATCTCAAGTTAATAATTCTGAATTTCCTGTTTTCAAAATCTTGCCTTTCAAGTCAATTTTTAAAGAAAATTTTCCTTCCTTTTTCTTTCTATGATGGACTAAATAAGTAAAGAGCTCACTTTTTTTTTTTTTTAATGTTTCTCTATCAAGAATTTAGAATATCCCTCTTTTTGAATCTGGGGGTGGCCTCTGACTGCTTCAATCAGCAAAATGCAGTGAGTGTTACCCAACGATGTTTCCAGGTCCAGCCTTTAAGAACAAGGACAGGTTTTGTCTTGTTCCTTAAACATCTAAGTTGCCATGTGAAAAGTCTGACCTACTGAGGAAAACCTTAAGGAGGTTCTCTAAACGTAGTCTTAGGACTAAATGAGTGTTTAATTCATAATGTTTTCATGGATTCTCTTTCTGATAGTACTTCAGTTCAGTTCAGTTCAGTTCAGTTCATTCGCTCAGTCGTGCCCGACGCTGTGACCCCATGAATCGCAGCACGCCAGGGCTCCCTGTCCTTCACCAACTCCCAGAGATCACTCAGACTCAAGTCCACCGAGTCAGTGATGCCATCCAGCCATCTCATCCTCTGTCGTCCCCTTCTCCTCCTGCCCCCAATCCCTCCCAGAAGCAGAGTCTTTTCCAATGAGTCAACTCTTCGCATGAGGTGGTCGAAGTACTGGAGTTTCAGCTTCAGGATCATTCCTTCCAAAGAAATCCCAGGGCTGATCTCCTTTAGAATGGACTGGTTGGATCTTCTTGCAGTCCAAGGGACTCTCAAGAGTCTTTTCCAAAACCACAGTTCATTTCAGCAACCACTAATTCTTTCTTAGCAAGAATAGCAAAAATATGTTATAAAGATACATTATTCTTTATCTGCTCCCATGCTGGCCCTCTTTTCTGCTCACCCAGTAAAATCTATTGCTGAGAATTGCCATTAGTTTTTTACATCAGTTAAACTAGAACCTATTGTGAGAGAGAAACAATCTGTGAGAGAGTACATTATTAAAGATATATATAGAGATAGGAAGACAAATTGTATTCAGAAACTCATTTTATTTGCTGATTCTTATTTATCTCAATTTATTTTATGTGCTATATGCATGGTCTGGCACTACACAGCCATGTCTTCCAGAATCACACTGAAGTTCATTTTGTTTTCAAATTTTCATTTTACATAACGTTATCATAAACCTTCGGAAAAGGCAGTGGCACCCCACTCCAGTACTCTTGCCTGGGAAATCCTAAGGATGGAGGAGCCTGGTAGGCTGCAGTCCATGGGGTCGCTAAGAGTCGGACACGACTGAGCGACTTCACTTTCACTTTTCACTTTCCTGCATTGGAGTAGGAAATGGCAATCCACTCCAGTGTTCTTGCCTGGAGAATCCCAGGGACTTGGGAGCCTGGTGGGCTGCCGTCTATGGGGTCTCACAGAGTCGGACACGACTGAAGCGACATAGCAGCAGCAGCAGCAGCATAAACCTTAGTGTGCAAGTGCAGTGGTATTTCAAGTAAATTGTTACACAACAAGGTTTTTTCTCTTCTCCATTTCACAAAGCTGTTCTCATCAGTGTCTAGTCATTCAGTGTCCTATTCCTGCAGTTTCTCCAGTAAGACTTACCACTGGCTCCTGACTGGCATGAAACAAGACTGTCCCCATGTCTTTGGACTGAAAGCCACCTCTAAAGTGTCAGAGATAAGAAAAAGAAAACTCATTATGAGAAGTATTTTATTATATCATCTTTTTAAGATTTGAATATTTGATGGCAAGAATTGATGTGTCAAATATTACTTGAGTTAATAAAGATTACATTATTAATGCTGTCAATAATTTGCATGCATCAAAATAATTTGTGTGAAAGACTACTTAAAATTTACTTTAGAAAATTGTATTTTAACATTTTGTTATGGAAATTCTCAATCACATACATACAGCGAAAGATTAGGTTAATGAACTTCCATGTACATATCCCAAAGATTTCATAATCATCAAATTCAGCCATTCTTTCTCCTTTTAATCCCTATCTTTCCTTCCTGGCTCAAATTATTTTGAAGAAAATCCAACACTTCACATCATTGCATACACAAGTATTACCATATGCATATCTAAAAATCTTTCTTTCTTAAAATTATAGCCATGATATCATTAACATGCACAAAATAACTATATCATGCAATACTAGGCAGTACTCATAATTTCTTGTTATCACATAAATGCTGTATTTTTGAAAGTTTAGTTGAGTCATGATTCAAATATTTTAAATATATCTTGTCTTTAAATCTGCAAATATGTCTTCTCTTTCTCTTGTGGTTTACCTGTTGAAAAATTCAGTTGGTTTCCTAAAAGGACAACTTCTTTCCTAGAGGGAAAAAATGAATATGACCTAGTAAGTTTATATTCCAATCATCCATCCTTTCATCTCTCCATATATTCATTCAAAACTTAATATGTTTGTATATCTCTGTCCATCTATTTATCTATTTTAGCTATGATGTATCAATTAATGTTTCAGCATGATTACACATAAAATCATAATATGACTCTAAAGGCAATGGCAGATTATGTTCTGATGATATGGTGAGGTTTGTGTTTTTGATCATTTATAATGTAAAAATTTCTAGACTTTCCATTAACCATGCCAACCTAAAAGGTTCTGTCTTTGATTACTTGATATTTTTCTTATTTCTCAAATGTTGAGAAAAATTACCCTTGACAATTTTCTGAAAGGAGTTTTTCTGATGCAGAAAATGGAAGAAATGATAAAGTGTAAAATTAAATAGTTTAAAATCTAAGGATGGTACCAAGGTAGTCCAAGGGATGGATTATAGGTTTTGCAGTAAGTTAGAAAATTATTAAATGCTGTTGGAAGCTAATATACAGTGATAAATTGGTGAATAACTACTTCCTTCAGTAAGTTTGAAGGACATTTTTGGTGAGGATAAGACATTAATAGTCTGAAAGAATGTAAGTTTATGGATAAATACCATTTAAAAATTCTAGTAAATGAGGAAGAGCACATCTGTATGATAACAAAATATAGATTAAATGTGCATTTGAAAGATTTAAATAGAAAGAAGTTGAAGATCCTATACTTTGAGCAAGTCAAAGACTTTGAGCTTCTGCTGAATGAAGCATCCTTGGAGGAACAAAGTCTCCAGCCATGGTGCATGAGCCAAGGATATAAATGAGACAGAAGTTGCACAGTAAATGATAAGAGAGAACAAAACAAATAAACAACCACCACAAAATGTATGCAGGTTTAGGACAAAAGATTATAAAAGGGATGGAAAAATAAGAAAAGTTGACTATTTCCTTGCTTCTGAGAGACGTTAAGTGTAGGAGTGTCAATGGATTGCAACTCAATTGGGGTTTCAGAAGAGCCTGTTGCTTTACACTAAAGGCAAGATTCAACTAAGGTGAGTGACAACTAAGGTGAGTGATTATAAGAAGAAACAATTAAGATATCGAAGATACAAATAAATTTATAATGTGAAAGGGAAAGTTGTCATGTGCAACTCTTTGTGACCCCCAAGGACTATAGCCCACCATACTCCTCAGAGGGCCACGGAATTCTCCAGGCAGGAACACTGGTGCCGGTTGCCATTGCCTTCTCCAATGGGTCTTCCCAACCCAGGGATAGACCCCAAGTCCCCTGTATTGCAGGCAGATTCTTTAGTGTTTGAGCTACCAGGGTAGCAAATTTATAATAGAAGAATCTTAAATCTCATTCCTCCTGCTATCATACTGACTCTAGTATTTAAATGATAAGCTCTGGCTATTGTCACTTCACTAGAATAGTGTTCTCCACTTTTGCTATACATTGGAATCATCTGATGATGTCTGATTTGCAACCTCAGATTCTGGTTTTAATTTACCTTGTGTACAGCCTGAATCTCAGAACCATTGAACCACTGTGTGTATTCCTAGTGACTAACATACTTACTGAAGTTCTAATATCAGCCTAGAATAAAATAATCATTAAATACACATGTGCTTTTGAAATTATTATAGAAAACTTACCTAGATGAAACCCTGGATCTAGTATGTACTGAGAAACCAATAGTTATCATGATGAATGAGATTATTACTTTCTCTTTTGGATTATATTGGGTTGATTTAAGAGAAACTTTTGGTCTATCAGTACACAGTTTTAAAATATTGCACTGAAAAAATCTACTTGTTTCTACCTAAAGCTTAAAAATTGGTTTTAGCTCTTCAGCTTTTGACATTTTGTAAGATGCACATTGATTATAACAGAATTTGACAGAAAAAAAATATTCATAGAATTTCAATCCATAATCTAAACTATAATGTTTGAAATTGGATATAATTATCACCAAATTCCACAAAATATGAAGCTTATTATATGAAACCTCTTATTAGAGATTTAGATTAAAACATAGAGGTTAGCAAAACACTAAGAATATAGATTTTAGAGTCAGACAACTTTATTTAAATTCAATTGTGTTACTTTCCAGTGAGAAGTGTATACCATATCTACATCTTTTTCCTAGCTTGCTAAATGACACTATGAATTTATCATTCATTTAATTGTTATGAAAGCTAAATGATATATGTAAAGCAAATTAGTATCATGATTGATAAGTATTAAATGCTCAACATTAAATTTATATACAAAAAAATAAACTCTAAGTGAAAGTAGCATAGAATTACTATTTCCCAAAGTGTTTCTGATTAACTCCAGAAATATTTATAAAGTGTTTACACAAGATGCTTTGCTTTCATGAAACTGCACCCTAGTGGAGAACACAGAAAGTAACCATAAAACTGTAAAAACACAAACATAATTAAATGTTAAGTGAACAACCTTGATGCAAGAAAAACAAAAGGATTTCTATAACAGAAAGTAGCAAAAGAACCTGAATTTAACTATGTGTGGATGAATCAAAGTTTTTCCCCTAGGAGACAAAGTTCAAGTTAAAATATAGAATTGAATAAGAGTTCAATAAATAACTGACTGATGGATATGTATGTGTGTGTTTATGTGTGTGTGTGCACCCACCCACACATGTGTTTTCCAGAAAGTACTTCAGTCTTGTTTTCTAAAAAATAACTTTTTGTAATCCACATAGTCTCAAAAATAAAGTTGAGGAATTCTCAATTTTCAAATGTCCTAGCTGAGTAATTTTCAATATTGATAGGAAAAGAGGGATAAAATAACAATTGGGAAATGGAAAGTCTAATTGGAAAAGAATTGAGAACATTAACAAAGACAAGATTATGATGTGAATCTAAAGATAAATATGAGGAGAAAAAAAATGGTATTCACATTTTGAAAATACAAGTTACTATATAAGCTGCTGTGCTGTGCTTAGTTGATCAGTTGTGTCCAACTTTTTTGCCTTCCAGGCTCCTGTGTCCATGGCTTCTGTGTCTAGCCTGAGATACTCCAGGCTAGAATACTGGAGTGGGTTGCCATGCCCTGAACTTCCCAAGCCAGAGATCAAACTCAGGTCTCCCGCATTGCAGGTGGATTCTTTACCGTTTAAGTCACCAGGGAAGCCCTAAGGTGGTTTTAAATGCTGTAATGAATTCTTCCAATGTGATGGAAATGAAAACCTAAATACTAGGCAAGACTTATAACATTAATTCTTAATGACTTGAGCATGAATATCTTTGCCTGTCGTAATGTGGATCCGGTCATCATCTTCATCAAAACTTCACCTATGTTTCCGAAATAATTAAAAAAAAAAATCCCCTTACTTATTGTTGTTCAGTCACTAAGTCGTGTTCAACTCTTTGTGACCCCATGGATTAGAGCACACCAGGCTTCCCTGTCCTTCACTATCTCCCAAAGTTTGCCGAAATTCATGTCCATTGAGTCAGTGATGCTATCTAACCATTTCATCCTCTGCTGCTCTCAATCTTTCCCAGCATTAGGGTCTTTTCCAATGAGTCAGCTCTTTGCATCAGGGGGCCAAATTATTGTAGCTTCAGCATCAGTCCTTCCAATGAATATTCAGGGTTAATTTCCTTTATGGTTGAGTGGTTTGATGTCCTTGCAGCCCAAGGGACTCTCAAGAGTCTTCTCCAGCACCACAATACAAAAGTATCAGTTCTTTGGCTGCTCAGCCTTCATTATGTGAGCTCAGCCTTCGTTATGATCACATCCATACATAACTACTGCAAAAGCCATAGCTTGAACTATACTGACCTTTGTCAGCAAAGTAATGTCTCAACTTTTTAATACACTGTCTAGGTTTGTCATAGCTTTTCTTCTAAGGAAATTAACACTAACTTAGAGGTTGTAGATTCTTTATAAAAAGATTGTCTGATATGCATATATTTTTGATGATAGTATTGATTTCTATTAAATCTTTGAACAAATAAAGAAAAGAGGGCATTTTGTTCATCACAAAATTGCAACCATCACTGGGATAGCATGTAGCAGCTGCCTAACAGCTCTGCAGTCTGGAAACTACAGGGAGAAATTTGGCAGGTGAAATGCAATTACCCAAACTGGACCTCATCCAGATGTACAGGGCAAACACCCTTTCACTCTTACAGATTGTTTTCATATCTTTAAGGGTCATAAAAAATTAGTGATTTCATTTTTTATATCTCACTCAAAATATACCTAGCTTTGTCACATTAAAATAAAATTGAAATCAACTGTCTTTTGCCAAAAAGCAAGTCTAATAATACTATTTCACTGTTGGAGTGCACTCATATAATAAAGTGTAGATGTGTTTTGTGCTTTTAATTAAATGCTGAAATTTGCTCTCATTCCACATTTCCATCATATGCTGAAAACAGTATATGATTAATGGCAAACAAATTTCTTTTCTTTGTGAGACTGAAACATAATCTATTCAAATGAAGTCACTCCTCACAAGGAGTATATTTTTTTACCTGAGATTAATAGCAAACAAATGTGTTAAAATTTTACATATATTTATTTTATAGTGGTTCATAACTTGACAATTAATTCTCTCTTCTTCTATACCATTACTTATTTAATTTTAACTCAGAAAAAAAATGTGATATCTGGATTTTGGGAAAAAAAAAAACACACCGACAAATCTTGGTTTTGATCAGCGTTTGTTATATGATTTTGGAGCAGATTTTTCTGATTTCCTGTCTACTTTACTCTGCTACCTCCTATAAAAACTTTCAGACCCTTTCATTTTATGTTCTAAATATTATTATTTGCTACTTTCAGGGGGAAATTAATCAATATTTTTTGGTTTATGTTGATTTGGTGAACAATAATAAACAAATACTTCTGTTCAACAAGTTTTTCAATTGACCTTATAAATTAAAATAAATAAAGATTTAATACAGATATTGGTCTCTATTTGGATGTAAAATCAAGTGGTCCACTTTTTTTCACAAATGAGAAAAGGCCTCATTTTTCTGATCATATCTCACTTAGATTTCCTTGGACATTGTCCTGTCTAACATTTGACCTTTATTTTATACTTATTTAAAATTTTATTTCACTGAATACACTAACTTGTACTTTTCCAATGTGAGTTTCATTTTGTTTCTCTCTACTCATATTTGATACATTTAGTTACATTATATTCTTGTCTGTGTCAGTGATTTCAATTCTTCTCATTTTATTATTATATGGAATTTGGTAATTTTAAGTACAGATCTGATATTATCACATCAGCAACTTACTAAAATTTTCCTAAATTTACTTCATGTATAGAATTTTTTACTTCTGCTCAAGTTTTTAATCAGTCTCCTTCTCTAAGGATACTATATATGAAGTAGATGTTATTTTAACATCTAGAACGGTAACGCTTACAGCAATTGTATTACAGTATATATTAATCTGTTAATATCACCACCAACAGACATTTTTCCCTATTAAAAGTGAAATTAATTGCAGTTTTCTTTCCTCTTAAGTTATGCTTCATTCTGAGTTTGCAAATATTCATCAGAACAGCATTAAGTGGTTCAGGACGTTTTGTTCTTGTTCAGTCACTAATTCATGTTAGACTCTTTGAGACCCCATTGGCTGCAGCACACCAGTCTCCCCTGTCCTTCACTATCTCTCAGAGTTTCCTCAAATTCATGTCCATTGACTCAGGGATGCCATCCAACCATCTCATTTTCTGTTGACCTCTTCTCCTCTTGCCATTAATCTTTCCCAGCATCAGGGTCTTTTCCAATAAGTCAACCTTTCTCATCAGGTGGCCAAAGAATTGGAGCTTCAGCTTCAGCATCAGTCCTTCCAGTGAATATTCAGGATTTATTTCCTTTAGGATTGACAGGTTTTATTTCCTTGCAATCCAAGGGACCTTCAAGAGTCTTCTGTAGCACCACAATTTGAAAACATCAGTTCCTAAGCACTCAGCCTTCTTTATGGGCCAACACTCAGACTCATACATGAGTAATTGAGAAACCACAGTTTTGGCTATATGGACCTTTGTCAATAAAGTGATGTCTTTGCTTTTTAATATGCTGTTTAGCTTTGTCATAGCTTTCCTTCCAAGGAGCAAGCATCTTATGATTTCAAGGCTTCAGTCATCATCCACAGTAATTTTGGAGCTCCCCAAAATAAAATTTGTCACTGTTTCCACCTTGTCCCTCTCTATTTGCCATGAAATGATGAGACCAAATGCTATGATCTTAGTTTTTTAATGTTGAGTTTAAGCTAGCTTTTACACTCTTCTCTTTCATGCTCATCAAGAGAAATTGAAAGAAAGAATTGAAAGAACTTGAAGAAAACACAAACAAATGGAAAGATATCTTGTGTTCATGGATCAGAATTAAAATGTTCATAAACCCAAAGCCATTAGCATATTTAATTCAACACATCAAATTTTCAATTATTTTTAAACAGAAATAGAGAAAAAAAAAAGTTATACAATTTGTACGTAGCCACAAAAGACCCCAAATAACCAAATCCAAGTTTTATGAAGAGCAAAGTTGGAGGGTTTGGTCAATTAATGTACAAAAAAATGAAGCAAGAATATGCAAGGAGAAAAGACAGTCTCTTCCACAAGTGGGGAAAAGTGGACGGCTGCATGTAGAACAATACAATTAGAACATTTCTCCATATCACTTAAAAAACAAGCAAATTAATTACCTAAGGGTAAAACTTCAAGCCATAATATTCCTAGAAGAGAACATACCCAGAACATGTTTTGACATAAATTGTAGCAATATTTTTTTGGATCTGTCTCCTAAGTTAAATGAAATAAAAGTTAAAAAAAAAAAAAAAAACAATGGGACCTAATAAAGCTAAGAAGGTTAAGCCTAATTAAAGCTAATTAAACTTTGAATAGCAAAACAAACGATCCACAAAATGAAAAGACAACCTATAGAGTGGGAGAAAATATTTGCAAGTGATATACTCAACTGAAAAGTGAAAGTCAACTCAATCATGTCCAACTCTTTGGGACCCAATGGACTGTACAGTCCGTGGAATTCTCCAGGCCAGAATATTGGAGTGGGTAGCCTTTTCCTTCTTTAGGGGATCTTCCCAACCCAGGGATTGAACCCAGGCCTCCTGCATTGCAGGCAGATTCTTTACCAGCTGAGCTACAAGAGAAGCCCAAGAATATTGGAGTGAGTAGTCTCTCCCTTCTCCAGGGATCTTACCATACCAGTAATAAAACCGTTGTCTCTTGCATTACAGGCAGATTCTTTACCAACTGAACTATCAGGAAAGCCCTATAACTGACTAGAGATTAATAACCAAATATGTGAAAAGTTCATAAAACACAATATGAGGAAAAACAAAAATGAGCAAATAACTTGCATAGAGTTTTTTTTTTTTCCCCCAAAATAAGACATATAAATGGTAAACAGGCACAGGAAAATATTATCAGCGTTCTTAATTATTAGAGAAATGCAAACCAAATCCCCAATGTGATATCTCCTCACATCAGTCAGAATGGCTGCCATCGAGAAAATATCTACAAATAACAAATGTCGGTAATATTATGTAGAAAAGGCAACCCTTGTACACTTTGTGGGAATGTAAATCGGTGCTGTCAGTATGGAAAACATAGGATGGTTCCTAAACAAACTAAGAATATAACTGCCATATGATCCAGTGCTTCTACTCCTAGGTATATAACCAGAAAAATGAAAACACTAATTCAAAAAGGTACACGTACTTTAATGTTTATAGCGGCACTATTTACAATAGCCAAGATATGGAAGCAATCTAAGTATCCATCATCAGAAGGATTAATAAAGAAAAACATATAAATTATATATAGATATATGCAATGGATTATTAACTATCTATAAAAATGGAAATCTCCTATTTTCAGGAATGTGGATGAATCTAGAGAATATTATGCTTAGTGAAATAAGTTAGAGAAAGAAAAATGCTGTATAGTATCACTTATACTTGGAACCTAAAAAAATAGCACAAAGAAATTATATTAAAAAAAAAACAGAAACAGCTTCACAGATATAGAAAATAAGCTAATAGTTACCAGAGAGGAGAGGGAAGAGGGGAGGGTCAAGTTAATGCAATATGAAAGTACAAAGTACTAAGAATGAAATAGATAAACCACAAGGATATATTGTATGGCACAGGGAATTGCTGCAATTACCTTGTAATGACTTTTAATGAAGATACTCTACAAAAATACTGAATCACTATGTTGTATACTTGAAAATAATATAATATTGTAAATCAGCTATATTTCAATAAAGAGAGCTATGTAAAGAAATGATCTTTAAAGGTAACAAAAAATTGAAAAGTTGGAGGCCTGACTAAAGGGCAAATGGTGATTACCTAATATACACACCAACAATCTAACACTTTTGATAAATTGTTTTCTTGCCTGGAGAAGTGGGATAAAACCTTTCATAGGTTATAGAGAGAGTAAAGCAAAATGAACTCTAATGCCGCATTATTAGTTTTTTGAACCTGGTAACCAATTCTGCTTCCCCCACATTTTACCTTCTCAGTGTAGTGTATAGCAACACAGATAGAAGATCCCACTGAAAAACTTTACAAAAACCCTCCACTTGCTACCATTTCATTATTCATGACCTCAATATAGTTATTGAATTACTTCCCCTTTATCCCTGAACCACCATATTTATCTTATTTCACCAATCATTCCTAATCCCAAGAATGATCTATAGATTGCTGACTGACTTTGGAAACTACAACTTAAACCTTGACACTTCTGGAAATGTTACATTTTATTACTGAGTTCAGGTGAACACAGTCTTTCCCTCATCTCTTCCTGTGCCTTCCTCCTTTCTCTCCACCTCGTCTATCTTTTCTCTGTCTTATCTTTGCTTTTTCAAGCTGAGAGAATAAAGTTAATCATAAGGGGGTGATTGAAAAAGTTTGAATATAATAGGAGTCTGAGAAAAATTGAGATTTTTTTTTTCCTGTAAGTCTGTCAAACTACAGCCAGGGGAGTAATAGACTCCAAGCTCTCCTATTTTTTTTTTTTTTAACTGTATAGCCATTTTCTGATTGAGCTAATGGAGACTTTAGAGTGATGACTTGTCAGGTGAGCATACTCCTGCTGTATGTCACATCATTTTTCTTTTCAGAAAATGCTACAGATCAGTCATGCAGGTTCATTTGTAAAATAAGTGAGAAGAGGAATGGTGATAATTTTGATTCATATAAAGAGAAAATGTTATAAATATTTAATATAGCAGAATGTGAAATGTCCTCAAAAAGACAAATATTGTGAATATGAGTCAGATTAAGATTCAAAATAGATTAATTTAAACCATATTAAGTAAAAGTGCAATATATAAGGATATTTTTTAACATGATATCTGTTTCTCTGTATGTAATATTTTCCACAGGATTGTTCTTTGTTTCAAATTCTCCCTCAGTGTATAATTTTTTAAAGAATAGTTCTGAAGATAAAGCAAGTGTAAATGATTAGCTCACCTCCTAAAGCATCAATGTGGAAAAGTCTCCTTAAGATGTCCAAGTATAACAATTTTAAAAATATATTTTGTGAGTTCAATCCAAGATATGTTACCATTAATTTATGAATATTCTTTAATTAAACCTAGTTTCAGTGAATTCTTATCAATCTGGATAAATAAATAGTCTATGCAGATAAGTCTACATGCAACAACTAAAAGTTTCACTGTACTGTCCTCTTCTCCTACTCCCCATAAACTGTGCCCCAAACTGGCTTGTAATTTCATATCACACCCCTTCTTTTACCTGTCCTGGGTGCTCTCAAGAGGTGTTACACTGTTTCTTATGGTAAATAAGTTAACTATCTTGCGTCTATGTGTTCAGCCTTGTTTTCCAACATTTACTAAAATTCCAAAGTCACTTCCACAAATAAAGAAAAAAAAATTAAAATCACCAATATACTCCAAAACACTCACTTGAATATAGGCGACACAATTTTATTCCATGTGACATATTTATTGTGGTCTAACATTCATAGTTAACTCTTCACTTGTGCACTAAATTTATTCACTATTCATATGCCATAAAACAGATATATTAATATTGATGTGTCATAGATAAGAATATCCAATTACATGGCAAATGGAATCATAATCTTCTGCTCCTGAACTAAGAGTTTAGAAACAAATAGAGAGCAAGTCATTAAATGAGCAGCATAAGTCATGCTGTTACCTTTCCATGTAAAATTATCCTATCTAACATTGATAAATGTATATGTCTAGTAGGCCACTAAATATGACACTCCTTTTGGATGGAAAAGAAAATTGCATTCTCTGAGTGCACAAATTCTGTAACTCATTTTTCCTGGTAAACCAGTGAATAATTTAAATTCAGAAAACATCATACCTGGAGTATATATTAGTACTGCCCTAGGGTAGCTCCTTGGTAAATGTCCATGAACATGCATGCATGCTAAGTCACTTCAGTTGTGTCTGACTCTGTGTGACCCCTGGACTGTAGCTTGCCAGCTGTCCATGGAATTCTCTAGGCAAGAATACTGGAGTGGCTTGCCATTTCCTTCTCCAGGGGATCTTCCCAAGCCAGGGGTTGAACCTGCATCTATTATGTCTCCTGCATTGACAGGTAGGTTCCTTACTGCTAGTACCACCTGGGAAGTCCGTAAAAGACTATGAGACAATATAAAAAGTTAAAAATTCTAAATAATCACCACAAATATTAACAAGAGAGATAAGTAAATCATAGGTCATGAATCTTGACTAGTAGCCAGAGAATCAGGTCAAGCAAGATGTCAGCAGTGGAGATGGAACTGTAGCAAACATCAATTTAGAACATTGAAAAGTGTGAACAAGCAGAGAAAGAACAGAGTACTGGTGAGTTCAGTAACAACCAAAATACCTTTATATTTGAAGTACCTTGCATAGTCCTTATCAAAAAACTTCCACTGTTGAATATGTTTGGTCTACATGTACTGAGCATACCTACACAGGTCAGACTCACTATAAGAAAATATGTAAAAAATAAAAATCATAAGACATAATAGGTTATGATGCTTGCTTGTCCTTGTGATTATTAAAACATAAGTTACGGAAATGAACTTATGGAAAACAAATGTTACAAGTATGGAATATATTTAAGGAATTTCAAAAGAGTATTAATCTCTTCCAAGCAATCAGAAATTCATCCTAAGTGTGCCCTTTTAAAATCACTTTTAAAATTTTACATCTGTGTCTCTTTTGCTGTCTTGCATACAGGGTTATCATTACCATCTTTCTAAATTCCATATATATGCGTTAGTATACTGTATTTGTGTTTTTCTTTCTGGCTTACTTCACTCTGTATAATCGGCTCCAGTTTCATCCACTTCATTAAATCTGATTCAAATGTATTCTTTTTAATGGCTTAGTAATACTCCATTGTGTATATATAGTGGAGTGGGGTATTATCTTTAGCCCAGAACCCTGAAAACATCTGGTGGTCCAGCTTCTTCAGCAATAGTCACTACATGAGAACGTATCAGCCTTAAGTATGAGAAGCTTAAGTACATTCCTCTCAATTACGCTGTGAACTGAAAACAGGTATAAAATTAAAATTTTATTGGAAAAAATGAACAAAGTATAGGCTATAAAGAAGTAAAGCAATAGACTGTTGTTCTATGAACAGAGACAAACAATGTTCAGGAGAAAGAGGAATAAGTGTCATATAAGAAACTAATTTAAGTGCAATGTTTAGCTTCAGAAATACTGAAGCTTAATGGACTGCCCTTCTTTGGAATGTAAATGTTTGTCTGTGTGTGTATGTATGTGTGTGTGTACACACATACTTTCAAAATGCTGAAAAAGGTGTCAAGCTAGTACTTCCCAGAAAAGTGTTGAAGTGTTCTAGTCAATGGATGCTAATGAGCCTAACAAGAAAAACCTATTTTATTGACAGCTGTGATTCCTTCAAGGAAGTAGCTCAACTAAACACACTAGTGAGGCCCATCACTTTGATATACTTGACATACTCATACAAAGCTTTCATCCAAGTATAAGCAGACGTTTGAAAAACAGCCATAAGTTGAAAAAGAGAATAAGAAACAAACATGATGGGGGAAAGAAAGAATGTGGTGGAAATTGAAGTATAGGAGCAGAATGGATGGAGAAAATGATATGTCTTCTTTCTTGAGATATATGCAAAGTGGGGATGCTAAAAATCTCTCCTTCAAAAACAGAGCTAAATATTTTAGATATAATAATAGGAAACACGTGTTTGAAAAAATAGATGACTTCCAAGAAAGAAAGCAAAATTATTTGAGGTTAAGGAAATAGAAGGAATAAGATATCTAAAAATTTTCAGATGTTTAAGAAAAAACAGAAATTCTGTGCCTGGAGATTGCCTAGCTTTTATATCCTCTGTCTTATGTTTCTATGTCTGAGCTTTCAGAGAGTAAAGCTCTTATATAAAAAAATTCTCCATGGAAACAAAATGTAGAACAGAATATGCTTTCAGTTCAGTTCAGTTCAGTCGCTCAGCCGTGTCCGACTCTTTGCGACCCCATGAATTGCAGCATGCCAGGCCTCCCTGTCCATCACCAACTCCCGGAGTTCACTCAGACTCACGTCAATTGAGTCCGTGATGCAATCCAGCCATTTTATCCTCTGTCATCCCCTTCTCCTCCTGCCCTCAATCCCTCCCAGCATCAAAGTCTTTTCCAATGAGTCAACTCTTCACATGAGGTGGCCAAAGTACTGGGGTTTCAGCTTTAGCATCATTCCTTCCAAAGAAATCCCAGGGTTGATCTCCTTCAGAATGGACTGGTTGGATCTCCTTGCAGTCCAAGGGACTCTCAAGAGTCTTCTCCAACACCACAGTTCAAAAGCATCAATTCTTCGGTGCTCTCCCTTCTTCACAGTCCAACTCTCCCATCCATACATGACTACTGGAAAAACCATAGCCTTGACTAGACGGACCTTAGTCTGCCAAGTAATGTCTCTGCTTTGGAATATGATTTCTAGTTTGATCATAACTTTTCTTCCAAGGAGTAAGCATCTTTGAATTTCATGGCAGCAGTCACCATCTGCCATGATTTTGGAGCCCCAAAAATAAAGTCTGACACTGTTTCCACTGTTTCCCCATCTATTTCCCATGAAGTGATGGGACCGGATGCCATGATCTTTGTTTTCTGAATGTTGAGCTTTAAGCCAACTTTTTTACTCTCCACTTTCACTTTCATCAAGAGGCTTTTTAGTTCCTCTTCACTTTCTGCCATAAAGGTGGTATCATCTGCATATCTGAGGTTATTGATATTTCTCCCGGCAATCTTGATTCCAGCTTGTGTTTCTTCCAGTCCAGCGTTTCTCATGACATACTCTGCATATAGTTTAAATAAGCAGGGTGACAATATACAGTCTTGACATACACCTTTTCCTATTTGGAACCAGTCTGTTGTTCTATGTCCAGTTCTAATTGTTGCTTCCTGACCCTCATATATATTTCTCAAGAGGCAGGTCAGGTGGTCTGGTATTCCCATCTCTCTCAGAATTGTCCAGTTTCTTGTGATCCACACAGTCAAAGGCTTTGGCATAGTCAATAAAGCAGAAATAGATGTTTTTCTGGAACTCTCTTGCTTTTTCCATGATCCAGCAGATGTTGGCAATTTGATCTCTGGTTCCTCTGCCTTCTAGAATACTATGAAATAGAGGCAAAGTATTCCATAGAAAGGACTACAAAGAAAACGTTCTGTCTTGAGTTTGCTTCTTAGAAAGGCTATGAAAGATGTTTTTCATAACTATTAATTAATACAGAGGACTATGTAGGTATGCTTGAAATTGTCTACAAAAATTTAAAATGAAATAAATGAAAGGAAAGCTATGACAAACCATTGTAGTGTATTAAAAAGCAGACATCACTTAGTCAACAAGGGTCTGTATAGTCAAAGCTATGGTTATTCCAGTAGTCAGATACGGATGTGACAGTTGGACCGAAAAGAAAGCAGAGCGCCAAAGAATTGATTCTTTTGAACTGTGATGTTGGAGAAGACTCTTGAGAGTCCCTTGGATTGCAAGGAGATCCAACCAGTCAATCCTAAAGGAAATCAGTCCTGAATATTCATTGGAAGGACATATGCTGAAGCTCCAAAATTTGATCACATGATGTGAAGAACGACTCATTGGAAAAGACCCAGCTGCTGGGAAAGATTGAAAGCAAAAGGAGAAGGGGTGGCAGAATTTGAGATGGTTGAATAGCTTCACCAACTCAATGGACATGACTGAGCAAACTCTGAGATAGTGAAGGAAATGAAATGCTGCAGTCCACAGTGTCACAAAGCATGAGACATGACTTAGTGACTGAACAACAAAAATATTTGTACCAACATGTAAAAAATCAATAATTGATCATAAAAGGGAAAAAAAGTCCTAATATCTGCCCAGTGTGACATCTACTCATTTAAAAAAAAAATTATTGAAGTGTAGTTGATTTGCAATGTTATGTTAGTTTCAGGTTTATAGCAAAGTGAATCAGTTATACATATGTTGACCCTTTTTTAGATCCTTTTCCCATATAGGTCATTACAGAGTACTGTCTAGAGTTCCCTGTGTTATCAGTAGGTCTTTATAATATATCTATCTTATATATGATACTATGTTTATGTCAATCCCAATCTCCCAATTTATCCATACCCTTTTCCCCTTCCTTTCTTAATAAAAATTCTTAGCAAACTAGCAAGTAAAGAAAATGTCCTTAATCTCATAAAAGTTTTCTCTGAAACAGAAAACTTGATTCTTAATGATGAAATATCAAAGTATTTCCCTGAGATAAGAAAAGAAACTTGCCAACTCTCACAGCTTCTATTAACAATGTACTTGGGATCTGAATCAGTGAAAGAAATCTCCATTATGACTTTGACTTAGGTAATGATAGCTTAAAAAAAACACAAGTATTCTTATACAGCTAAATAAATATATATGAAGAATGAAAAATAAGAGATAAAAATCATATTTAAAGATGACATTATCTTATGCATTAAAATATGAAAGGAATGCCCAAGAGAACCATTCAAATTAATAAATATACCTATCAAAGTAAATGACAGCAAGTCGCATTTTTCTTCCAGTTTTATTGATATGCAATTGACATAAGCACTGTATATTTTAAGGTATACAGCATATTTTAAGGGGATGACAGAGGATGAGATGGTTGGATGGCAACACTGATTCAATGGACATGAGTTTGAGCAAGTTCCAGAAGCTAGTATTGGACAGGGATGCCTGGCATGCTGCAGTCCATGGAGTCGCAAAGAGTTGGACACAATTGAGTGACTGAACTGAGCTAATATAGCATAATGATTTGACATACATACATCATGAAATTATTACCACAATAAATTTATTGGACATCTATCATTCCATATAGATAAAAAATTAAGTATGAAAAATATAGTTTCTGTTTGTTGAGAGCTCAAATCCTACAATCTTAACTTTTGCATGTAACATACACTGTTAGTCACATTTATGATGATGTACATTGTATAATATATTTTGTTGTACTCATCTTAGAATTGGAACTTTCTAATTTTTGACTATCTTCTTCTAATCCCCCATCCTTTCACCTCTGTTAATCACAAGTATGATCTCTTTTTCTATGAGTTTGTTTTAAAAGTATAATGAACCTAAAACACTATATTAGTTCCTGTTATACAACATAGTGATTGGATATTGCTACACATTTCAAAATGGTCACATGATAAGTTTAGTTACCATATGTCACCATACAAAGTTATTACATAAATATTGACTACACTCATCATGGGTACATTTCATACTCACGACTCAGTTCATTTTTTTGCAATTGAAAATTGCACCTCCTTTGATGAAACTGGAGCCTATTATCCATAGTGAAGTAAGTCAGAAAGAGAAACATTAACATAGTATGTTAAAGCATACATATGGAACTTAGAAAGATGGCTTCCTTTGTGGCTCAGAGGTTAAAGCGTCTGCTTCCAATGCGAGAGACCCAGGTTCGATCCCTGGGTCAGGAAGATCCACTGGAGAAGGAAACGGCAATCCACTCCAGTATTCTTGCCTAGAGAATCCCATGGACGGAGAACACGACTGAGCGATTTCACCTCATCTCACCTAGAAAGATGGTAACTAGGATCCTATATGCAAGGCAGCAAAAGAGACACAGATATAAAGAACAGACTTTCAAACTGTGGGAGAAGGCAAAGGTAGGATGATTTGAGAAAATAGCATTGAAACATGTATATTACCATATTTAAAATAAATGACCAGTTTTAGTCCAATGCATCATGAAGCAGGGCACTCAAAGCAGGTGCTCTGGGACAACCCAGAGGGATGGGGGGAGGGAAGTCAGAGGGGGATTCAGGATGGGGAGACACATGTGCACCCGTGGGTAATTCATGTTGATGTATGGCAAAACCCACCATAATACTGTAAAGATATTATCCTCCAATTAAATTAATTAATTAATTAAAAAAATTGTACCTCTTAATCTTCCTCAACTATTGTGAAATTCATTTTGAAAAAGCATTTGTAGTTCTTCATATAAGCAGCAAACCTTTATAAAACAATTTATACAGAATATGTGCTTCAGTCTTGTCTGACTCTGTGTGAATCTATGGATGGTAGCCCACTAGAATTCTCTGTCCGTGGGATTCTCCAGGCAAGAATACTGGAGTGTGTTGCTATGCCCTTCTCCAGGGGATCTTCCCCACCCAAGGATCAACCCACACCTCCTACTTCTCCTGCATATCAGCAGCATTATCTTTTATGCATCTAAGAATAAATTAAATACCTAGTAAAAATATACTGAAGACTTCTATGAAGGATTAAAATAGCCACAAATTAGTTGATTCTTTTCTCAGTTAAGTGAGTTCATGTCTCTTCTCCATCACCTTGGGTAACTGCTTTGACTAATGTAAAATAGTAGAAGTAACACTTGTACCAGTTTCTAGACCTAGGTCTTAAATACTGGTGACTTCTAGTTCTTGTCTCATAGAATACTTGCTCTTGGAAACTAGCTATCATGCTGAGAGAAAGACCAAGCATTCCAGTGGAGGGGCCCAACCACACTCTCAGCTGATAGACATCAACAATTAAAAAGCAGTGTGATCAAGCTACTTTGGAATTGGCCCAGATAGGGCTACCTTGAGGAACAGCAAGCTCACTTTACAAGTTCAATTCAGTTCAGTTGCTCAGGTGTGTCTGACTCTTTGTGACCCCATGGACTGCTGCAAGTCAGGCTTCCATGTCCATCACCAATGCCCAGAGCTTACTCAAATTCATATTGATCAAGTCAGTGATGCCATTCAGCCACCTCATCCTCTATTGCCCCATTCCTTTCTTGCCTTCAACTTTCCCAGCATCAGGGTCTTTACCAATGAGTCAGTTCTACGCATCAGGTAGCAAAATATTGGAGTTTCAGCTTCAGCATCAGTCCTTCCAATGAATATTTGGGACTGATTTTCTTTAAGACGGACTGGTTGGATCTCCTTGAAGTCCAAGGGACTCTTAAGAGTCTTCTCCAACACTACAGTTCCAAGGCATCAATTCCTTAGTGTTCATCTTTCTTTATAGCCCAACTCTCACATCCATACATGACTACTGGAAAAACCATAGCTTTGGCTAGACGGACCATATTGGCAAAGTAATGATTCTGCTTTTTAATATACTGTCTAGTCTAGGTTGGTTATAACTTTTATTCCAAGGTGCAAGTCTCTTTTAATTTCATGGCTAAAGTCAACATCTGCAGTGATTTTGGAGCCCCGCCCCTCCAAATAAAATCCATCACTGTTTCTATTGCTTCTCTTCTATTTGCCATGAAGTGTTGGGACAAGATGCCATGATCTTAGTTTTCTGAATGTTGAGTTTTAAGCCAACATTTTCAGTTTCCTCTTTCACTTTCATCAAGAGGCTCTTTAGTTCTTCACTTTCTGCCATAAGTGTGGTGTGTCTGCATATCTGAGATTATTGATATTCATCCCAGCGATCTTGATTCCAGCTTGTGCTTCATCCAGCCCAGCACTTTGCATGATGTAATCTGTATATGTTATATAAGCTGGGTGACAATATGCTGCCTTGACGTACTCCTTTTCCTATTTGGAACCAGTCTGTTGTTCCATGTCCAGTTCTAACTGTTGCTTCCTGACCTTCATATAGGTTTCTCAGGAGACAAGTCAGGTGATCTGGTATTCCCATCTCTTTAAGAATTTTCCACAGTTTATTGTGATCCACAATTCAAAAGCTTTGGAATAGTTAATAAACCAGAAGTAGATGTTTTTCTGGAACTGTCTTTCTTTTTGATGATTCAGTGGATGTTGGCATTTTGATTTCTGGTTTCTCTGCCTTCTCTAAATCCAGCTTGAACATCTGGAAGTTCACAGATATTCACAGAATTGCTGAAGCCTGGCCTGGAGAATTTTGAGCAGTGCTTTGCTAGAGTATGAAATGAGTGCAACTGTGCAGTAGTTTGAGCACTCTCTGACATTGCCTTTCTTTGGGATTGGAATGAAAACTGAGCTGTTCCAGTACTGTGGCCACTTCTGAGTTTTCCAAATTTGCTGACATATTGAGCGCAGCACTTTCACAGTATCATCTTTTAGGATTTGAAATAGCTCAACTGGAATTCCATCACCTCCAGTAGCTTTAGTCTTTATATGTTTATTATTTAAAGTGAGTTATACCTACAGAACTACTTTCATGAGAAAAGCTGATTCAGTGGAAAAGACCATGATGCAGGTAAAGATAAAACACAGAAGGAGAAGAGGGCAACAAAGGATGAGATGGTTGAATGGCATCACCAATTCAATGGGCATGAACTTGAAAAAACTCTGAAAGATGGTGAGAGAGGGAGACATGGCATGCTTCAGTCCATGGGGTCACAAACAGCTGGACACAACTTGGCAACTGAGCAAAAACCACAACACCACCAACAATTAGATTATTTATTAGAAAGGTTTGTAGTTTCTTTTCTACTTATTTTTGCAACATTTCTACTACTAAGATTTATCAATCGCATAAGTATTTTACTCAATTCAGTTTATCACTACATAGAAAATATTGTTTTAGGAAATTTTGCTTAACTTCACTATGAATTTCCACAGGAGGCAGCAAAGCAGACTAAGTGGACTAAGATATTCCCGAATAAAATAATAATGCATTTTAAACCCAGTACTGACAATCTGTGTCCATATTGAGTTAGGTTTAAACAGAGAGGACAGAGAAAATAAAGTGCAAAATATCTGTGCATTTGTTAAAACCTATAGAACTTTACAATACAGACTGAATCTTAATTTAAGAAAAGCAATGACAAACAATGCTCAAACTACCACATGACTGCACTCATCTCACATGCTAGCAAAGTGATGCTCAAAATTCTTTAAGCCAGGATTCAACAGTAGGTGAACCATGAACTTCCAGATGTTCAAGCTGGATTTAGAAAAGCCAGAAGAAAAAGAGATTAAATTGCCAACATCTGCTGGATAATCAAAAAAGCAAGAGAGTTCCAGAAAAACATCTACCTCTGCTTTATTGACTATGCCAAAGCCTTTGACTGTATCACCACAAACAGTGGAACATTCTTCAAGAGATGGGAATACCAGACCACCTAACTTTTCTCATGAGAAATCTGTATGCAGGTCAAAAAGCAACACTTAGAACTGGACGTGGAACAACAGACTGGTTCCAAATTGGGAAAGGAGTATGTCAAGGCTGCATATTGTCACCTTGCTTATTTAACTTATATGCACAGTATGTCATGCAAAATGCTGGGCTGGATGAAGCACAAGCTGGAATCAAGACTGCCGGGACAAATATCAATGACCTCAGATGTATAGATGACACCACCCTTTTGGTAGAAAGTGAAGAAGATCTAAAGAGCCTCTTGATGAAAGTGAAAGAGAAGAGTGAAAAGGTTGGCTTAAACTCAATATTCTGAAAACTAAGATTTTGATATCTGGTTCTACCACATCATGGCAAATAGATGGGGAAACAGTGGAAATAGTGACAGATTTTATTTTGGGGGGGGCTCCAAAATCAATGCAGATTGTGACTGCAGCCATGAAATTAAGAGACACTTGTTCCTTGGGAAAAAAGCTATGACCAACCTAAACAGCCTAGACATTATTTTTCTAACAGAGTCCATCTGGTAAAAGCTATGGTTTTTCCAGTAGTCATGTATGCATGTGAGAGTTGGACTATAAAGAAAACTGAGCACCAAAGAATTGATACTTTGGAACTGTGGTGTTGGAGAAGACTCTTGAGAGTCCCTTGGACAGCAAGGAGATCCAACCAGTCTATCCTAAAGGAAGTCAATCCAGGGTTATCATTGGCAGGACTAATGCTGTAACTGAAACTCCAATTCTTTGGCCACCTGATGCGAGGAAGTGACTCATTGAAAAAGACCCTGATACTAGGAAAGATTGAAGGCAGGAGAAGGGGATGGTAGAGGATGAGATGGTTGGATGGCATCATCGACTTGAAGGACACAAGTTTGAGTAATCTCTGGAAGTTTGTGATGGACAGGGAACCCTGGTGTGCTGCAGTTCATGAGGTGGCAAAGAGTTGGCAATGACTGAGCACCTGAACTGAACTGAACTGAGTTGAATTTAAAAAAAGGAAAAAAAAAAAAAAAAAAAAACAAAAATCAAAAACTGAAAAGAGTTCAATGTATCCTAGGATACAATGTGGAATGTTTACATGTGTGTGAAATAAACTAAATGAAGGGATTCAGGAAAAATAGTACCACCTTGAATAACTAAAGAAAATTGTGTAATCTACTTCACATTTCTTTCCCAAGGGATTATCAGTTCATAGTTCTAACACACACATTCATGAATACTGAAATTGAACAGTTAGGTAAATGGGTAGTGTTTAGGTAAATGAATGGATTAAGATTTTAAAATAAGCAAGGGGGAGAAAGCTAAAATGATCCATGTGAAAACAGATTGCAGTTAAGGACAGTACTAGTCATGTTTAGCTTTAGAAAGATACATGTGATCATGTATGACATATTTATGATATGTGTGTGTACCCAAGTTAATATACATCATACATGTCCTTGCCCTGTTAGCTTAGCAGGCCTAGAAATAATATCTCAGTGTGTTCGTTTCCAAGGCAAACCATTCAATATCACGGTAATCCAAGTCTATGCCCCAAGCAATAATGCTGAAGAAGCTGAAGTTGAACGGTTCTATGCAGACCTACAACACCTTTTAGAACTAACATCCAAAAAGATGTCCTTTTCATTATAGGGGACTGGAATGCAAAAGTAGGAAGTCAAGAAACACCTGGAGTAACAGGCAAATTTGGCCTTGGAATGTGGAATGAAGCAGGGCAAAGGCTAATAGAGTTTTGCCAAGAAAATGCACTGGTCATAGCAAACACCCTCTTCCAACAACACAAGAGAAGACTCTACACACAGATATTGCCAGATGGTCAACACCGAAATCAGATTGATTATATTCTTTGCAGCCAAAGATGGAGAAGCTCTATACAGTCAACAAAAACAAGACCAGGAGCTGACTGTGGCTCACATCATGAACTCCTTATTACCAAATTCAGAATTAAATAGAAGAAAGTAGGGAAAGCTGCTAGACTATTCAGGTATGCTGCTACTGCTACTGCTGCTGCTAAGTCGCTTCAGTCCTGTCCGACTCTGTGCGACCCCATAGACGGCAGCCGACCAGGCTCCACCGTCGGTGAGATTCTCCAGGCAAGAACACTGGAGTGGGTTGCCATTTTCTTCTCCAATGCATGAAAATGAAAAGTGAAAGTGAAGTCACTGAGTCGTGTCCAACTCTCAACGACCTCATGGACTGCAGCCTACCAGGCTCCTCCATCCATGGGATTTTCCAGGCAAGAGTACTGGAGTGGGGTGATGTTGCCTTCTCCAGACCAGGTATGACCTAAGTCAAATCCCTTATGATTATACAGTGGAAGTGAGAAATAGATTTAAGGGCCTAGATCTGATAGATAGAGTGCCTGATGAACTATAGAATGAGGTTCATGACATTGTACAGGAGACAGGGATCAAGACCATCCCCATGGAAAAGAAATGCAAAAAAGCAAAATGGCTGTCTGGGGAAGCCTTACAAATAGCTGTGAAAAGAAGAGAAGCGAAAAGCAAAGGAGAAAAGGAAAGATATAAGCATCTGAATGCAGAGTTCCAAAGAATAGCAAGAAGAGATAAGAAAGCCTTCTTCAGCGATCAATGCAAAGAAATAGAGGGAAAGAACAGAATGGGAAAGACTAGAGATCTCTTCAAGAAAATTAGAGATACCAAGGGAACATTTCATGCAAAGATGGGCTCTATAAAGGATAGAAATGGTATGGAATAAACAGAAGCAGAAGATATTAAGAAGAGGTGGCAAGAATACACAGAAAAACTGTACAAAAAAAAAAAAAACAAATCTTCACGACCCAGATAATCATGATGTTGTGATCACTGATCTAAAGCCAGACATCCTGGAATATGAAGTCAAGTGGGCCTTAGAAAGCATCACTATGAATAAAGCTAGTGGAGGTGATGGAATTCCAGTTGAGCTATTTCAAATTCTGAAAGATGATGCTTTAAAAGTGTCGCACTCAATATGCCAACAAATTTGGAAAACTCAGCAGTGGCCAAAGGAGTGAAAAAGATCAATTTTCATTCCAATCCCAAAGAAAGGCAATGCCAAAGAATCCTCAAACTACTGCACAATTGAACTCATCTCACATGCTAGTAAAGTAATACTCAAAATTCTCCAAGCCAGGCTTAAGCAATACGTGAACTGTGAGTTTCCTGATGTTCAAGCTGGTTTTAGAAAAGGCAGAGGAACCAGAGATCAAATTGCCAACATCTGATGGATCATGGAAAAAGCAAGAGAGTTCCAGAAAAACATCTATTTCTGCTTTATTGACTATGCCAAAGCCTTTGACTGTGTGGATCACAATAAACTGTGGACAATTCTGAGAGAGATGGGAATACGAGACCACCTCACCTGTCTCTTGAGAAATCTGTATGCAGGTCAGGAAGCAACAGTTGGAACTGGACATGGAACAACAGACTGGTTCCAAATAGGAAAAGGAGTGTGTCAAGGCTGTCTATTGTCACCCTGCTTATTTAACTTCTATGCGGAGTACATCATGAGAAACACTGGACTGGAAGAAGCACAAGCTGCAATCAAGATTGCCAGGAGAAATATCAATAACCTCAGATATGCAGATGACACCACCTTTATGGCAGAAAGTGAAGAGGAACTAAAAAGCCTCTTGATGAAAGTGAAAGAGGAGAGTGAGAAAGTTGGCTTAAAGCTCAACATTCAGAAAACAAAGATCATGGCATCCGGTCCCATCACTTCATGGGAAATAGATGGGGAAACAGTGGAAACAGTGTCAGACTTTATTTATTTGGGCTCCAAAATCACTGCAGATGGTGATTGCAGCCATGAAATTCAAAGACGCTTACTCCTTGGAAGAAAATTTATGACCAACCTAGATAGTATATTCAAAAGCAGAGACATTACTTTGCAGACTAAGGTTCGTCTAGTCAAGGCTATAATTTTTCCAGTGATCATGTATGGATGGGAGAGTTGGACTGTGAAGAAGGGAGAGCACCGAAGAATTGATGCTTTTGAACTGTGATGTTGGAGAAGACTCTTGAGAGTCCCTTGGACTGCAAGGAGATCCAACCAGTCCATTCTGAAGGAGATCAGCCATGGGATTTCTTTGGAGAGAATGATGCTAAAGCTGAAGCTCCACTACTTTGGCCACCTCATGCGAAGAGTTGACTCATTGGAAAAGACTCTAATGCTGGGAGGGATTGGGGGCAGGAAGAGAAGGGGATGACAGAGGATGAGATGGCTGGATGGCATTTCTGACTCAATGGACGTGAGTCTGAGTGAACTCTGGGAGATGGTGATGGACAGGTAGGCCTAGCGTGCTGTTATTCATGGGGTCACAAAGAGTCGGACATGACTGAGCCACTGAACTGAACTGAAGGAATCTCCACACTGTTCTCCATAGTGGCTTTACTAGTTTTCATTCCCACCAACAGTGTAAGAGGGTTCCCTTTTCTCCACACCCTCTCCAGCATTTGTTGCTTGTAGACTTTTGGGAACTCATGTACACCCATAGCGGATTCAAGTTTATGTATGGCAAAACCAACACAGTATTGAAGAGTAAAATAAAGTGAAAAAAAAAAAAAAAGAAAGAAACAGTGTTAGTTTAACATGGATTAGAGTTAAAATTTTAAAATATAGTAAAACTTTTAGAACTTTGAGACTTAATATGATTGGTGATTTAAATGGTATCTCTAAGCTTCTATCAGAGTGAGAGGACACAGCCTAAAGAATCTAGTGTTAATCAAATTGACTGAGATTTATTGATCCCAGCCATTTTTATTATTTATCTAACATTTTTTTTTTTGCCTACTATGTGCAGATGATATTGTAGGTACTAGAAATATAAACATGAAAAGACTGTAAAAAATCCAGAAAAATTAAATTAGAATCACTAGATCAATAAAATGGTATCTGCAGTTTATTATAAGAACAGTTAGCAAACTGGGAACTTTCAGATTCAAAACTGACATGAACGTGAAAGGCATAACATTACAGGATGCCTTAGGAAGTGAAATTGTAGAAACTTTTATTTTTACAATTGGTTGGGACAATGGGGGTTTCCAGATGACCAGGGATAGATTAAAAACGGTCATCTTATACCACTTCTGAATCATGACTGAAGTTTCTTTTAAGGTTATCAGAGTTTCTTACAAAATATAACATAAGTTAAACTTCACTCATATTTATGACATAAGCTAGATTTAGTTTTACTTATGTGGTTTAAATGATTTAATCTATTTAGGATATTTTCAAGTCTAGCCTCCATTTTGTATTTAATGTTAGCAACTGAAATAATCCCTAATTTTTAATGTTTTTTTTTCTTCAAGTTACAGAGGCATAGTGGACTTTGGGGCTAATTAGAATCAGTAGCTTATTAATAACCACAAAGTGACCAGACTTAGTATAATCTTCATCTTACAGTAGATTTTCTGTTGTTTGGGTCTGCCAAGCACATATCAGGCTGCATACTTCCTTGACTTTTTCAATGTCACGATCCAGAGAAAGAAAATAAACTTAAATTATTCTCATAATATTAAGAAGCTATTCCTTTGAAAACCCTAGTATACTTTTACCTTTATCACATAGATCCTACCTAGCTCAGTACCCACATACATAAAGAATAACTGGAGAGAATTGCATATAGTTTTGATAAACTCAGAGAAAATCTTGACTTTTACTTAGAATGAAGTCAAATACTCATAAATTGTGGAGTCATATCAGAAATTATATTTAAACTACAGGAGAAGAAGGAATTTCTATTGTGACAGCAAACATAATGCTCATTATCAATGGTGAGTGAAGGTTCTCAGAAGAAGTGACACATAAGTTGAGATCCTGATTAAAAGAAGGAGCTATGTAAATAAAGATCAATTGGAATAATCAGAAAGAAGAATTCTCACTACCAGTAAGGTAGGAAAGCACTTGGTGTTTTGAAGCAACTAGTAAAGAGCAGCATTGTGAATAAAGGAGAAAACAGTTGGAAGTAAGAAATAAGGTTGGATATGAAGGAAAAGATAAAACAAGTAAGCCAATGCAACAAGTTGTGATTTTTATTCTCATTGTAATAAGAAGCTATTGGAAAATTTCAAGCAGGATAATAACAGAATCAAGAGATCATGTTAGTTACCCATGTTGGAAATACCGACAAGTCCCAAATGGTATATATTGCATAAGAGGTGAAACAATTATCTGAAGAGTGAGCATATTTTGAAAGCAGAATATTTTTAATGCTGCCTCAAATGTTTTTCTTTTATTTTTGTCCTTTTTATCATTTTTTTCATTTAAGTTGTCAGCACCTTACCTCACTCCATACAAAATTATTGTTAACAAATAAGTACAGTAAGTCCCCTCCATATGTACCTTCAAGTTGCAAGATTTCAAAGCTATGAACATATGTTCACATGTCCAACCACCTAAGTTAATTTACATGTCTGGTATACATTGTCATGTACATACATCCCCTACAAGTAGTTGCCCTTTTATGTACTTTACTGCTCAGTATAACACTATCTTTATTTAAAGCCCAGGATGTCCAGAAGCAAATGCAAAAGCAATGGTGATGTAGTTGCGATCATTGTAATTTTCAAGGTACTGTACTATGAGATTAAAACTGTTTTATTTTTTGTGGTGTTTCTTTTTTTGTGTATTATTTGTATGAAAAGTATTACAAACCTATTACAGTACAGTATTATATAGCTGACTGTTCTAGTTAGATACTACCTAGACCAACTTTGTTGAACTTACTAACAAATTGGACCTATGACTATATTCTTGGAAAGAAATCCATTTGTATGTAGGGAATTTACTTATTAGAGGATGTGGTGTTGACAACCTAAGCATATAAGTCCCCACTTATTTTCAGCATAAGCCTAGCTTTTTCTTAGATTTTAAAAAAATCTCCCTTTTTCCATGCCTCAGCATATGTAGTCATATATAATCCACACAATATAATATAATGAAAATGCAAGCAACTGCCTCATATCATGCATTGGAATTAATTTTAGGTTTTATTTTTTCTTAAACATTTTGGAACAAGAATAAAATTTGGAATAAAAATCCATGGAAACTGCTTTAAAGTCATCTTGTCAAAGTAAGAGCAAATACAAACAGCCTACCAATTAGACATTTACCATACACTTGGCAGTGATGGTAAATTAGTTCAATGTAACTTGATTTTTCTCCAGGCTCTCAACCAGATATCTACAAGAGACAAACCATGAAACAGAAAAGAGCTTTCTCCTAAAAATATTCAATGCTTTGTTGGTTGAAAATAAGACAATGGAAGCTAGGTCACTTTGAGGACTTTTTTTTGACTTTTAAAAACAGATTTAAGACTTTGACAAGATAGAATTTTGTTGTAAATGTGTAGCATCTCAAGATTATTATTTATAGAACTCACAGGAAAATCACACACTTATAGTAGTTGTTTATTGATACAAAACACATGATTCAAATTACAGATCCACATATATCCTGAAACATGTTATAACTGGTTATGTATGAGGATCCCTTTCTTAAGTATAGAAATCATTAATAATTTTAACTCTCATTATTATTACAAAATTATTATTATGTTATAATAATAATGTAACTTTAGATAACCAAAATAAAATGTTTTATAAATCTAACTAGAAATAACTAAATGAGCTAGGTGGTAATGTTTTAACTTACATTAATGGAATACAAAATGGTTTAAGTATAATGAAATATTCCAATTAAATCTTTCTTAAAGTGGCTTTTTATTTAAAAATATTCAGCACAGATGTTAGGATGGATTTATTGTACATATCTGAAATTTCTAGGCTGTTCACACAGCTTAACTTTCTATTACTGAATTTGCCTTCAATTCAGGCTTCTGCATTTTGCTGTTTATGACCAAATGGTTTTCTCTTTCTTCCACACACATTTAAATGTGTGGTAATAAAATGTAATGAGGGAAGAGAATGGTAATTGTGAATGAGTACATGTGGTAGACAAACTGACTAATTGCACATATATTTGCATAGATTATAACTAGATATGCAGAAAGAGGAACACTTACAAAACACTTCTAAACAGCTTTCTGTAGATATATTTTTTTACTTCTACCAAGTAAAACTATCAATTTTTACATTTATCATTAATATATGGGGATCATATCTTCATTTTTTCTGAATTATAATATTCTGATTAAACATACTTCTCTTAGTCTTATATTAAGTTGAATAAACATGGAAAAATCTAAAGGATTTATTTTAATCTTTTAAGCTGAATCACTGAAAACTTTACTTACATGTTTAAAAAATATGTAAGACAATGTTTAACTAGTAACATAATTTTTCTGATTATATCTATATAGTATTATAACTTGGGGATGGTGTAGAAAGGTTATTGATTCTGTATTGGTTCTAATATATTCAAATGTTCAATTTTGGTGTCAGACCAGAGTTCAAATTCCCAGTGATTTACTTTCTAATATGTAGTTCTTGACAACTGACCTAACTTCTTTTGTCTCATTTTTTTTCATCTCTGTAATGGGAATGGCATCCTAGACACAGTAAAAAGTGGACAAAAGAAACTTTAGGCATTTATATTGGAATGGAAGAAATGAAATTATCTTTACATGCAAATGTAATTTCCTAAGTAGAAACAAAGAATCTACAAAATAAATAAATAAATAATGTTTACCACTAATAATTAACTTTTTAGTAAGACTACAGTATTCAAATCAGTCTCCCAAGCCTACAGTTATTTCCATTCACTAGCAGTGAGAAATTGAAAACTAAGTATTAAAAAAAAATCAACATGCTTGGGGCTGGTGCATAGGGATGACCCAGAGAGATGTTAAGGGGAGGGAGTTGGGAGGGGGGTTCATGTTTGGGAACGCATGTACACCCATGGTGGATTCATGTCAATGTATGGCAAAACCAATACAGTATTGTAAAGTAAAATAAAGTAAAAATAAAAATTAAAAAACAAATCAACAGAATATAAAATATTTACTTATAAGTAAAACTTAGTTTTTCTTTGTTAAAACTAGAAACAAATACTATACATGTATGATACAATGCACATAGAAATGCACATACACACACACAGATGCACACAGATTGTCAGTGTTCCCTTTACTTTTGGCAATTAAATCTGTGTGCCCTCATTTAAACGTTTTCTCACCCACTCAGTGAAATGCACACAAGTCACTGGGGAAGATGAAAAAACTATTTTATTTTATTTATTTTTATTTAATTAATTTAAATTGCAGTATATCTGCTTTAGGGACTCAAATCAATATGGTGGAGTAAGAGAAAGTGGAACTCACCTCCCTGCAACAATCACACCAGAAATATATCTGCCTGATGAAAAATTCTCTTTGAAAACTAAGGTAAAACTAGGAGAAAGACTTCTCTATGACTAAGATTATAAGAAAAACACATGTAAATCAGGTAGGAAGGAAAGAGAAGTGATCAAACTAGAACTTATGTACCTGGGAAGGACTTAGAGAAAAGGAAGGTTAGACAGACACAGACGTTCCCTGAAGAGTGAAAGGTTCAAGCCACATATTGGGCACCATAACCATTTGTTGTTGTTCGATTGCTAAGCCATGTCGGATTCTTAGTGACCCTGTGGACTACAACCCACCAGGTTCCTCTGTCCTCCACTATTAAGTTTCCTCAAATTCATGTCCATTAAGTTGGTGATGTTTTCTAACCATCTCATCCTCTGACTTTGCCATAGCCATCAGTTCAGTTCCGTTCAGTCGCTCAGTCGTGTCCGACTGCGATCCCATGAATAGCAGCACGCCAAGCCTCCCTGTCCATCACCAACTCCCGGAGTTCACTCAGACTCACGTTCATCCAGTCAGTGATGCCATCTAGCCATCTCATTCTCGGTCATCCCCTACTTCTCCTGCCCCCAATCCCTCCCAGCATCAAAGTCTTTTCCAGTGAGTCAACTCTTCGCATGAGGTGGCCAAAGTACTGGAGTTTCAGCTTTAGCATGATACCTTCCAAAGAAATCCCAGGACTGATCTCCTTCAGAATGGACTGGTTGGATCTCCTTGCAGTCCAAGGGACTCTCAAGAGTCTTCTCCAACACCACAGTTCAAAAGCATCAATTCTTCGGTGCTCAGCCTTCTTCACAGTCCAACTCTCACATCCATACATGACTACTGGAAAAACCATAGCCTTGTCTAGACGGACCTTAGTCAGCAAAGTAATGTCTCTGCTTAGCTATAGGGTCCACCAAAGGGAAGAGGAACCTCCCTTAGCTGGTTGGAGAGTGGGTTGACAGAACAGGCAGATTTTCTTGTTTCAAAGCAGGATGGAAAGAGCAACTTGAAATTGCACATGACTGACTGATTGGTTTCTTGCTATGACCTCAACACATACATTAGCCAGAACCTAGTGTGTGTGCTCCAGCACCCTTTGCTTCATTTTGCAGTTCCAGACTAGAGCAAGAACTACAATAATTGAGGAAAAATCTTAGCTACAAGTTACTGAGGTGGTTCTAACCCTAAGCAGCATTGGAGCAAAAAGATGGTAACCATTGCTGATGATTACACAGTCAGGCAACAGAGCATCAGAGACAGTCTTGATATCCACTTGCAGTCAGACTGACACACTTCATGATTTGACCCTAACCAAATATCCACGTCAACTCCTCTTGCTCACTGCTCCCTTCTGGTGTTTGATAAAGGGAGAAAACATACTTGAGGGAAACAAGACAACATGGACCTGCTCTAGCAGGTTAAGCTATGACACTGTGCCTCATAGGGGGGGAGTAGTAACAGCAACTAAGAACAGGAGAAAGCCCAGGCGCATCTCCTGATAGTCCTAATCCTTTCTTCTGTAATCTACTCAATCTATAATGAAAGTTGCAAGAATAACAATGGAGAAAAGACAGTCTCTTCAATTAGTGGTGGTGAGAAAAAGGACAGTAACGTGTAAAAGAATGAAATTAGAACATATTTTATACCCTATACAAAAATAAAATGGATTAAATTTTTAAACGTAAAATTTGTAGAACAGAACATAGAATTCTTTTTGACATAAACTGTCTGTCCAGACAAGGGGAAGAGGCAAAATTAAACAAATGAGAGCTTGGTGTCCTTCAGTTGCTAAGTCGTGTTTCACTCTTTGCAATGCCATGGACTGCAGTATGCCAGACACCCATCCTTCATTGTTTCCCAGAGTTTGCTCAAATTTTAAGTTCATTGAGTTGGTGATGCTATCTAACCATGTCATCCTCTGCCGCTCCCATTTCCTTTTGCCTTCAGATTCAGTTATCAGAATCCTTTCCAATGAGTCAGCTCTTCTCATCAGGTGGCCAAAATATTGGAGCTTCAACTTCAGCATCTGTCCTTCCAATTAATATTCAGGGTTGATTTTCTTTTTTTCTTTTTTTTTTTAATTTAAAAAATTTTTTTTTGTGTGTGTGTGTGCTCTTTATTTATTATTATTATTATTTTACTTTATAATACTGTATTGGTTTTGCCATACATCAACATGAATCCACCATGGGTGTACATTAATTCCCAATCCTGAATCCCCCCTCCCATCTCCCTTCCTATATCATCTCTCTGGGTCATCCCAGTGCACCAGCTCCAAGCATCCTGTATCCTGTATCGAACCTAGACTGGTGATTCGTTTCTTACATGATAGTATAAATGTTTCAATGCCATTCTCCCAAATCATCCCACCCTTTCCCTCTCCCACAGAGTCCAAAAGTCTGCTCTACACATCTGTGTCTCTTTTGCTGTCTCGCATACAGGGTCATCATTGCCATCTTTCTAAATTCCATATATATGTGTTAGTATACTGTATTGGTGATAATGAGTGATGTTGAGCATCTTTTCATGTGTTTGTTAGCCATCCACATGTCTTCTTTGGAGAAATGTCTATTTAGTTCTTTGGCCTATTTTTTGATTGGGTCATTTATTTTTCTGGAATTGAGCTGCATAAGTTGTTTGTATATTTTTGAAATTAGTTGTTTGTCAGTTACTTCATTTGCTATTATTTTCTCCCATTCTGAAGGCTGTCTTTTCATCTTGCTTATAGTTTCCTTTGTTGTACAGAAGATTTTAATTTTAATTAGATCCCATTTGTTTATTTTTGCTTTTATTTCCAGTAATCTAGGAGGTGGATCATAGAGGAACCTGCTGTGATTTATGTCAGAGAGTGTTTTGCCTATGTTGTCTTCTAGGAGTTTTATAGTTTCTGGTCTTAGGTTTAGATCTTTAATCCATTTGGAGTTTATTTTTGTGTATGGTGTTAGAAAGTCATCTAGTTTCATTCTTTTACAAGTGGTTGACCAGTTTCCCCAGCGCCACTTGTTAAAGAGATTGTCTTTAAGCCATTGTATATTCTTGCCTCCTTTGTCAAAGATAAGGTGTCCATAGGTGTGTGGATTTATCTCTGGGCTTTCTATTTTGTTCCATTGATCTATATTTCTGTCTTTGTGCCAGTACCTCACTGTCTTGATGACTGTGGCTTTGTAGTAGAGCCTGAAGTCAGGCAGGTTGATTCCTCCAGTTCCATTCTTCTTTCTCAAGATTGCTTTGGCTGTTTGAAGTTTTTTTATATTTCTATACAAATTGTGAAATTATTTGTTCTAGCTCTGTGAAAAATACCGCTAGTAGCTTGATAGGGATTGCATTGAATCTGTAGATTGCTTTGGGGGCAGTATACTCATTTTCTTTAAATTGATTCTTCTGATCCATGAACATGGTATATTTCTCCATCTATTAGTGTCCTCTTTGATTTTTTTCACCAGTGTTTTATAGTTTTCTATATATAGGTCTTTAGTTTCTTTAGGTAGATATATTCCTCAGTATTTTATTCTTTTCATTGCAATGGTGAATGACATTGTTTCCTTAATTTCTTTTTCTATTTTCTCATTATTAGTGTATAGGAATGTAGGATTTCTGTGTATTGACTTTATATCCTGCAACTTTACTATATTCATTGATTAGTTCTAGTAATTTTCTGGTGGAGTCTTTAGGGGTTTCTATGTAGAGGATCATTTCATCTGCACATAGTGAGAGTTTTACTTCTTCTTTTCAAATTTGGATTCCTTTTATTTCTTTTTCTGCTCTGATTGTTGTGGACAAAACTTCCAGAAGTATGTTGAATAGTAGTGGTGAAAGTGGGCACCCTTGTCTTGTTCCTGACTTTAGGGGAAATGCTTTCAATTTTTCACCATTGAGGATAATGTTTACTGTGGGTTTGTCATATATAGCTTTTATTATGTTGAGGTATGTTCCTTCTATTTCTGCTTTCTGGAGAGTTTTTTATCATAAATGGATGTTGAATTTTGTCAAAGGCTTTCTCTGCATCTATTGAGATAATCATATGACTTTTATTTTTCAATTTGTTAATGTGGTGAATTACATTGATTGATTTGTGAATTTTGAAGAATCCAAAATGAAAGAAGTGGACAAGTTCTTAGCAAAATACAACTTTTCAAAACTGAACCAGGAAGAAATAGATAATCTTAACGGACCCATCACAAGCACGGAAATTGAAACTGTAATCAGAAATCTTCCAGCAAACAAAAGCCCAGGTCCAGATGTCTTCACAGTTGAATTCTACCAAAAATTTAAAGAAGAACTAACAGCTATCCTACTCAAACTCTTCCAGAAAATTGCAGAGGAAGTTACACTTCTAAACTCATTCTCTGAGGCCACCATCACCCTAACACCAAAACCTAACAAAGATGCCACAGAAAAAGAAAACTACAGTCCAATATCACTGATGAACATAGATGCAAAAATTCTTAACAAAGTTCTAGCAATCAGAATCCAACAACACATTAAACAGATCATACATCAGGGTTGATTTTCTTTAGGATTGACTATTTTGATCTAATTAAGCCATGATGTTATCTAATTGAATTTAAAAATTGGTGCAGTAAAGAGAATCATCAAGAAAGCAAAAAGACAATCTACTGAATGGGAGATACTATTTGCTTATGATCTGACTGATAAGGTTTAATATCTAAAATTTATAAACAGCTCACATAATATTAGCAAAATAAATAGCCTCAATAGAAAATGACAGAAGACCTATATAGAATTTTTTTTTTTTCAAAGAAGACATACAGATGTCTAACAGGTGTATGAAAACATACTAAATATCACTAATAATCAGAGAGAGGCAAATTTAAAACACAGTGAGCTATCCTCTTACATCTGTCAAAATATTTATCATCAAAAAGTCTGCAAATGTCAGATATTGGCATGAAACTGCAGAAAAGAATACCCTAATGAACTGTGGTGTTGGAGAAGACTCTTGAGAGTCCCTTGGACTGTGCAGAGATCAAACCAGTCTTTCCTAAAGGAAATCAGTCCTGAATATTCATTGAAAGGACTGATATTGAAGCTGAAACTCCATTACTTTGGTCACGTGATGCGAAGAGCTGACTAATTTGAAAAGACCCTAATGCCAGGAAAAATTGAGGACAGAAAGAGACGGGGAAGACAGAGGATGAGATGGTTGGATGACATCACCGACTCAACGGACATGGGTTTGGGTAGACTGCGGGAGGTGGTGATGGACAGGGAGGCCTGGTGTGCTGTGGTTCATGGGGTCACAAAGAGCCAGACACGACTGAGCAACTGAACTGAACTGAACTGAATACAATGTGGGTAGAAATGTAAACAGATCAGCCACTGTGGAAAAGTTTGGAGATGCCATAAAAATCTAAAAATAGAACTATCATGTGATCCAACAATTCTACTCAGTTCACTTCAGTAGAGTCACTCAATCATGTCTGACTCTTTGCAACCCCATGGAATGCAGCATGCCAGGACTCCGTGTCTATTATCAACTCCTGAAGTTTATTCAAACTCATGACCATTGAGTGGTGATGCCATCCATCCATCTAATTCTCTGTCATCCTCTTCTCATCCCGCCTTCACTATTTCCCAGCATCAGGGTCTTTTCCAATGAGTCAGTTCTTTGAATCAAGTGGTCAAGATATTGTATTTCAGCTTCAGCCTCACTCCTTCGAAAGAATATTCAGGATTGATTTCCTTTTGGGTGGAAAGTTTGGATCTACTTGCTGTCCAAAGGAAGCGAAAGAGTCTTCTCCAACACCACAGTTCAAAAGCAGACAGGATGCCTGGGGCTGGTGCACTGGGATGACCCAGAGAGATGATATGGGGAGGGTGGTGGGAGGGGGGTTCAGGGTTGGAAACTCATGTACATCTGTGGTGGAATCATGTCAATGTATGGCAAAACCAATACAGTATTGTAAAGTAAAAAAAAAAAAAATTTAAAAAAGCATCAGTTAAGTGCTCAGCTTTCTTTATAGTCCAACTCTCATATCCATACATAACTACGGGAAAAAACATAGCTTTGACTAGATGGACCTTTTTTGGCACAGTAATGTCTCTGCTTTTTTTTATAAAAAAAAAAAAAAAACCTTTATTTATTTATTTTACTTTATGTTACTTTACAATATTGTATTGGTTTTGCCATACATCAACATGAATCAGCCACAGGTGTACATGAGTTCCCAATCCTGAACCCCTCTCCCACCTCCCTTGCCATATCGTTTCTCTGGGTAATCCCAGTGTACCAGCTCCAAGCATCCTGTATCCTGCATTGGACCTAGACTGGCGATTCCTTTCTTACATGTTATTATACATTTTTCAATGCCATTCTCCCAAATCATCCAACCCTTTCCCTCTCCCACAGAATCCAAAAGACTGTTCTATACATCTGTGTCTATTTTGCTGTCTTGCATACAGGGTTATCATTACCATCTTTCCAAATTCCATATATTGGTGTTTTTCTTTCTGGATTACTTCACTCTGTATATTCAGCTCCAGTTTCATCCACCTCATTAGAACTGATTCAAATCTATTCTTTTTAATGGCTGAGTAATATTCCATTGTGTATATGTACCACTGCTTTCTTATCCATTCGTCTGATGATGGACATCTAGGTTGCTTCCATGCCCTGGCTATTATAAACAGTGCTGCAATGAACATTTGGGTACACGTGTCTCTTTCAGTTCTGGTTTCCTCAGTGTGTATGCCCAGCAGTGGGATTGCTTGGTCATAAGGCAGCTCTATTTCCAGTTTTTTAAGGAATTTCCACACTGTTCTCCATAGTGGCTGTACTAGTTTGCATTCCCACCTGGGTGTAAGAGGGTTCCCTTTTCTCCACACCCTCTCCAGCATTTATTGCTTGTAGACTTTTGGATCATAGCCATTCTGACTGGTGTGAGATGGTACCTCATTGTGGTCTTGATTTGCATTTCTCTGATAATGAGTGATGTTGAGCATCTTTTCATGTGTTTGTTAGCCATCTGTATGTCTTCTTTGGAGAAATGTCTATTTAGTTCTTTGGCCCATTTTTTGATTGGATCGTTTATTTTTCTGGAATTGAGCTGCATAGGTTGCTTGTATATTTTTGAGATTAGTTGTTTGTCAGTTGCTTCATTTGCTATTATTTTCTCCCATTCCAAAGGCTGTCTTTTCACCTTGTTTATAGTTTCCTTTGTTGTGCAGAAGCTTTTAATTTTAATTAGATCCTATTTGTTTATTTTTGCTTTTATTTCCAGTATTCTGAGAGGTGGGTCATAGAGGAATATGCTGACTTGGTTATTCAAATATTTTCTTCCAAGGAGCAAGCTTCTTTTAATATCATGGCTGCAATCACCATCTGCTGTGATTTTGGAACTCCCCAAAATAAACTCTCCCATTATTTCCATTGTTTCCCCATCTATTTGACTTGAAGTGATGGGACCAGATACCATGATCTTAGTTTTCTGAATGTTGAGTGTAAAGCCAACTCTTTAACTCTCTTCTTTCACTTTCATCAAGAGGTTCTTTAGTTCTTCTTCACTTTCTACCATAAGGGTGGTATCATCTGCATATCTGAGGTTATTGATATTTCTCACGGCAATCTTGGTTACAGCTTGCACTTAATCAAGTCCAGCATTTCTCATTATATGCTCTGCATATAAATTAAACAAGCAAGGTGACAATATACAGCCTTGGCCTACTCCTTTCCTTTCCAGAGCCAGTCTGCTCTTCCATGTACAGTTCTAACTGTTGCTTTTTTGCCTGCATAAAAATATCTCAGGAGGCAGTCACGGTGGTCTGGCATTCCCATCTCTAAGAATTTCCCAAAATTTTTTGTGATCTACACAGTCAAAGGCTTTGGTGTAGCCAATAAAGCAGACGTAGATTTTTTTTTTTTTTTTTCTGGAACTCTCTTGATTTTTCATTGATCCAACGGGTGTTGGCAATTTGCTCTCTGGTTCCTCTGCCTTTTCTAAAACCAGCTTGAACATCTGTAAATTCACAGTTCATGTATTGCTGAAGCCAGGCTTGGAGATTTTTGAGTGTTACTTTGCTAGTGTGTAAGATGAGTGCAATTGTGTGGTAGCCTGAGCATTCTTTGGCATTGCCTTTCTTTGAGATTGGAATGAAAACTAACTTTTTCCAGTCCTGTGCTACTGCTGAGCTTTCCTGATTTGCAGGCATACTGAACACAGCACTTTTAAAGCATCATCTTTCAGGATTTGAAATAACTCAACTGGAATTCCATCACTTCCACTGGCTTTGTTCACATAATGCTTCCTAAGTCCCACTTGGCTTTGCATTCCAAAATGTATGGCTCTAGGTGAGTGATCACACCATCATGATTATCTGGATCATGAAGATTTTCTTGTACAATTTTTCTGTGTATTCTTGCCACCACTTCTTAATATCTGCTGCTTCTGTAATTCCATACCTTTTCTGTCTTTTATTGTGCCCATCTTTGCATGAAATGTTCCCTTGGTATCTCTAATTTTGTTGAAGATATCTCTAGTCTTTCCCATTCTATTGTCTTCCTCTTATTTCTTTGCACGGATCACTGAGGAAGGCTTTCTTATCTCTCCTTGCTAGTCTTTGGAACTCTGCATTCAAATGGGTATATCTTTCATTTTCTCCTTTGCCTTTCATGTCTCTTCTTTTTGTAGCTATTTGTAAGGCCTCCTGAGACAATAATTTTGCGTTTTAGCATTTATTTTTTTTGTGTGTATCATCTTGATCACTGCCTCCTGTACAATGTCAGGATCCTCCTTCCAAAGTTCTTCAGTCACTCTGTCCATCAGATCTTATCCCTGGAATCTATTTGTCACTTCCCCTGTATAATCGTACGGTATTTGATTTAGGTCATACAGAATGGGCTAGTGGTTTTCCATGCTTTCTTCAATTTCAGTCTGAATTTGGCAATAAGGAGTTCACCACAGTCTTCTTTTTGCCAGCTGTATAGAGTTTCTCCATTTTGGCTGCAAGAATATAATCAGTCTGATTTTGGTGTTGACCATCTGGTGATGTCCATGTGTAGAGTCTTCTGTTATGTTGTTGGAAGATGGTGTTTGCCATGACCAGTGCATTCTCTTGGCAGAACTCTTTTAGCCTCTGCCCTGCTTCATTCTGTACTCCAAGGCGAAATTTGCCTGTTACTCCAGGTATTTCTTGAATTTCTATTGCTGTATTCCAGGCCCCGATAGTGAAAAGGACATCCTTTTTGGGTGTTTGTTCTAGAAGGTCTTGTACGTCTTCATAGAACCATTAAATTTCAGCTTCTTCAGCATTACTGATCAGGGCATAGACTTGGATTACCGTGATATTTAATGGTTTGCCTTGGAAGCAAACAGAGATCATTGTGTTGTTTTTGAGATTTCATCCAAGTACTGCACTTCAGACTTTTGAAGGCTCTGATGGCTACTCCATTTCTTCTGAGGGATTCTTGCTCACAGTAGTAAATATAATGGTGATCTGAGTTAAATTCACCCATTCCAGTCCATTTTAGTTATCTGATTCCTAAAATGTCAATGTTCACTCTTGCCATCTCCTGTTTAACCATTTTCAATTTGCCCTGATTCATGGACCTAACATTCCAGGTTCTCTTGCAATATTGCTCTTTACAGCCTCTGACTTTACTTCCATCACCAGTCACATCCACAGCTGGATGTTGTTTTTGCTTTGTCTCCATCTCTTCATTCTTTCTGGAGTTATTTCTCCACTGGTCCACTTATACTGAATGTATAAGTGAAAAGGAAAATATTAATTTTAAAGATGCATGGACCCCAATGTGCACAACATTATTCACATTAGAAATAATATGTATGCAACAGAAGTGTCCATCCACAGATGAATATTTTAAGAAAACATGGTGTATATATACAATGGGAAAGTACTTAGCCATTAAAATTCTAATAATTTTCATAATATTTGTGCACCAATAGAGTATTATATTTGGTGAAATTTTTAAAACAGAAAGAAAAACACTGTATTATCACTTATATGTGAAATCTAAAAATAAAATCAAGGAGTATAAATATATATATATATATATTTATACTGTTTTTTTTTATATTTATATATATATATAAAAGACACCAGAAACAGACTCACAGATATAAAGAATAAAATAGGAGTTATTAGTGGAAAGAGGGAAAGTGAGAGGGTTGAGAGAGGGGTATTGAGATTAATTGATACAGATAGCTATGTAAAAAAAAAAAAAAAGCAAGAAGAATATTTTATAACACAAAAAAATATAGCCATTATTTTGTAATAACTTAAAGTAAAATGCATAAAATAGTGAATCACTAAGTTGTACACCTAAAACTAATATAGAATTTTTAATAAAATATATTTTTAAAAATAAATTTTATCTATTATTTTATTCATTTTATTTATTGGCTGTGGTGAATCTTCATTGCTATGCAGGCTTTCTCTAGTTGAGGTGAGTTGGAGTTCCTGTCTAGTTGCTGTTCATGGGCTTCTCACTGTAGTGGCTTCTCACTGTAGTGGCTTCTCACTGTTGTTGCAGGGAGTCTAGGCATGTGGGCTTCAGTAGGTGTGGTGCACAGGCTCAGTAGTTGCAGCTCATAGGCTCTAGAATATGGGCTTCAGTAGTTGTGGTGTGTGAGCTTAGTTGCCCTGTGGCATGTGAAATGTTCCAAGACAAGGGATTGATCTCATGTCCCCTGCATTAGCAGGTGGATTCTTATCACTACTTTACATGTAGCTGCCCAGTTTTCCTAGCATGACTATTTGAAGAGACTTTCTTTCCACCAGTCTGTATTATTATTTGTCATAGGTTGATTGAACATAAATATGTGGGCTTATATCTAGCATCTCTATTTTCATCCATTGATATATTGTCTATTTTTGTGCTGGTAAAATACTCTTTTGATATTATAACTTTGTAGTATAGTCTGAAGTCAGAATGCTTGATGTTTCCAGCTTTATTCTTTTTTGTCAAGTTTGCTTTAACTCTTTGGAATCTTTTGTGGTTTTATACAAATTTTACGATGGTTCTTTGTTAGTTCTGTGAAAATATCATGAATATTTTGATAGGTATTACATTAAATTCATAGATTGTTTTTGCATAGTATGGACAATTTAACAATATTAATTCTTCCAATCCAAGAAAATATGGTATCTTCCATTTCACTATATCATTTCCAGATGTTTTCACCAGTGTTTTAAAGTTTTTATAGTATAGGTCTTTCACCACTTAGATTGTGTTTATTCCTATGTATTTTAAACTTTTTGCTGAAATTTAAAATGAGGTTTCTCTTTATATTTCTGATAGTTCATTATTATACAGAAAACTAATAGATTTCAGTATATTGATACCATATCTTGCAACTTCACATAATTCATTTATTAATTCTAATCTTTTTTGGTGGGGACATTAAAGGTATATATATATATATATATATATATATATATATATAGCAGTATGTATCTTCTATAAATAATAATAATTTTACTTCCATTCTATTTAAGATGACTTTATTTCTTTTTCTTGCTTGATTATTGTGGCTAATCCTTCCAATACTATGTTAATTGAAGTGCTGAGAGTGAGCATTCTTTTTTTTCTTTTTTTGGACTTTATGGAAAAAACTTTCAGCTTTTCACTGTAAAGTATGTTACCTATGTCACCTCTGAGTTTGGCATAAATGGTTTTAATCCCTTTGAGATATGTCTCCTCTACACCAGCAGTGATTCGAGTTTTCCCTATAAATGGATGTGGAATTTATCAAATGCTTTTTCTGCATCTACTGAGATCTTATGTTGTGGTGCACGGACCCTCTAGTTGAAGCTTGTGGGCTCTCTAGTTGTGGTACATGTACTCCAAGGCACAAGTGCTCAGTAGTTGTGGTGCATGAGCTTAGCTGTTCTGTGGAATGTGGGATCTCAAATCCTTAAATAGAGATTTAACCCATGTCATCTACATTGCAATATGGATTCTTAACCACTAGACCATCAGAGAAACCCACGTTTAAGATATTGTTGGATTTGGTTTGTTAATATTTTGTTGAAGATGTTTACATCTATTTTTTTCAGAGATTTTTTTTAGGTTTTTATTTGTTTTCCTATTAAGATAATGGAAACATTGTAAAATTAATTTGGAAATATTTCATCTTCTCCAATTTGGGGGGATAGTTTGAGAAGAGTGTAATGCTTTCACTGTCCACTAGAATTCATCTGTAAAACTGTCCATTCCTGGACTTTCGTTTGATGGGAGTTTTTGATTACTAGTTCAGTTTCATTTATAGGAATCAGTCTGTTCAGAGTATATATTTCTTCCCGATTCAGTTGTGAAAGATTTTGTGTTTTAGGAACTTATCTAGTTCTTCTAATTTGTTCAATTTGTTGGCATATAACTGCTCAGTATTCTCTTATGATTTTTTTTTCTTTATGTTATTCTCTGTAATTCTCTTTTCTAATTACTTATTTTGTTTATTTAGGCCCTTTGTCCTTTTATCCTTTTTCCTTTTATTCCTTTTTCCTTTTATCATAATGATCCTGAACAAATTTTGTTGATATTTTTAAAAAAATTCAGTAGTTGATTTAATTATTTTTTGTGTGCTTTCCTTTTTTTCATTTTTTTGCCCTTTATTTTACCAATTTATTTTTTGATCAATGCTAGTTTCTTCCTTCTTCTAAATTTAAACATTTTTTTGCTCTTTTTTGTAACTCCTTTGGGTGGTAGGTGGGATTGTTTATTTGAATTTTTTTCTTTCCTCTTGAGGTAGTCCAGTATCCCTCTTAGAACTACTTTATATCTGTTAATATTTGCTTTACAGAGTTAGGTGTCCCCAGGTTAGGTGCATTTGTGATAGCTAATATTACATTCTCTTCTATGATCACTATGATCCATTTATCTTTATATAATGTCTGTACTTGTCTTTTGTTACAGAATATTTTTAAAGAAACTCTTTGTCTAATATGTTATTTCATCTCCATTTGCATATGTGTTTCATTTCCATTTCTACTCCTCACTTTCAGTCTGTGTGTTTCTTTAGCTTTGAATGGAGTATCATGTAGGCACCAAATAGATGGGTCTTGTTTTTCTATCCAATCAGTACCCTGTGTCCTTTAATTGGAACACTTACTCCTGTTAAAGTTAAAGAATTATTGATAAGTATATATGTTTAATGCCATTTTGTTATTTGTTTTCTGGTTATATTTACTGATGACACCAAAGACTTTGACTGTGTGGATCACAACAAACTGGAAAATTCTTAAAGAGATGGGAATATCAGACCACCTTAACTGCCAACTGAGAAATCTGTATCCAGATCAAGAAGCAACAATTAGAACTGGACATGGAAGAATGGACTGGTTCCAAATTGGAAAAGGAGTACAACAAAGCTGTATATTGTCACTCTGCTTATTTAACTTATATGCAGAATGCATCATGTGAAATGCTGGGCTGGAAGAAGCACACACTGGACTCAAGATTGCCAGGAGAAATATCAATAACCACAGATACACAGACAGCACCATCCTTATTGAAGAAAGTGGTAGAGGAACTAAATAGCCTCTTGATGAAAGTAAAAGAGGATAGTGAAAGAGCTGGCTTAAACACAACATTCAAGAAATTAAGATCATGGCATCTGGTCGCATCATTTCATGCCAAATAGATGAGGAAGCAATGGAAAGAGTGAGAGACTTTATTTTTTCTTGGGGTCCAAAATCACTGCAGATGGCAATTGCAGCCATGAAATTAAAAGATACATGCTGTTTGGAAGAAAAGCTGTCATCAACCTACACAGTGTATTAAAAAGCAAAAACATTACTTTGCTGACAAATGTCTGTCTAGTCAAAGCTATGTTTCTTCCAGTAGTCATGTATGGATATGAGCATTGGACCATAAAGAAAGCTGAGCACTGAAGAACTGATGCTTTTGAATTGTGCTGTTGGGGAAGATTTTTGAGCATCCCTTGGACTGCCAGGAGATCCAACCAGTCACTCCTAAAGGAAAACATTCCTGAATATTTATTGGAAGGACTGATATTGAAGCTACAGCTCCAATACTTTGGCCACCTGATGGAAAGAACTGACTCATTGGAAAAGACCCTGATGCTGGGAAAGATTGAAGGCAGGAGAAGAAGTGTGTGACAGAGGACAAAATGGTTGGATGGTATCACCAACTTGATAGGCATGAGTCTGAGGAAGCACCAGGTGTTGGTGATGGACAGGGAAGCCTGACGTGCTGCAGCCCATTTGGTCCAAAAAGTCGGACATGACTGAGCAACTGAACTGAACTGTTTTTCTATCCAATTGGTACACTATGTCAACCATAATCCTGTATGTGAGACAGCAAAAGAGACACAGATATATAGAACAGTCTTTTAGACTCTGGGAGAGGGTGAGGGTGGGATGATTTGGGAGAATGGCATTGAAACATCTGTAATATCATATGTGAAATGAATCGCCAGTCCAGGTTCGATGCATAATACAAGATGCTCGGGGCTGGTGCACTGGGATGACTCAGAAGGATGGTATGGGGAGGGCCGTGGGAGGGGAGTTCAGGATGGGGAACACATGTACAATCGTGGCAGATTCATGTCAATGTATGGCAAAACCAATACAATATTGTAAAGTAATTAGCCTCCAATTAAAATAAATAAATTTATATTAAAATACTAAAAAAGAACACACACACAAATAATTATTGATAAGTATATATTTAGTGCCATTTTGTTACTTTTTTTCTGGTTGTATTTGTAGTTCTTCTCTGCCTTATGTTCTAGTTTTTTCCTTTGTGGTTTAATGATTTCTTTAGTAGTGTGATTGTGTTCCTTTCTCTTGTTATGGTAGTTTTCTATTTGTGGTTATCATGGGGTTTGTGTATGTTGACTGTATCTATTTCTACCTGTTTTAAACTGATGGTCATTTAAGTTGAAATATATTCTAAAAAATACTCCCTTCTCCCACTTTCTGTGGTTTCGGTATTATATTTTACATCTTCATGTTTATATTTTAATGGTTTATTTTTTCTCTAGTTGATTTTACAATATTGGATTTTAATCTTCATATTTATTTATTTCAGTAGTTGACTCACAGCTTTTCCTACACATTTGTATTTATTAGTGGGATTTAATATCTGGGCCACTAGGGACTCTCCATAAATTCTTAAGTTCTCCTTATAGCATTTTCTTTTCCTCTTAGACCCTTTAACTCATTTCATATGGTTAGTTTAGTATTAAAGAAATCTTAGTTTTTGCTTGTCTAAAAAGTTTTTTAAATCTCTCTTTCAATTCTTAATGACAACCTTGATTGGTAGATTATCCTAGGCTTTAGGTTTTTTCCCTTTAGATTGTTAAATACATTATCCCACTCCCTTTTTGTCTGCAAAGTTTCTGCAGAAAAAATCAGCTGATTTTTTACTGGGGTTCTGTTGTATATGATAGTTTTTCTCTTGTTGCCTTTAGAATTCTTTAATTTTACCTTTTGGTCTTTTAAATATACCTATTAATACTAATTTGGAGCGCTTTGTGTTCATCTTCTTTGGGACTCCCTGGGCTTTTTATAACTATGCATTCCTTTTTACAGTTGAGTAATGTTCCATTGTGTATATATACCACAACTTCCTTATCCATTCATCTGCCAATGGACATCTAGGTTGCTTCCATGTCCTAGCTATTGTAAATAGTGCTGCAATGAACACTGGGGCACATGTTTCTGTGTATATTGGTTTAGTCATAGGAAATCAGCCAAAGCCCCAGGCAGTTTTTAGTCTGCTTCCTCTGCTTTGTTCCTGGGAGTGAAGATGTATGCTTACTTTTTATGAGCAGAGACTGTTTCTTACAGTCTTCCAATAAGTCTCATTTCTTTCAAATAAACTAAAGGAACTCATCTCCCTGGTGTTAGATCCCAGAGCTGCAGTATCTAATATGTGACTGGAAACTCACACTCTCCAGGAAGTATCACCAGGCTCATGATATTCTCTTCATCTTCTGTGGCCCCTGCTGGAGGCATGGGCCCCTACCTGGTGGCTTCTTCCTCTTCATACTCAATTCTGTGTAGATCTTTCTTTTCTTTAAATTAATTAATTTAATTGGAGGATAATTACTTTAAAATATTGTGGTGGTTTTTGCCATATATCAACATGAATTGGCCACAGGTATAAGTGTCCTCCCAATTCTGAACCCCTCTCCAACATCCCTCCCCACTTGATCCCCCTGGGTTGTCCCAGAGTACCAGCTTAGGGTGTCCTGCCTCATGCATCAAACTTGCACTGGCCATCTATTTTACATCTAGTAATTAACATATTTCAATGCTATTCTCTCAAACTATATCACCCTCACCTTCTCCCACTGAGTCCAAAAGTCTGTTCTCTACATCTGTGTTCCCTTTACGGCCCTGAAAGTAAGATAATCAGTACTGTTTTTCTAAATCCCATATATATGCATTAATATACAGTATTTGTCTTTCTCTTTCTGACATACTTCACTCTGGGTAAATAGGCTCCAGGTTCATCCACCTCATTAGAACTGACACAAATGCATTCCTTTTTACAGTTGAGTAATGTTCCATTGTGTATATATACCACAACTTCCTTATCCATTCATCTGCTGATGGACATCTAGGTTGCTTCCATGTCCTAGTTATTGTAAATAGTAGTGCAATAAACACTGGGGCACATGTGTCTCTTTCAGTTCTGATTTCCTCTGAGTGTATGCCCAGCAGTGGGATTGCTGGATCATATGGCAGTTCTATTCCCTGTTTTTTTTTTTAAGGAATTTCCACACTGTTTTCCATAGTGGCTGTACCAATTTGCTTTCCCATCAACAGCCCACACCTTCTCCCACATTTATTGTTTGTAAACTCTTGATAATGGTCATTCTGACCTGTGTGAGATGATAGTCATTGTGGTTTTGATTGCATTTCTCTAGTAATGAGTGACGTTGAACATCTTTTTATGTGTTTGTTAGCCATCTCTATGTCTTCTTTGGAGAACTGTCTGTTTATATCTTTTGCCAACTTTTTGATTGGGTTGTTAATTTTTCTAATATCAAGCCGCCAAAGCCTTTGACTGTGTAGATTACAATAAACTGTGGAAAATTCTGAAAGAGATGGGAATACCAGACCACCTAACCTGCCTCTTGAGAAATCTGAATGCATGCCAGGAAGCAACAGTTAGAACTGGACATGGAACAACAGACCGGTTCCAAATAGGAAAAGGAATACATCAAGGCTGTATATTGTCACCCTGCTTATTTAACTTCTATGCAGACTACATCATGAGAAAAGCTGGACTGGAAGAAACACAGGCTGGAATCAAGATTGCCGGGAGAAATATCAATATCCTCAGATATGCAGATGACACCACCCTTATGGCAGAAAGTGAAGAGGAACTAAAGAGCCTCTTGATGAAAGTAAAAGAGGACAGTGAAAAAGTTGGCTTAAAGCTCACCATTCAGAAAACTAAGATCATGGCATCCGGTCCCATCACTTCATGGGAAATAGATGGGGAAACAGTGGAAACAGTGTCAGACTTTTACTTTGGGGGGCTCCAAAATCACTGCAGTTGGTGACTGCAGCCATGAAATTCAAAGACGCTTACTCCTTGGAAGAAAAGTTATGACCAACCTAGATAGCATATTGAAAAGCAGAGACATTACTTTGCCGACTAAGGTCTGTCTAGTCAAGGCTATGGTTTTTCCTGTGGTCATGTATGGATGTGAGAGTTGGACTGTGAAGAAGGCTGAGCGCCGAAGAAATGATGCTTTTGAACTGTGGTGTTGGAGAAGACTCTTGAGAGTCCCTTGGACTGCAAGGAGATCCAACCAGTCCATTCTAAAGGAGATCAGCCCTGGGATTTCTTTGGAAGGAATGATGCTAAAGCTGAAGCTCCAGTACTTTGGCCACCTAATGTGAAGAGTTGACTCATTGGGAAAGACTCTGCTTCTGGGAGGGATTGGGGGCAGGAGGAGAAGGGGATGCCAGAGGATGAAATGGCTGGATGGCATAACGGACTCGATGGATGCGAGTCTGAGTGATCTCCGGGAGATGGTGATGGACAGGGAGGCCTGGCGTGCTGCAATTCTTGGGGTCGCAAAGAGTCGGACACGACTGAGCGACTGAACTGAACTGAACTGAACTGAGCTGCTTGTGTATTTTGGAGATTAATTTTTTGTCAGTTGTTTTGTTTGCTATTATTTTGTCCCATTTTGAGGGCTGTATTTTCACCTTGTTATAGTTTCCTTCCTTCTGCAAAACCTTTTAACCTTAATTAGGTCCCATTTTGTTTAGTTTTTGTTTTTATTTACTTTACTCTGAGTGGTGAGTCATAGAGGATCTTGCTGTGATTTATGTCAGAATGTGTTCAACCTATGTTTTCCAATAAGAGTATTACAGTTTATGTTCTTACATTTAGGTCTTTAATCCATTTCGAGTTTATTTCTATGTTTGGTGTTAGAAAGTGTTTTAGCTTCTTTATTTTACACATAGCTAACAGACTTTCTTTTTTTTTTTTTGAGCTTCAAAATCACTGCAGATGGTGATTGCAGCCATGAAACTAAAAGATGCTTACTCCTTGGAAAGAAAGTTATCACCAACCTAGATAGCATATTCAAAAGCAGAGATGTTACTTTGCCAACAAAGGTCCATCTAGTCAAGTCTATGGTTTTCACAGTGGTCATATATGGATATAAGAGTTGGACTGTGAAGAAAACTGAGCACTGAAGAATTGATGCTTTTGAACTGTGTTGTTGGAGAGGACTCTTGAGAGTCCCTTGGACTGCAAGGAGATTCAACCAGTCCATTCTAAAACAGATCATTTCTGGGTTTTTGTTGGAAGTACTGATGCTAAAGCTGAAGCTCCAGTACTTTGGCCACCTCATGCGAAGAGTTGACTCATTGGAAAAGACTCTGATGCTGGGAGGGATTGGGGGCAGGAGGAGAAGGGGATGCCAGAGGATGACATGGCTGGATGGCATCACCGACTCGATGGACATGAGTTTGAGTAAACTCCTGGAGTTGGTGATGTACAGGGAGACCTGGCATGCTGCCATTCATAAGATCGCAAAGAGTCGGACACGACTGCATGACTGAACTGAATGACTGAACTGAACCAGTTCTCCCAGCACTGCATGTTGAAGATACTGTCTTTTCTCCAGTGTATAGTTTTGTCTTCTTTGTCAAAGCTAAGGTGTTCATAGGTGTATGGATTTATCTCTGCTGCTGCTTCTGCTATGTCACTTCGGTTGTGTCCAACTCTGTGCAACCCCATAGATGGCAATCCACCAGGATTCTCCATCCCTGCAGTTCTTCAGGAAAGAATACTGGATTGGGTTTCCATTTCCTTCTCCAATGCATACATCCATGCTAAGTTGCTTCAGTCATGTGCTACTCTGCAAATCTGTGGACAGCAGCCCACTAGGCCCTTCTGTTCATGGGATTCTCCAGGAAAGAATACTGGAGTTGGTTGCCATTTCCTTCTCCAGGATTTATCTCTAGGCTTTCTATTTTGTTCTATTGATCTATATTCTGTCTGTGCCAGTACCATAGTGTCTTGATGACTGTAGCTTTGTAGTATAGTCTGAATTCAGAAAATTTAATTCCTCCAGTTCCATTCTTCTTTCTCAAAATTGCTTTAGCTATTTGGGGTCTTTTGTTGTTCCATACGAATTGTGAAATTATTTGTTCTAGTTCTGTGAAAAAATACGATTGTAATTTGATAGAGATTGCATTGAATATATAGATTGCTTTGGGTAGTATACTCATTTTCCCTATATTGGTTCTTCCAATCCATGAACACAGTATATTTCTCCATCTGTGTCATCTTTGATTTCTTTCATCAGTGTTTTATAGTTTTCTGTATAGAAGTCTTTTGTTTCTTTAGGGAACTTTATTCCTAAGTATTTTCTTATTTCCATTGTAATGGTGAATGAGATTGTTCCATTAATTTCTCTTTCTGATTTTTCAGTGTTAATATATAGAAATGCAAGGGATGTCTACATATTAATTTTATATCCTGCAACTTTACTATATTCATTGTTTAGCTCTAGTAATTTTCCACTGGCATCTTTAGTGTTTTCTATGTGTAGATCTTTCTTTACAGTCTTGATTATACAAAAGCTTTTCTGCTACTCTTTCAGTTTGTTTTCATAGAGTTGCTCCACATTTTGATGTATTTTTTGAAGTAGGTGAGCTTAGCACATTCTTAATTTTTTATCTTGATTTCCAACTCCTGAACAAACTGTTTTACTTTTCCTAAAAGGAATAATAATTAATTCAGTTAGGGAAACAAAATGTGAATAAAACAGCCATTAATTCATAACACCAGCATGTCATAGATAGATCAAACTCAAATCTGTCATCAGAGCATGTGATTTTCTCAGTGATTACTTGTTATGTTGCTTTGCAAAAAAAGATTATGTCTGTAGTATAACAGTCATTCTCTAGTATTTATTGACCAAAGAAGGGGAAATAAAGAGGTCCCAGTCCCTAATCTCTGAAGGAAGGTGAAGGTGAAGTCTCTCAGTCGTGTCCGACTCTCTGCGACCCTGTGGACTGTAACCTACCAGTCTTCTCCATCCATGGGATTCTCCAGGCAATAATACTGGAGTGGTTTACCATTTCCTTCTCCAGGGGATCTTCCCAACCAAGGGATCGAACCCGGGTCTTCTGCATTGGAGGCAGATGCTTTAACCTCTGAGACACCAGGGAAGCCCTATCTCTGAAATCCTAATCTAATAGCTATGAGATTGGGACCCAGAGTTCAATTTCATCAAGTGTTATTTACGATTCTGATGAAGTGTTTCTAAGGCAGCCCTTTGGGAAACATTGAATTATTTAAAAAATAAATTGTGAGTACCCATCTCTCTATTGATATGAGCTATCTAATAATCTATGAACCATAGCATTTCATTTACCTATTTAAACTGCCATCTTTCTAAACAATCATCACATCTTTATTATTTTTTTACAAGTCCCTGGCATATAACTTTCAATTACTAAATATGTAGCATTTGGTTTAAGCCTATATACATCTAATTTTATCTACTCTAAAGAGAATTAATAAATATATAAAATATTTCATTGAGAAAAAAGATTAGTTATAATTAGAGGACAATGTCATGGTTTGTGAAAAAGTTGAGAGAATAATATGTAGGATTTTAGTTATTAATTGAAGAGGTATTTGTGAAGGGAATTTTAGCTGAAGGTAGGGGATGTGAAGAAAACACAGGAAGGTAGCAATTCATATTCAAAGACTAAAATCTCAATATGCTTTGAGTGTAGTAAGCAAATGGCAAATAGTGGAATCTATACACTAAGTGCATTTCTATAATAGACAGTAAATGGTCTCAATATTAAATAAAGGAATTTATGATCTACTTAATTACAGAATTAAAGGGTTTTGAACCGGGAAAGACCTTCTAGCATTCATCTTCTGTTAGAAAGTCCTTGGTAATTTAGACTATATTATATTTTAGAGCATCTCAAGGTGGGAAATAGGGACCGACACGGCAAGCCTTAAATTGTTTGACTATAACCTTAAGTAGGAGCTAGTAGATTTGTCTCAACTCTACAATATACAAAGGCATTTTCTTTCAAAAAGACCCAATGAAAATTCATATGGTAGATGTTTTTAAAATGTATTTTGCAAAGAGATTAAGTGGCTTGTTCAGAGTCAGAGACTGAAAAATGACAAATGAGGATTGACATCTGGTTTCTCATACATTTTCCTATAATGTGTACTCCATATTAATGGACTTTTCCACTATTCTTATATTTTAAAGATGATAGTATAACCCCTGGTTTTGTTTTATTTTAATATCTGTATTTGCTTTTCTGCCAAGTGTTTCTAGAATGTAACTCTTGCTTCAGTCCTTATGGTATTGCAACCATTTGTATTCTTGGTACAGTATGGCTAGCAAAAGGTTTTTGCCAAAAGTCCCACAGACCAGCTGCCTCTCACAGGCTGGAGGTTGGTAACATTCATAGAAAGGAAAGTTTGCAGATGAAGCAATACAAACATCTTCAGGGATAGTCTATGTTGCAATCAGGATGACAGCTAGCATTCTTCTATAGATGGTTCTTGTGCCTACAAAGTTTTGTTTTTTGTTTTTCCTATGATATAATTTCAAAAGCATCAGGAAATATTAACTTTTAAAATTGTTTGTGGAAACTATGGAGGAAAGGGGATGGCATATGTCCAAATCTTTTTCTGACAATGCTATCAGAACTTTGAATGCACCTTTGTTAGTATCTAACTTGATAGTTATGGAATTTCAAATTTAAAATAAACAGAAATCCAAAAGTAGTTTTTTAAAAAAAGTCATTGTTGAAGCCATTAGTCATAACTTTTCATTTGTTTGGATTTTCCTTCTAGAAAATACCACCTAATCATTTCATATTTCCCAAGTCAAATCTTTTGAAGACGTTTTTACTGATTAGCTGTGAAAAACATTGTAATTCAACGTTATCTTGGCATAAATATATTCAAGAAAGGAAATTAAAGGGCAGATTCAGAACACCTGCCAGATCCTGATAAAGATAGCTAAAATGATTTAGTCTGACTCATTACCTCCCACTCAGGACTATATACCTCAGAACTAGTCAACCCACTCAATCATACTTTGAATAGTCAGTCAAATGGAGTCTGACACTTTATTTCATTTTCTATCAAATATTATTTTTTCTCACTATCAATCTGTGGCCTCCTTAGTTCTCATTTTAATTCTTATTGTGAAGACATACCCAGTTCCACAAGTATTTTTGTGGTTAGTAGAAACTTGTAATTAAATTGCCCATTCATTAATTATTAAATAGATGTTCGGTTCAGTTCAGTTCAGTCACTTAGTCATGTCCAACTCTTTGTGGCCCCATGGACTGCAGCATGGACTGCATGCATCAATTAAGTAGATGGCTTAGAGCTTAAATTGAGCAAGACCCCCCTTCCTTGTGTAGTTTGGTGAATTTAGGCTATAAACGAGATTTTTAGCATACAGATAGATGCTAGTTTTGAGAAGCATGGTCATATACATGTACCGCTTAGCAATATAAGTGTAAGTGATTGTTGAAACACAGTGTTAATATTTTACAAAACATGTTAAGGGAACATCTATAAATTACTATAATTAGTAAGAGTGGAGTTGCTTTTCTTTCTTACAAAATATTATAATTCTTTCCCACAGATAATATAACTTTAATTTGGAACAAGAGATTTCAAAAGAAGTAAAGGATAAATAACAATCTTAGTATGTGTACAAATGTTTTGACACTTCAATGTAAACTATATATTTAGGGCCCAGTTTCATGCTTTATAATTTTAGTGGATATTGATCAGTATAAGATAAAGGAAAGATGAGGAATGAGATTGAATGAATTTTAAGTCTCACACAAAGTGCTTTCTTGTCTTATCTTAAATGTTATTGACTTTGACCATATGACTGGGATAGAAGAAAATAACCCTACGAGTATATTTTTCTACTCCAGGAAAATTAGAAGATTCATAGAATTCTGGGTTATTAGGAGGAAAAGGGAACATTCACAAATATATCTATGAACAATTAGAGAATGTGAAATACTTGTTCTTTTACTTATTCTCTGTTAAAACTAAGCATAAACTAAAATGAACTATGAGGACTTGTCACGATGTTTTCAGTGTCCTTAACTATTTTGAGTTTGAAGTGTGTTGGTCAGCTACTTCAGAAACTTCCCAGGTGTAATCTGAAACCAACCCTTGTGGTGGAGACCATGGAGAGATCAAAAAAGAAGCAAATCACTCCAGAATTTTAGTTTGCAAGTTTAATGAGCAAAGGAACTTACATAAAGAGGTCTGTGTGGGAGACTGCAAGACAAACAGTTCTCCACAACTGCTCACCAAAATCTTTAAGTATATGTGGAGCTCTTGGAGCTTTCCAGGAGACACAAGAGGCTTGGGTTCAACCCCTAGATCGAGATGATCCCCTGGAGAAGAAAAATGGCAACCCAATCCAGTACTCTTGCCTGGAAAATGCCATGGACAGAGGAACCTTGTGGGCTACAGTTCATAAGTTGCAAAAGGGTCAAACATGACTGAACACAGCATAGCATAGAGCCCTTGAGGTTACTGTCAAGTATATAGCCCAGCTGTATACATGTTTCAGCAACACATTACCCTCTCAAGATTTGATTATTAAAGAGCTCCAGCCTGGGGACAGTGGGTGGAATGCAAATTCCTAGGGCAGGGCAGAGGGTAAAGTGTGTCCAGTTGCCTGGTTCCAGCTCACAGGTCAGTCATCAGTCACATGTTCCCCATGATCTCTCCCAAAATTGCACCCTTACTGAATGGCTTTTACAATCTTACAGGCCTCCTCTTCTGCAGCATGCCCTGAATGTTCAGCGAGGAGTTTCACTAGCATGGAGGTGACTTGTTTGGCCAATGTTTAGCTGCACTGGAGGCATATGCCACAGAAGGATATAGGCACATGCAAGAGAAAGTGCCGATTAAGACAAAGTTTCCCAAATAGGTAACAGTTTTTTTCAAGAGTCTCATGATTTGGACCAGTGATTTATTAAATCCCCTGGGCTGGAGATTGGATCACTCAGAGTGTTTTCTTGTATCCTTGGGTATGCAAGGGGCATCTGTGCTTTATAAATCAGGATGTGGAAAACAGGTCTGCCTCAGGCTCTTGCTGGTGGGCCTAAATGTCTCTCCACACACCCTGACCCTGCTGATGCTGCTTCTTCTAAGTCACTTCAGTTGTGTCCACCTCTATATGACCCCATAGATGGCAGTCCACCAGGCTCCTCTGTTCCTGGGATTCTCCAGGTAAGAATAATGAAGTGGATTGCCATTTCCTTCTCCAGTGCATGCATGCATGCTAAGTTGCTTCTGTCGCGTCCGACTCTATGTGACCCTATGGACAGCAGCCCACCAGGGTCCTCTGTCCACGGGATTCTCTAGGCAAGAATACTGGAGTTGGTTGTCGTTTCCTTCTCCTCAACCTGACCCTACAAGGCTTTATTCACGATCATCCACCCCTCACTTTCCCACTGTCTAAACCATAAGGTTAATCCCTTTCGAGTTAGACCAAATGTCAGTTCAAAGGGTTAATGGCCAAGGTTCATTGTAATCACCAGCCAAACTGCTCTGAATTCTGTCCACTGAGGGATAAAGTTTCTCTGTTTTTAGGCATCTCTATGTCAACCATTAGTGGGAAGTGGCCCCACTCCCTCCCTAAAGGCCAAAGGCGCTACAACAGGAACAGGGGTTGGGTCATTAAATCTACATACTCTATCAGGGCCTAGTATCACCTACATGTCTATAGACAGTGAGCTGAAACACAAGATGCTCCTCTGCTGCAAATAGGCTGCCACTTAGTCAAAGCTGAGATTTAAACAATGGCAGAGATGGGTTGATGGAACATATTCTCATCTCACCCCTTGATAGGAAGGAAAGTTCTTACCATGATATGCTGTTCCTTTGTGAGAGGTTCTACCTGAAAGAATGCTATGCACTGCTGAGAGCTATTGCTCTTTGGGGATATATTAAGTTTCTGCCCCCTTCCAGACCTAAGACTGAAATCCTATAAACTCATTAAGATGTCTGGCACAGTGCCCAACACAAACAATCTGTAGTCACAGACACAACTTACTCCAATGGTAGTCCTGTTTAGGAGATGCCCAGAGCTTTGATCTGACTCGAGTGTACCTTTGCCTTCTCAAAGGTGGATTGATGCTCTGATCCCAAGTCTCACACGTGCCCTTTAGGTCCTGAAAAACCTCCATATCCCTAACTTGCATCTTTTTTACATTGTTATGGGTTTGATAGGCTTGAAGTGAAGTGAAGTGAAGCCGCTCAGTCGTATTTGACTCTTTACAACCCCATGGACTGTAGCCTACCAGGCTCCTCACTCCATGGGATTCTTCAGGCAAGAGTACTGGAATGTATTGCCATTTCCTTCTTCAGGGGATCTTCCCGACCCAGGGATCGAACCCAGGTCTCCCGCATTCCAGGCAGACACTTACATGATAGGCTTACATGTTAGCAATCACAGATTCTGGGACAATTGAGTTCTTATCCAAACAAAGGACTCCACAGAATTTTAAAAGAGTGTCTGGACCTTGAATTTCCTATGAAATTCTACTGCCCATCTTCTTCCTTGCAGATATCCCAGCCAAACTTTCAGAATGTCCTGCAGAAGAGGCAAGTCTTCACATGATAATGTTATAGAATCAATGTAATGGGCTGATGTTGTTGATGTGCAAAAAAGAACAGATGTAAGTATCAGGTCGATATCCCATGACATATTGTTGGGATTTAGGGAAACCCTTCAAAAGTCATTATTGCCCTGCTAATGTGAACACAAATTGATCTTATTTATTATAAATGTGTACTTGTCAGAGTCTTTTCCATGAATCTTGAAGACAAAGCACTTTTGCAAGAACACTTCTGCCAAAGCAAAGAGTAAAACAATTATTGCAAAGAAAAATAGCTAGTTTTAGTTTTATGTATGTGTATTATCGGTTTCAAAGGATTACTTCTCTTTAAGTGAATTAAATAGAATTCTTTTCCAAATTAATTTTTACAATATTTTCTGAAAATAGACATTGCATGTGCATAACATACATCTAATGACATACATAGATATGCAAAAACAGATAAATTTAGCTTTTATTCCAAAAATTAGCCTTTGATGTGTAATGTTATAGAACCTGTGGACTACAATTTGGTCAAGGAAGTTTCATGGCAGTCTGTATTTTTATTAATAAAAACCTCTCTCTCCTCTTTTTTCTTCCTTTCAGTCACAATGGAGAGTATTTGCATTTCAAAGGTATGGCAAGATTTACAACTTTAAGGTCAGAGGTAGGTTTTTCCAAGAGTTTACGAGTATATTTCTCTATTGTCAGATGTCTAAGGCAACTACTACATAGGATTTTCTTTTATATTAAGGATCAAACAATGTAGACCACTCCATCTGTTTACTGTCAATTACCACAACATCCTCCCATTCTCTCTCCTCTGTTTCCCGGAGATTCTTCCTTTTGGAATCCTAATCAGACTTCATTACAACACTCAGATCTTAATCCTTCCAAACTTTACAAAATGGCACACTAAGCTCTTTGAATTACTCTTCTCTCCTCAAACCTTGTTTGCCAACCTTTAAACTAGCAGAGTAATGAATGAGTCTTTCTCTAACTTCAGCTTATCTTCCAAATTTCTAAGTTAAGGTTCAGCCTCTAGTTGAGCATTGGTGGCCAGCTGAATTGCCCACAGTAGAGGCCAGCTCACTTCAGCAGTCATTGATTTCCCTTCTTTGCAATGGTACAGTATGAGCAGTTCCTTAAATAAAAACATTAAACCAACCTGTGTTTTGGGACTGTCTCTCAACTTGTGCAGCAGTCCTCAAACATCTAATGTATTGGTCACCTCTCCCCACATTCAAGGTAGTAGCTAATGTGAGATTTTCCACAGAGATGCCTCTTTTCCAAAGCCCATTTCTTTGGCATCTTGGCAACCTCTACAGCTGTTGATTTGAAACCTTGGGACCTTCCTTGGTATAAATTGAAACCAGCACCTATACAAAGAGGGAATAGAAGACTGAAAGAAGGAAGACTACTCTAGACTGGTAGGTGGCAAGTTAATAAGGAATGAGATTTACTTATGAGGCTTGTCTTATGTAGATTTTATAGCAGTAAGAATAGTAGATTTCCAAACCTTCATGCTAAATCTGAAAAGCCCATATGGAGGAGCTAACTGGGTTCAGTCATGTATACCATCCAGATGATATGAATAACACATTGCTCCCTCAAGGCTGCATCCTGGAAAATGTCTCTAAATTGTGTACACACTTGAGGGAACATTATCTTCTAAGCACAAAGGAGGGATATGTGCATGATCAGTGGCTTCAGTTGTGTCTGACTCTTTGGGACACCATAGACTGTAACCTACCATGTTCCTCTGCCCATAGGATTTTTCTCAGCAAGAATACTGGAGCGGGTTGGAATGACTTCCTCCCAGGAAATTTCTGACACAGAGATCGAAACCATGTCTCGTGTCTCCTGCATTTCAGGCACATTCTTTTATACCGAGCCAGGGAAGACCAAGAGAGTAGTGAGAAGATTTCTACTGTTCAGGTCTAGTCCTCAGATCTGCTAGCAGTCACATCCTCTTGATTATGATCTCCTCCAACAGTGTGACTGCAAGGAATCATTTAGTTAAATACTCATTTCTAGAGTTACAGCTTTCTACCTTTTATCTTGTTCCTTCAGGGCTAATATTATCTTATTTTTTTGTATGCAGCCTTTATTGTATACACATTTTCACCTTTTAGTTAGAAACTTGAGAGTAAAGAAGATGATGGCCTAGTCAATAAGTCCAAAATTAGGAGCTGAGTAAATGTATCAAAGTATATAATTAACATTTCCTAAAAAAAAAAAATTTGAAACAGCAAAGTACTATAAATGTTGTTATAAAAATAAGAGGACCAACCAACAAAATTTTAAAAGAACTTGAAAGGTGCAAATCATATAAAAAATTGAAAGATGCTTGCCTCTTGGAAGAAAAGTTACGACCAACCTAGACAGCATATTAAAAAGCAGAGACATTACTTTGCCAACAAAGGTCCGTCTAGTCAAAATTATGTTTTTTCCAGTAGTCATGTATGAATGTGAGAGTTGGACTATAAAGAAAGCTGAGTACCAAAAAACTGTGGTTTTGGAGAAAACTCTTGAGAGTCCCTTGGGCTGCAAGGAAATCCAATCAGTCCATCCAAAAGGAAATCAGTCCTGAATGTTAATTGAAAGGACTGAGGCTGAAGCTGAAACTCCAATACTTTGGCCACCTGATGTGAAGAACTGAGTCATTGGAAAAGCCCCTGCTGCTGGGAAAGATGGAAGTCAGGAGGAGAAGGGGATGGCAGAGGATGAGATGGTTGGATGGCATCACTGTCTCAATGGACATGAGTTTGAATAAACTCTGAGAGTTGATGATGGACAGGGAGGCCGGGTGTGCTACAGTCCATGGGGTTGCAAAAAGAGTTGGACACGACTGAGAAACTGAACTGAACTAACAAATGCCAATCACTTCAAATTCTAATTTTCAAAATTAAACCAATGCATTTTAACAATATACTTTCTCCATTTGTAAATAGTTATATGAATCCTGCATTTTTGAATCATAGAACAGTAAATGGCAAATGTGACATTATCTGAAACAATGTGCTGATCATTTTTCTCTTTTTAATATTAGTGTTCAGAAAATCCTCAGATATCTTGAGATCTAGGAGAAAAATTATTTTAGAGAGGATCCATGTCCGAATTAAGAAGTTGGCTCTTCCAATAAAGTGGTGAGGGTTCTGAAAATAATGGCTGGGTTTCTTCCACTACAAACTAGTACAACAGGGTAATCATACATTCCACACATTCACAGGCACACACACACACACACACATACACTTAGGGTGAGAAACATAAGGGCAGCACAAGTTAAAGGGAATAGAAAAGTGTTCATTTAAGTCCTTGTGATTCTGGAACCAAGGTAATAATTTGTGGTCCTGAATAGGTGTAAAATAAAATAAGTCACACAATATGCAATCACAAATTCAGATTCATAGTATTGTTTTTTGTTGTTCAGTCACTAAGTCATGTCCCACTCTTTGCTACCCCCATGGACTACAGCACATCAGGCTCAGCTGTCCTCAGTGATCTCCCAGAGGTTGATCAAATTCATGTGCATTGAGTCAATGATGCTATCTAACCATTTCATCCTCTGTCATCCTCTTCTCCTCCTGCCTTCTATCTTTCCCATCATCAGGGTCTTTTCCAATGAGTTAGCTCTTTGCATCAGGTGGCTAAAGTATTGGAGCTCCAGCTACAGTTCTTTAAAGGAATACTCAAGGTCGATTTCCTTTAAGATTGTCTAATTTGATCTCCTGGCAGTCCAAAGGACTCTGAAGAGTTTTCTCTATCACAGTTTGAAAGCATCAACTTCTTGGTGCACAGCCTATTTATGATCCAACACACATCTATATATGACTATTGGAAAAAAACATAACATTGACTATATGGACCTTTGTCAGCAAAGTGATGTCTCTTTATTTATACCTTGTCTAGGCTTGCCATAGAGCAAGTGTCTTTTAATTACATGACTACAGTCACCATCCACTACTGTAAAATTTCACCAGTTAACTTTTACTGAAATATGATTGCCAATAACAGAATTATAATCTTAATTAAATTTTGATTCAATTGATTTTCATTCCATGAAGGAGGTGAACTTTGAAATGTAAGGAAAATCAGTATATATATATACTTCTTCATATTAGAGAATAATTTCATTGAGGCTTTCAAAATATTGAAATAACAAGATGTTCAGTAAATCCAAATAATCCATGATATTGGTAGAGAGTTTTTCAGTCTGTAATTTTGTATATTTAAGAGGATATTTAAAAAAAAAGAAAAAAAAAAAGAAGATATTAGCGATTATTTGGCAAATAAAACCAGAGAAGACACATATATTTCCTGAATATTTCCTGATTAAAGAGTGACAAGTGGTTATCTGAACAACAGATAACAGTTATCTGAATGTTTCCCACTCATGTGTCATTCAATGCCCTCTCTAACAGAATACCATCCTTCTCCCTAACACTGGCACTCTTTTTATTAATATTTTTTCATTTATATTTAATTAATAAGAATCAATTTATAAATCAACAATACTAATATGGCTCCCTGTATCCCTCTTCCATTCTTTAACTGATTGGTGGAGAAAAATTTCCCTGAATTTTACTTTATTGCTTCATTTACTTTAAAAAGAACCCTTTCACTTTTATTAAAATAATTAAGAGCTATGACAGTAAAGAAGAAATAAAGAGCTTTTTGATCAATGTGAAAGTGGAGAGTGAACAAAACTGGCTTAAAACTCAACATTCAAAAAACTAAAATCATAGCACCCAGTCCTATCAATTCATGGCAAATAGATGGGGAAAAGTGGAAACAGTAAACAATTTCATTTTCTTGGGTTCCAAAGTCACTGTGGATGGTGACTGCAGCCATGAAATTAAAAGACACTTGCTCATTGGAAGAAAAACTATGACAAATTTAGACAGCATATTAAAAAGCAGAGACATCACTTTGATGACAAAGGTCCATCTAATTAAATCTGTGGTTTTTCCAGTAGTCATGTACAAATGTGAGAGTTGGATCATAAATAAGGCTGAGCACTGAAGAACTGATGCTTTTGAACTGTGGTTCTAGAGAAGACTTTTGAGAGTCCCTTGGACTGCAAGGAGATCCAACCAGCCAATCCTAAAGGAAGTCCATCCTGAATATTTATTGAAATTAACTGATTCTGAAGCTACAATAATTTGGCCATCTGATGCAAAGAGCTGACTCATTGGAAAAGAACTCAATGCTGGAAAAGTTAAAGGCAAGAGGACAAAGGGGCCACAGAAGATGCGATAAGTGGATGGCATGTCTGACTCAATGGGTGTGAGTTTGAGCTAACTCAGGGAGATAGTGAAGGATAGGGAAGCCTGGCGTGCTGCAGTTCATGGGGTTGCAAATTGTCAGACATGACATGACTGAACAACATTGTCATTTATCTTCACATCTCATTATGTTTAAAAGAGTATATGGCACACAGGTGTTCATTTAGTTTTTGAATCACATAGTCCTTTTGAACGAGACAGTGGATATTTTGTTCAATCAATGTTATGGTCTGAATTGTGTTCCCTCCAAGTTCATATATTGAAGGCTGCTGGGATCCAGCCCCGGTGGATCCAGGGAATTCGAAGGGTGGACGGAGTCGGCGAGGAAAGACTTATTTATTGATTGATATAAGATTAGATTAAGAAACAACAGTGTAGTAGGAAGATTAAGTGGAGGAACAGGGCTGAATAGCTTGGATTACGCAGAAGACCAATAAAATTCCAGACAAGGAATTTGCACCATCTACGTTGGGCCACCGGCGCTCGCTTGAATATCTAAGGGTGCCTCGCCTTAGGCTCCCTTTTGCGCGGGTCTTAACAGCCAGGGCAAGTAAGTAGACTTGGCGAGCCTCCGTGCCCCAGATGGAAATTCAGCTTGAAATTAAGTCAAGAGACAGAGGGAGAGAAAGGGAAAAGAGGAAAGAGAGAGAGACACGGGGGGAGCCAGATTCCCAAGAAACCAGGCCGAGAGACTAGTCCGAGAAACTGGTCCAGTCCTTTATTGTTCAGAAGGCCTTTTATACTTATAATAAAACATGGAGATCAATGGGTAACAAAGATATGCAGCGTTTGCAGTCCAGACTCTTATTGAAACCAGGCTTTTCTCTCTGCATACCTAATTGTGTTACTCAAGTCTTAGGTAATTTACATCATCTTCCAGCAAAAGGGCCAATTAACATTTTACAGCCTTTTTTTTTGATAAGAGTTTGTCGACCAGAAGACTTATTTGTGTTGATCTTTCCAAAGTCTGGTGCCACTCTCAGAAAGCACTAAATAAAGTTACATTCTTACATAGCAAGGATACAACAGTTTATATCAAGTGAAAGAAGTACAGTGATTTATAATAAAGAAAAAGCAATTAACTCAAAAGTCTAGTGTTGCTAACATCACAACTACTCTATATCATTTTCCATATCCCGTTTACATTGATTAACATATTCCCAGGTGCCTAAAAGATAAAGAATATGGAGCCCTGGTGGCAATCATTGAGTCAACAGTGAAATCCCGTCACCAATATAATTTTCAACTCTTTAGAAAATGTTCTGTATCTTTAAGATGCTTTTAAGCTTTGTGCCTCTCGAGGTTGGGGGCTGCAAGCAATTCACAAGCTGTAAGAGGTCCAGGGGAACCTGTTAGACAAGCTAGAGAGCTGTCAGAGGGGGTTTAATTGAAACATCCCTTTCAAATGCAGAAGACCAAAGCCCTGAGTTGACTATTATCCAGAAGATATCAGAAAAGTGGAAAAACAGCACAAAAGCCAGCAGATTTTTTGTTGGGGTACATGCTTAGGAGTTTCCAGAGGGTCCCCTGAAGTCTGAGCACCCCTTGCGTATGTCAGCTTCCTTCCTCATGACCTTGTCACGGGCGGGATTCCTCACACTGGCTTCCGGCAGAAGGCCTAATCCCAAGGACCCTAGAACGTGATTATTTGTGGGGATACAGCCTTTCAAGCAGTAATTAAGTTAAAACAGGGCCATTATGTTGGAGCCTAATTATTGGGCTTCTCTGATGGCTAAGATGGTAAAGCGTCTGCCTGCAATGTGAAAGACCTGGCTTTGATATCTGAGTCAGGAAGATCCCCTGTAGAAAGAAATGGCAATACACTCCATGACTCTTGCCTGGAAAATTCCATGGATGGAGGAGCCTAGTGGGCTACAGTCTATGGGGTAGAAAAGAGTCGGACATGACTGAGCGGCTTCACTTCACTTCCAATATTATTAGGATCCTTATAAAGAGATGAGATTAGGGCAAAGACAGAGGGAAGTCCATGTTAGGACACGGTGATATGGTAGCCATCTACAAGTCAAGGAGAGAGTCCTCAAAAGAAACCAAACTTGCCAACACATTGATCTTTGAATTCTATCCTCCCTTGACTTGTGAAAAACTACATTTCTGTTGTTTAAGTCACTAGTCTAGTGTTTTGTTATGGCATCCCTAGGATACTAACAAAATCATTTAAGTTTTGTACACAGTCTAAAATGAAATACATTATTCTTTCATAGTTACCATTTATTGAAGCAGGATGATTCACAAAAATTGTTTCAAGTTTCAAATTTCTCACCATGACATTGTAATAATTATAAAACTACTGCATATCATGGTTTTGATATGAATTATATAAATGCATATAATGGGCATAGTTCATTGGCTTTCACATAGTTTTTGACAAATACTGCCTGTTTCCTATTACCTTCATATTTATTCACATGTAATTGATTTCAGGTTAAAAATAATGTGTTTATAACATTTTCTCTCTTTGTGTTGAGTGTTGTTTGATCTTTTATCCACTTATTAACGTTACAAAACAGAATGTCATAAATGTTATAAATATTATTCCATTTATCATTTTGCATTTTGTCATCTGTTTACTTTTATATTAAAATTTTTGTGACTTATACACTCATCAAAAATGTGTTTTTTTTTTTTAAGTTTTTACTTTTATAAATTAGATATTATTCTAGTCACTGGAGATAGCAAAATGTCTTCACTCATAAAATATACACAAATTACAGAGAAATAACACTCTGAAACACTATGCAATAAATGCGCTTATGGCAGGATATCTAAAGAGAAAACAAAATATACAACAAATCAAAAAAAGATCTAAATTATATTCCTGAGGAATAACAGAAATTTATATTATTCCATAGAAATGTTTTTGTCACTTCTCTCATTGACTACTCATAAAAAAACTGAAAGCTTCTGATTCAATGTTCCTTTGAAATTTAAAGTCCTTCTAGCTTAATTTCTCATGAGGCATATGGATTATCAATTTTCAATTGCTCTTACATAAAGAAATAAGGGGACACTGAGGGTTTTGTTTTTTGAATCTGTATTTCATATATCATCTGCACAGTTTATATATATATAAAGAAATCCAATGTATGAAGGAAGGAAGGAAAGAGAAAATAAAAAGAAAATGCAATTTGAATATTGGCCATCATTGTTTCAATCCTTAACGGCAGATAGATAAGCTTGACTGGGAACAAAATGGAGAAATGAAGAATAGAAAGCATCTAAAATATCCCTGATAAAACTGATAATCCTTTCTCAAGTAAGTAATATTGAAGCTAAAACTAAAAATTAAACAGACAATATAGAAATCTTTTTAAAATTTCCTGACAAAGTTTGTGGAAATTTGGGAGATCCAGAAGTGGTAGAAAGCATAATATTATTGATAAGATTTTTTTAAAATTCAAGATGGTTGACTATTGTGAGGTGAAGAGAGGCAAAATATAAGGCTGTGATTAACGTGATCCATATTTGTTTACAATCTTATTTCTTATCTCCTCTACTAGAACAAATTCTAGGAGAAGGAAAAGTTTTTGACCATCTTGCTTACTATAATATACTCACTACAATATACTCACTAAAATATGGTTATGTCCATGGATAGTACCTGTTTTTATCTTATCTGGTTGGGACCTCCTTTCCATTGACAAAATGTCCCAATATGGACAGAGAATATTATTGCTATTTTATATAGTATTTACTCAAAAATTATCTACTGAGTGGATGAGTGACAGCAACATTCCCTTCAGTTCAATTGCTCAGTCTTGTCCGACTCTTTGTGACCCCATGTACTGCAGCATGCCAGGCTTCCCTGTTCATCACCGACTCCCAGAGCCTGCTCAAATTCATGCCCATCGAGTTGGTGATGCCATCCAAACATCTCATCCTCTGTTGTCCCCTTCTCCTCCCACTTTCAATCTTTCCCAGCATCAGCCTCTTTTCAGATGTGTCAATTCTTTACATCAGGAGCCCAAAGTATTGTAGTTTCAGCTTCAGCGTCAGTCTTTCCAATGAATATTCAAGACTGATTTCCTTTAGGATGGACTGGTTGGATCTCCTTGCAGACCAAGGGACTCTCAAGAGTCTTCTCCAACATCACAGTTTAAAAGCAGCAATTCTTCAGTGCTCAGCTTTCTTTATAGTCCATCTCTCACATACAGAGATGTATAGCCTTGACTAGATGGACTTTTGTTGGCAAAGCAATGCCTCTGTTTTTTAATATGTTGTCTAGGTAGGTCATAACTTTTCTTCCAAGGAGCAAGCATCTTTTAATTTCACGGCTGCAGTCACCATCTGCAGTGATTTTGGAACCCCCTCAAATAGTCTCTCATTGATTTCATTGTTTCCCCATCTATTTATCATGAAGTAATGGGACCAGACGGAGAAGGCAATGGCACCCCACTCCAGTACTCTTGCCTGGAAAATCCCATGGACGGAGGAGCCTGGTGGGCTGCAGTCCATGGGGTCGCTGAGAGTTGGACACGACTCAGTGACTTCACTTTTACTTTTCACTTTCATGCATTGGAGAAGGAAATGGCAACCCACTCCAGTGTTCTTGCCTGGAGAATCCCAGGGATGGCGCAGCCTGGTGGGCTGCCATCTATGGAGTCGCAGAGTCGGACACGACTGAAGCGACTTAGCAGCAGCAGCAGCAACAGCAATGGGACCAGATTCCATGATTTTAGTTTTCTGAATGCTGAGTTTTAAGCCAACTTTTTCATTCTCCTCTTCCACTTTCATTAAAGGGCTCTTTAGTTCTTCTTCACTTTCTGCCATAAGGATAGTGTCATCTGCATATCTGCGGTTATAAATATTTCTCCCTGCAATCTTGATTCCAGCTTGTGCTTCATCCAGCCCAGAATATCTCATGATGTACTCTGCATGTAAGTTAAATAAGCAGGGTGACAATATACAGACTTGATGCACTCCTTTCCTGATTTTGAACCAGTCTGTTGTTCCATGTCTGGTTCTAACTATTGCTTCTTGACCTGCATACAGATTTCTCAGCAACATTGTGAGGAATATAAAATTATACAGTATTATTTCTTGTTTATTAGTTTAAAAGTAAAGATATTGATTTTATATATATATATATATATATATATATATATATACATATTTTTTTTTTTTTAATCACCATATTGTTGGTTTAAAAAAAAAAAAAAAGAATGGTGGTTTATAGTTTGGATTGAATGGATAGCAAAAAATTTGAAAAATGTTTACTGGACCCATGATACTTTTGGAGAAAATTAATGATCCGTGATTATTTAAAGATGCTATGTAAATTTTGAGCTTGTGCAAGTTGATGGAATGTTGGTATTTGGAATAAGGAACACAAGAAATATTCTAAACCAGAGGAATTTTTTTTTCTTTGTCATGTGTTTATTTTTTAATATAAATTTATTTATTTTAATCAGAGGTTAATTACTTTATTGTATTGGTTTTGACATAATTAATTAACTTCACATACATTGGGATTGACATACTTCTGAAAAATCTGGAATGTCAGACAGGCAGGTGGCAAACTGTTAAGGAGATTGGATGTGTAAATCTATGTACCATTTGCACATTTTTATAACATATCCTGCAGGAATATATACAATTTACTCCAGAGATAAAGTACAATGAAAGTTAGTATTGTCTTTGAACTTAAGTAATGTCAGCTTTTAATGTTATGTAAAAGACAAGCAAATGAGATAAAGATAAAGTAGGTAAAAGGTTGAGGACAAAGAGAATTTATCATGGAAGCCAAATAAGAATATTTCAACACAGAAAAGAACTGAGTTCTTACTTACTGAGTAACTTACAGCTTGAAAAAAGTTAGTTTGATTTAACATATGGAAATCATTGATTACCTTGTATTAAGACTTGTGGAAATGATGAATATCATCCAAACAAGCACAAAATGCATTGAGATTGAGTTGGGCTGGAAGAAAAAAAAAAAAAAGAGAGAGAGAGAGAGAGAGAGAATGAATGTAAATAGGCTCTTCAAGAAACGTGACTTTGAAGAGGAGATGAATAGAGAATTAAACATGAGAGATGAAATGAGATGAAACATTTGAAGGAAGTAATTGAATATGATAAGACTGAAAAATATTATTTTTAAGATTTTCAATTTAAAATGGAATCTACTGATTTTCAGTGAAAAGAAAAAAAAATAAAATAGTTAAATAATACTGGCTTGGATATTTGGGCAGTTGTACTACGAAAAGTGAGAAGAAAAATACTTTAAAAACATTGGTAATAATGTTACTAAAATCAAAATCTATGGAAGCTAATCTGAGTAAAAATGAAAGTGAAAAAAGATATCGTTAATTATTTGGAAATAACTAAGAATGGCCCAGACTTCCCTGGTGGCTCGGAGTATAAAGAATCTGCCTGCAACATGGGAGACCCAGGTTTGATCCCTGGGTTGGGAGGATTCCCTGGAGGAGGCATGGCTACCCACTTCAGCATTTTTACATGGAAAATTCCCAAGAACAGAGGAGCCTGGCAGACTACAGTCCATGGGGTCACAAAGAGTCAGATGTGACTGAGTACAAAATACAGCACTGCACAGCAAGAATGGCCCACTGATTCAAGGTCTAACCAAGTTATTAAATGAACAAACGAATTAACAATATTACTGTAAGAAGAATCTTTTGCCGAAAAAAAATTATCCTTTGAAGTAGTGATTTTCTAGTTGAAACCATTATAAGTAATGACAAGATCCAATGCATGATCATGGCCATTAGGGGCTGATGCAAAGCACAGGCAAGATCAAATGTAGATGAAAACTTCAAAGCACTGGAAGTTACAGATAGTTGACCATGTGAGGTTTATAGTATCATATGATTGTGGTAGGGCTTAAGGATTAAAGGACAATGAAGAGAAGAAAGGGTGAATAGGGTATGCGTGCCATGCTAAGTCACTTCAGGCTTGTTCAACTCTGAGTGACTCTATGAGCAGTAGCCCACCAGGCTCCTCTGTCCATGGGATTCTCCAGGCAAGAATACTGGAGTGGGTTGCCATTTCCTCCTCCAGGGGGTCTTCCCAACCCCAGGATTGAACTCGTGTCTGCCTGTGTCTCCTGTATTGCACGCAGATTCTTTACCCACTGAGTCACCTAGGAAGCCCCCAAATATTATTCAAAAATGGCAACAAAAGTATCATCAGCTACACCTCCTAAAACTGAGTTATATTTAACCTAAGAAATCATATAAAAACAACATAAGATGGCTATAAAGAGGATTTTTTAATGAGAACATTTGAGTCTACTCTCCTAGCAGATTTCAAGTATGTATTACAGGATCATCAACTACAGTCACCATGTTTTGCATTAGATCTTCAGACCCTCTTTATAAAGACAGAGTATTAAACTACTTGGAGAATTAGGTTTCAGATAAGGCATGGAATTAATGCCTTCAGGAAAAAGATTGGAAAATACTTATTTTTCTGATCTCCATCTCTTAAGAACTGAGTAGGTGCAAGAGAGATCCCTGGCCCACAAAATCTATTTACTAGCTCACCCTATCCAGAAAATGTTTTGTTTCATTTTTCCCCTTTTGCTTATTTTTGGAGGGAGAAAGATTTCTTGACCTTGTTTTTGTCCAAAAGAAATAATGTGTGTGTGTGAGAGTGTGCTTGTGCTTAGTCGCTCAGTTGTATCCGACTCTTGTGACCCCATAGACTGTAGCCTGCTAGACTTCTCTATCTATTGGATTCTCCAGGCAAGAATACTGGAGGGAGTTGCCATTTTCTTCTCCAGCGGATCTTCCCAACTCAGGAATCGAACCTGGGTCTCCTCCATTGCAAGCAGACACTTACTGACTGAGTTATGAGGGAATACCTAAAAGAAACAATGGGTGCAATCCTCTTGTGATTGTTGTTATTCAGTCACTCAGTCGTGTTCGACTCTTTGCAATTCTATGGACTGTAAATAATCAGGGTTTATTTCCTTTAGGTTGATTAGTTTGATCTATTTGTAGTCCAAGGGACTCTCAAGAGTCTTCCCCAACACCACAGTTCAAAAGTATCAATTCTTTGGTGCTCAGCCTTCTTGGTGGTCCAACTCTCAGTCCATACATGACTACTGGAAAAACCATAGCTTTACTTATACAGACATTTGTCAGAAAAATAATGCCTTTGCTTTTTAATATGTTGTCTAGGGTGATCATAGCTTTTCTTCTAAGGAGTAAGAATCTTCTTCTTCTTCTTCTTCTTCTTCTTCTTCTTTTTTAATGGCTGCAGTCACTGTCTGTAGTGATTTTGGAGCCCAAGAAAATAAAGCCGCTCACTGTTTCCATTGTTTCTCCATCTATTTGCTATGAAGTGATGGGACCGGATACCATGATCTTAGTTTTTTGAATGTTGAATTTCAGCCAGTTTTTCCCTCTCTCCTTTTTCACCCTCATCAAGAGACTCTTTAATTCTTCTTCCCTTTCTTCCATAAGTGTGGTTTCATCTCCATATCTGAGGTTATTGATATTTCTCCCTGCAATGTTCATTCCAGCTTGTGCTTCCTCTAGCCCAGGATTGTCTTTTAGGATTTGAAATAACTCAGCTGGAAGTCCATCATCTCCATTAGATTTGTTCATAGTGTTGTTTTCTAACACTCACCTGACTTCACATTCAGTGACTGATCACATCATCAGGCTTATCTGGGTCATTAAGGTCTTTTTTATATAGTTCGTCTGTGTATTCTTGCCATCCCTTCTTAATATCTTCTGTTTCTGTTAGGTCCATACCATTTCTGTCCTTTATTGTGTCCATCTTTGCATGAACTATTCCTCTGGTATCTCTAATTTTTTTTATTATTATTATTATCTCTAGCCTTTCCCATTCTATTGTTTTCTTCTATTCCTTCACATTGTTCAGTTAGGAAAACTTTTTTATCCCTTCTTGCTCTTATTTGGAATTCTGCAAAAAGTGGTATTCTTGTGATACCTCCTTGTTAAACTCAATGTCATAAATTTTCCTATTTTGAAATGTAAGTTACAATGCTGGTGATGTTAATATGTCATGTCAGCTTAGTCATTCAGAAACTGAAGGTGAGACAACCATGAAAAAAATCAAAAGAAATAACTGTGGTAAATGTTCTCCAAGAGGATTTTTATTGTGTTTTTAAATCAGGGTATAGTTGTTTTCCAGTGTTGTTTCAGTTTCTGCTGTACAGTGAAGTGAATCAGTCATATGTACACATATGTCCCTTCCTTGTTGAACTTCCATCCAACCCATCTACATCACCACAGAGCACCAAGCTGAGCACCCTGGATATGCAGCTGGCTCCCAGTAGCTATCTGTTTTACATGAAGCAGTGCACATAGATCATTTCCAGTCTCCCATTTTTTCTGTTCCTCCCTCCCCAACCCACCACCCAAATTCCACACATCCACTCTCTACATCTCTACTCCAGCCCTGAAAATAGGTTCATCTGTACCATATTTTTTTTTCTGCCTATGTAAATTGTTCCAGCACTGGTTGTACCTGGTTTTCTATTCTCTTTGTTGCCTCCTTCATGTATGACATTTTCAACTGTTTAGTTGGGAATGTGTGCTCCCTGTTTTTCAGAATCCCAATGGAAATGAATTTATGGCAGATCAAAATTTCCCTATACATTGAACTTTCTTTTAATGTGACAGTCTATATTTTCCCACTGAAGCCATCTTTTTACTATACTTTTTCTGTGAAATATAAAGTTGCTCCTGAAGCTCACCATTTCATTATGTCCATATGTAAATTGAGGGACATTTGTGATACTCATTAAGAATTTACATTAATAATGGCAACAAAAAATTTATATAATAAATATATGAAAACACTTGAGAATTAATATTTTGTTACTTTTTTCTACTTTGAACTTTGTTTACTCAAACTTTGGTACAAGTTTAGCACTTATACTAGCTGGCAACATTAACTAGTTTACTGAAAATAGGATATTCATATATATTTCTTTTTCTTTATAATTTTATTTAGTTCTAGGAACTTGTATGCTTGAATTTTTATTACCACCACTAAAAAAATCAGATGTCTTAAAGACTTTAATGCATACATACACGTTTATTCCATTTTCATCAAATACCTACACTGGTAAACACTGTGGTAAACCTTTGTTGTAAGCAGTGAACTAACTGGCAGAATTTTTCTTTTTTATTGCTTATTAACTAATGGTACAGGTATAGACAGAGACCATACATAATTAACACAAACAACCTGAAATTTTCTATGGTTTACCTATAAGGTACTAGGGCTTATAAGTCTGGTTTACAAAATACTTTATATCAAGTTATTGACTCTAGATGTTTTATTTCATTTTAAGAGCTTTAAAATGTTATTTACTTTGTTTTCTTAACTAAATTTTCTTGCCTACTAATGGTAGCATTTTCTGACAAGACTATATATATAGTTTTGTTTTGCTTTTTGTTTCTTTCTATTTACTGATATAATCTAGAGTGAGGCTGCATGTCCCTGCTCTTTAACAGAGGTTAAATTGCCAGCATCCACTGGATCATGGAAAAAGCAAGAGAGTTCCAGAAAAAACATCTATTTCTGCTTTATTGACTATGTCAAAGACTTTGACTGTGTGGATCACAAGAAACTGGAAAATTCTGAAAGAGATGGGAATACCAGACCACCTGACCGGCCTCTTGAGAAACCTATATGCAGGTCAGGAAACAACAGTTAGAACTGGACATGGAACAACAGACTGGTTCCAAATAGGAAAAAGAGGACATCAAAGCTGTATATTGTCACCCTGCTTATTTAACTTCTATGCAGAGTACATCATGAGAAATGCTGGGTTGGAAGAAGCACAAGCTGGAATCAAGATTACCAGGAGAAATATCTTTATCCTCACATATGCAGATGACACCACCCTTTAGGCAGAAAGTGAAGAAGAACTAAAAAGCCTATCGATGAAAGTGAAAGAGGAGAGTGAAAAAGTTGGCTTAAAGCTCACCATTCCGAAAACTAAGATCATGGCATCCAGTCCCATCACTTCATGGGAAATAGATGGGGAAACAGTGGAAACAGTGGAAGACTATTTTTTGGGGCTCCAAAATCACGGCAGATGGTGATTGCAGCCATGAAATTACAAGACACTTACTCCTTGGAAGAAAAGTTATGACCAACCTAGATAGCATATTGAAAAGCAGAGACATTATTTTGCCAACAAAGTTCCGTCTAGTTAAGGCTATGTTTTTTCTGGTGGTCTGTATGGATGTGAAAGTTGGATTGTGAAGAAAGCTGAGCACTAAAGAATTGATGCTTTTGAACTATGGTGTTGGAGAAGACTCTTCAGAGTCCCTTGGAATGCAAGGAGATCCAACCAGTCCATTCTAAAGGAGATCAGTCCTGGTTGTTCATTAGAAGAACTGATGCTAAAGCTGAAACTCCAGTACTTTGGCCACCTCAGGCGAAGAGTTGACTCACTGGAAAACACTCAGATGTTGGGAGGGATAGCGGGCAGGAGGAGAAGGAGACAACAGAGGATGAGATGGCTGGATGGCATCACTGACTCAATGGACGTGAATTTGAGTGAACTCTGGGAGTTGGTGACAGCCAGGGAGGCCTGGCTTGCTGCAATTCATGGGGTTGCAAAGAGTCAGACACAACTGAGCGACTGAACTGAACTGATATATACATATGTACTATTTTATAATCTGTCCTTTTCGATCTAAGCTGGTAAAATATCACAGATTTTAGGTTTCAGGTGGCACCTTAACACTTCCTGGTACAACAAATCCATTCTAGGTACCTAGTTATCTATCTAGTTATCTATCTATCTAGTTATCTATCTGCTGCTGCTGCTGCTGTTGCTGCTCCGAAATCATTTCAGCTGTGTCCAACTCTGTGCGACCCCATAGATGGCAGTCCCCTGGGCTCCCCCGTCCCTGGGATTCTCTAGGCAAGAATACTGGAGTGGGTTGCCATTTCCTTCTCCTATGCATGAAAGTGAAAAGTCAAAGTGAAGTAGCTCAGTCGTGTCCAACTCTTAGTGACCCCATGGACTGCAGCCTACCAGGCTCCTCCATCCATGGGATTTTCCAGGCAAGAGTACTGGAGTGGGGTGTCATTGCCTTCTCCAGTTATCTATCTAGTTATTTGTAAAAATCATTCCATACTGAACGGGTTTACACAACAGCAATTTTTTATTTTGCTCAGGAATCTGAGTTTGGGAAGATCTTTTTCCCAAAGGTAACAAAGCTGTGCTCCCTGTAGGGTCAGCTGGACAGATTGACAGAACAAAAAGTTTGACTTTAAAGGCAGCTTAGTTCAAACAGTAAGACCTACATGCTTCCTAATTCCCAGAGCTCAGCTAGGTATGCAGGCAAGGGTCCTTCTCTCATTCTCGTCTCGAGGTCCTACATGAGGCTTTTTTTTTTTTTTTTTCCTCCAGTTTGGTAACTTGTTAAGTGGAAGTTACCAGTATTTTCTTATCTTTCAGTATTAAAGAGAAAATAATTTTATCATTAGGACTGATGTCTCTTCCAGCTACAGAAGTGAACATATAATCCAGTCTGTCCAGTAAGAACCTTGTATCTCCCTAACAATATTGATTGAGGCCTGAGCATGTGCCTTAGTTGAAGCCAAGTAAATCACAAACAGAAATTATAGGCAAATATTCGAAAAGATGCTATTTATAGTTAAAGGATGCTTGAATTTTTAGGGAATAGCTATGTAACTATTTTCAGAGTCTCTCTGGAAATTACAGCAACAGACAAAAATGTTGTCATTAGAATAAAAATTATTTTGTAATAATGTATATCTATCTTTGCTTCAAATAAATGCTCACTCTAGATTTTTCAGTTCTGGGAAAATACATTCCTATTTTGTAATAGTTCATTAAGCTTGCTTGAGCTGGACTTACTGTCCCTTTCAAGAGATTGAGTCAATAAAAATGTTTTGTTTCTTATCATCAATCTCTAATATGTTTATTTATTACACAATTTTCAGAAATATTTAACAAGAAGGTAAAGCTTATCTAGAGACTTTCCTGGCAGTGCGGTGGTTAAGACTCTATGTTTCCACTACAGTGGGCACAGGTTCAATCCTGAGTCAGGCAACTAAGATCCCACATACATACTGTGTGCCATCTTTGCATGCATGCTCATTTGCTCAGTTGTGCACGACTTTTGCAACACAATGGACTGTAACCCACCAGGCTCCTCTGCCCATGGGATTCCCCAGGCAACCATACTGAACTGGATTGCCATTTTATCATCCAGGGAATTTTCCTGACCCAGGGATCAATTCTGCATTTCCTGCATCTCCTGCACAGGCACACGGATTCTTCACCACTGAGCCAGCTAGGAAGCCCATGCTGTGTGGCACATCAAAAAGAAAAAAAAAAAAAAAAAAGATAAAGCTAATCAAAATTTTACCCAGCTTATATTTTTAGTCTTATTTCTGTTATATTAATTATTTATCCATAGAATAATTCTATATTCAATTAAAGTTTCAATTTACTTAATGCATTTTGCAAAATTGCAACTTTAGCTTAGATAGCTCTTTCCATACTTACTTGTAAAGGAAAAACCTACTCATCTTTCAGCTAAACCTATAACTAAATCTTCAGCTTATCTAAACTTTAGCTGAAGTATCAGTCATCTGTGAAAGATTTAATACTCTTATCAAGAGAAATGGAGTATTTCATCTATGTTGCTTTCACTCTATTTCATATCTTTTATTTTGTTAATATCACATGTTACAGATACTGTATGTTATTAATTTGTACAAGACTATTTTTGAAAATTAAGATCAGTAAGATGTGAGGCATTATTTTCTCTAAATGTTGATTTTGAAGTCAAAAGTATTCTTTATATTTTGATTGTTAGAGTACTTGCATCTAAATAATAAATTCAATGTGGACAATACTGTTGAAAAAATTTGGACACATGATATATATTAACTAGGATATTGTGGAAATAAAGTAATGCTTTGAAAATTTAAATATACCCTCAGAGACTAAAAATTCTATAATATAATAGAGTAGTTGAATATTGGTTTAATCTTTATTCTTTTTTCCTTTTCTTTAAAAGAGTTTTTGAAGAATTTTCTTGTAATAGCTTTTCCAGTCTCAATTTTTACCCTCATCTCAATAATTTCAATAACTTTATCTTTTCTTTATATATATTTAAAATTTAATATTTCCATTCTTAGAAGAAATGTATTATGTATCAAAGTTTATGTAGTCATTATCAAGGTGAATGCTTCAGGTAATGTATTTCAAAGACTTGTGAAACTATTATCCATTACAGTGGGAAAAGAATAAACTACACTTTCCTTTATTTTCTGATTGTATACACAAGTGACATTGTTAAAATTAGTAAAGTTAATCCATGAAGAAAAATAAAAATATTACAGTTTTTGTGATGGTTGAAAACATCTGTACATACATTGTTGTGAGTTTAGGATTAATATTTTCAAGAGGGTGTTTAAATACTGGTAAAATGTTCCATCTTCAATAGAAAGGGAAAAACAAAAGAAGTGACTGAAGGGAATGATCAAACATTTTGTCTTAAGCATAGTGAATTTGATGTGATAGAAAGACTTTTAAATAGATATGTCTGGGAGACAGAGAATGATATGGGACTACTCAGAAAGAAAGAGGTCAGAAATAGGAGAAATCTTTCTCTCAGTGTAGATAGGAAGCTGAGGGGGAAATGAGAGGTTTAACCACATGATTACAGAGATGTAAGAAAACTCAGAAAATTCCATAAAATATAAAAGAAATTACCAGTGGCACTCCCCAATGCAGGCTTTTTTGTACTAAAATCATGAATATAATTTTTTTTGCAATTCATGAAAAGCTTTCACAAGCATTATATAACTGATAATGTGTGTAAGAGTGATAATTATAATTATTTTGTAGGCAATAGTGGTCTGGTCTATTGATTTACCAGCTATATTTTTAATAAGTCACAAGTGGCCCTAAATATGTCCCAGATAAACTGCTTAATAAACTTGATAGAGAATGCATTTGAATGAAGATTCTGCTACTTCTTTCTTTACTGTAATGTTCACTTCCCCAAGCCAAGTAATATGCTCAATATTATTGTCCACCTGCTAGCCCCAAAATTTTGCCCACTTCCAATGTAAACAATGTCATCTTTCCACAAATTTTTCAGCAAGTCTTGTTTTCACTCACACAAATCTCTCAACTATAATAGCAAACAATTACATAGCAACTGAGTGCCTATGGATATTGTATGTTTTTTATGGATAGTGAGTCATTAACATCTCACCACAATAAGTTAGTAATAACTATTATCATTAAGAAGTTGAGGCACAGATAGGATAAGTGATTTCCCAAGATTACACAGGAAGTAAATGTCATAATTGGAATCTGATACTTGGCTTTCTGTTTGTATGTGTGTATGTTTGTGTCTGTGCATGCTTCACTAAGAGATGGTGATACTTAAAAATGGACAGCAAGTAATTTACTGCTCAATAATTTAAATTTTTGATTTCATATAATACAAAGATTCATGTATTCCACTCATAAGCATCTTCTATGTGACAGACAAATAGTATACAGAGGTAGTGCCTGTAAGGAATCCATCTGCAAGGTGGAAGTCCTGGATTTGATCCCTGGTTTGGGAAAAACCCCTGGAGAAGGGAAAGGACACCCACTCCAATATTCTGGCCTGGAGAATTCCATGGACTGTATAGTCCATTGGGGTTGCAAAGAGGCGGACACAATTGAATGACTTTTATTTCACTTTCAAGCATCTTCTATGTGATGGACACATAATGTATACATTAGTGCCTGTGCTTAGACACTCAGTCATATCTGACTCTTGAGACCCCACAGACTGTAGCTTACCAGGCTCCTTTGTCCATGGAACAAAGACTTGAGTCTATGGTAGCCCTAGTCTATTCAATAAAATGACCCTGAGATCTTTTAACTAGGTGCTAATTAGACTTATTGTGGTGATAATTTAACATATTTTGATATACAAATATTGAATCATTATGTTGCACGATTGAAACAAGTATAATGTTATATGTCAATTATATCTCAAGAAATGGTACAAAAAAAAAAAAAAAACCCTGAAAGAAAAGTACATGCAATATAATTTATATGTGTGTATATATATATATATATATATATATATGTATATATATGTATATATGCACACACATACATATTTTTTCAGGTGATACATGTCAAATACTAGTATAATGTAGTTATTATTTTTAATTCATAAAATTTGCTAATTTAATAGCATCACTTGTGAATATAAATCAAAAGGTTAGAGATAGAGTAGAGTCATCCTTTTACCACTATAAGAGATAAAAGTTACACTAGTCTTTGAAATACATTACCTGAAATACACACACACACACAAATACACATATATATCTAAATTAACAATTACAATGGGAAAGGGAAAAATACCTATTAGAAGACAGTTCACAAGAGATGATATAAAAATGGCCAGAAATCACAGAAGAAAAGGTATTCAGTACCATTAGAACTGGACATGGAACGACAAACTGGTTCCAAATAGGAAAAGGAGTGCCTCAAGGCTGTATATCGTCACCTTGCTTATTTAACTTATATGCAGAGTACATCATGAGAAATGCTGGACTGGAAGAAACACAAGCCAGAATCAAGATTGCCAGGAGAAATATCAATAACCTCAGATATGCAGATGACACCACCCTTATGGCAGAAAGTGAAGAGGAACGAAAAAGCCTGTTGATGAAAGTGAAAGAGGAGAGTGAAAAAGTTGGCTTAAAGCTCAACATTCAGAAAACGAAGATCATGGCATCCAGTCCCATCATTTCATGGGAAATAGATGGGGAAACAGTGGAAACAGTGTCAAACTTTATTTTTTGGGGTTCCAGAATCACTGCAGATGGTGACTGCAGCCATGAAATTAAAAGACGCTTACTCCTTGAAAGAAAAGTTATGACCAACCTAGATAGCATATTCAAAAGCAGAGACATTACTTTGCTGACTAAGGACCGTGTAGTCAAGGCTATGGTTTTTCCTGTGGTCATGTGTGTATGGGAGAGTTGGACTGTGAAGAAGGCTGAGCGCCGAAGAATTGATGCTTTTGAACTGTGGTGTTGGAGAAGACTCTTGAGAGTCCCTTGGACTGCAAGGAGATCCAACCAGTCCATTCTGAAGGAGATCAGCCCTGGGATTTCTTTGGAAGGTATCATGCTAAAGCTGAAACTCCAGTACTTTGGCCACCTCATGCGAAGGGTTGACTCATTGGAAAAGACTCTGATGCTGGGAGGGATTGGGTGCAGGAGGAGAAGGGGACGCCAGAGGATGAGATGGCTGGACAGCATCACTGAATCAATGGATGTGAATCTGAGTGAACTCCAGAAGTTGGTGATGGACAGGGAGGCCTAGTGTGCTGCCATTCATGGGGTCGCAAAGAGTCAGACATGACTGGGCGACTGAACTGAACTGAACTGAACCATTAGTTATTAGAAAACTGCAAATTAAAACTGCAATAAGCTACTACTTCCATTCACTGAGAAAGTCTTTTAAAAAGTTGACAGTAGCAAATGCCATGCAGATATGGAACAAGTGGGACTCTGCAACCTTGATAGTAGGAATGAAATAAAGTATAAGTACATTAGAAAACTGTTCTTGAGGAGAAAATAAACCTAATATTTAAAAAAGAAACAAAATGAATGGATATGAAAGCAGTGGTACATATACACAATGGAGTATTACTCAGCCATTAAAAAGAATACATTTGAATCAGTTCTAATGAAGTGGATGAAATGAGCCTATTATACAGAGTGAGGTAAGCCAGAAAGAAAAACACCAATACAGTATACTAACACATATATATGGAATTTAGAAAGATGGTAACAATAACCCTGTATACAAGACAGCAAAAGAGAAACAGATGTTAGAACAGTCTTTTGGACTCTGTGGGAGAGAGAGAGGGTAGGATGATTTAGAAGAATGGCATTGAAACATGTATAATATCATATATGAAATGAATCACCAGTCCAGGTTCGATGTATATTACTGGATGCTTGGGGCTGGTGCTTTGACCAGAGGGATGGTATGACCCAGAGGGATCATACGGGAAGGGAGGTGGGAGGGGGGTTCAGGATGGGGAACACGTGTATACCTGTGGCAGATTCATGTTGCTGTATGGCAAAACCAATACAATATTGTGAAACAATTAACCTCCAATTAAAATAAATAAATTTATATTAAAAAATAAAAAAGAAACAAAGTAAAACAAGATATACAATGGAATTCACAGAGCATATTTATTCATGGTGTCCAAAACTTGGAAATATTCTCCATCAATACAAAATTAAATACATAGATTATGGTAAAAAAAAAAAAACACTGAGTGCTGGAGAATTGAAGCTTTTGAACTATAGTGCTGGACAAGACTCTTGAGAGTCCCTTGGATTGCACGGAGTTCAAAGTAGTCAGTCCTAAGGGATTGGAAAGACTGTTGCTGAAGCTGTAATATTTTGGCCACCTGATGAAAAGAGCCAACTCATTGGAAAAGATCCTGATGCTGGGGAAGATTGAGGACAGGAAGAGAAGGGGGTGACTGAGGATGAGACGGTTGGATAGCATCACTGAGTCAATGGACATGAATTTGAACAAATTCCAGGAAATAGTGAAGGACAGGGAAGCCTGGCATTCTGCAGTCCATGGGTTCTTGAAGGTCAGACACGACTGAGGGACTGAACAACAACAAGAGCCAATAGAATGGAAAATACAACAGCATTTACCTGTGGTGGATTCATGTTGATGTATGGCAAAACCAATGCAATATTGTAAAGTAATTAACCTCCAATTAAAATAAATAAATTTATATTAAAAAAGGAAAAAAGATACAATAAATACAATCCCTAATAAAATAAATAAATAAATAAGAACAAACAACAACAATGCAAAAAATCTCAAAAGCATTGTTCTCAGCAAAATAAGCCAGGTGGACAAAATTATATACAGTGTTACTCATTCTACATAAGATCCAAATACAGGCAAACTTGAAACAGCTTTATGTTTCTTAATATTATGTAGTGGTTCTGAAAATTATAAGAATAGGGATTTGAGAAATGGGATATTAACTGGATAAGGAATTTCCTAGGGGAAGAACAAGGAGCACTTGAGAGGGAGAAGGTGAAATGTTTTATATTTATTTTGGGTAGTGGTTACTCAAGTGTACACAACTGCCAAATTTCCACTGAACAGTTTATTACACATTGACTATGTCTCAATAAGGAACAATTTGTTATTCATATAACAATCTTACCAAACTCATGTTCTGCTGCTCACTGCTTGAAAGTCAATACTTGAGAGACATGTGTGGATAGATAAGGAAAGGTTGCTTTATTGGCAACCTAGGAAGAAGGCAGATCCATGTCCCAAAGAACAAATTCCCCAGTGCCTATCAGGGGACAAGAGCCTTTAAAGGGTGAGTTTCAGGAATGTACAAGTAGAGGGAAGGGGCTGTGTACAGAATGTCACAGTCAGCACTGACAATCATTTCAAAATTTGTCATGTAGTGGTCTAGTCACCATCAACCTGATTGTTTTAAGCACAGTTAAACTTCAGTTCCGCAGTTGGTTTGTTTCCACTCTCTTGAGGCCAGTTCTCAGAATGGTGTAAGATGGAGCAGCTTATGTCATGGCTACAGTGGGGTCATCATGTGGTTAACTTCACCCACCTGGCAGAGGTTTCAGAGTCTGCAAAACTGTTCAAAGGATATGGCTCAGGATATTATTTAAACCCTTTTAGTTCAAGGTCCTAGACTTTGGTTAATGGCTAAACTGTTATTATTTTGTCTTTTTTGATTGCTTTCCTTAGATTTTGCAGTTTCTCATTTCTTGGATTTAACTTTATTCCTTGACTAAAGAGTCTTTACAGACAAGGGGCAGGCAGAGGACAGGGAGGATCTCTCCTGGGAAGGCCCCATATGGGCTGCTCCATTATCATGGATTCATAAATTTCAGTTTATTTCTGATTCTTTAATACAATAATTTTTTCACTAGAGTCATGGAGTTTGTCACTACTCTCTTTAGCTCAAAGTACTATGTTAAAAACTTGACAAAGCATGATAAATATTATAAGTTGACATCGATTATAAGCTACCAACAAGGAAATCACTTAGTCAGAACTGCTGCTTCTGCTGCTGCTAAGTCGCTTCAGTTGTGTCCGACTCTGTGCGACCCCATAGATGGCAGCCCATTAGGCTCCCCCATTCCTGGGATTCTCCAGGCAAGAACACTGGAGTGGGTTGCCATTATGGTTAATATTATTGGCTATCAGATAAGACTTTCCATTGAAATCCCTGTTCTGCTGCTTAGTAGCTGTGTGATCTTTGTCACACTCCTGACAATTTCTATGCCTCAGATTTTCTTATTTGTTAAATGAGCCAAATGATATTTTTTAATCACACAGAAATCCATAAACAGAAAAATTTTGTTTAAATAGACACTATTCTATATATGATATATGGGTCAATTCAGCTTGGCTTTCAAGGCCTTTTGTGATTTTAGCTCATTCAGTGATGGCCATTTATTCTCTTTTGCTTCCTTATAAGAAGTTACTTTTTCTGTTTGTAGATTACATGTTTGGGAATGCATGTACACCCGTGGTGGATTCATGTCAATGTATGGCAAAACCAATACAGAATTGTAAAGTAAAATAAAAAATAAATTAAAAAATAATAAATAAATAAATAAATAAACTTAAAACAAAATATTGAAAATCCTAAGGAATCTATTTAAAAATGTAGCTAAGAAACAGTGCAGCAAAATTGTAGGATATAAATGCAAGATTTAAATGTAATTTTTTTTCCTATACACCAGCAATGAAAAATCTGGTAATCAAAATTATATCGAGAAAATAGTTTACCATAACATCAAAAAAGAATAAAATGTTTACAAATACATTTAAACAATAACAAGCCATACATTCCATATTACAAAACACTACTGAAATAGATCTACAATTATGTGATTAAAAAAAAAAAAAAACCTGTTTGATGGGGTGGCAGGCTTACTAAATTTGAAGGGCCAATATTCCCAAACTGATTTGCAATTCAATGTAATCCTTTTCAAAATTTCAGGTGTCTCATTTCAACTGACACCAAAACACATGTGAAAATGAAAAGATGCTGAGTACTCAAAATAATCTTGCAAAACAAAGACAAAGTTAGAGGAGTCTTACTTTACAATTTCAAAGCATTTTACAAATTCACTGTAATCAGGACAGTGTGCTAATGACCAAAGAATAGACATATAGATTTGTGAAATAGAATTGAGAGTCCAGAAATCAACTCGTGAGTCCTCATATTTAGTCAGTTGATTAGCATCAAGGGTACCAAGAACACTCAATGAAAAAAATAAATAAATGGAAAAAATAAACATAGTGTGTGCAACATATATTTCTGGGACAACTGGATATCCATCTGCAAAAGAATGAAGTTGGACTATTGTGATGTACCATTTACAAAAATTAACTCAAGATAGATCAAAGACCTAAGAGCAAAAGATAACAGTATTAAATTCTTAGTAGGAAACCAGTAAAAATTCTTCATACCTTAGGTAAAACTTTCTTAATGCACAAAAAGCAAAAGACATAAATAGACAAATTGAACTTGGTTAAAATTAAAAACTTTTGTTTATCAAAGGACACTATGAATTAAAGTGAAAAAAAGCAAAGAATGGAGAAAATTTCCACAGATTATATTTCATATAAAGATCTAGTTTCTAGAAATATATAGAAACATCAGTTACAACTCAATAATGAAAAGGTAAATAATTCAATAAAGATGGACAAAATATGTAAATAGATATTTCTCCAAAGATTATGTATAAGTGGTCAATAAGTTTATGAAACAATGCTTCATTCCATTAGTCATCAGGGAAATTCAAATCAAACCCACATCGAGGTATCACATCATTTCTATTAGGCTAATTTTAGACTAATTTAAAATAATTGGAATCATATGAAGTATAATATCACATCAAGTAAAACTGAAGGCTAACAAGAGAAAGAAATTTGGAAAATTCACAGACAAGTTGAAAATAAGCAAAACACAACTAAACTAACAAATAAGTCAAAGTAGAAATCACAAGTAAAAATGGAAAATACTTTCTGGTGATTGAAAAATTAAGATAGAGTATGTCAAAATACAAGAGATGCCACTAAAGCAATGTTTAAGTATACCACATTAAAAGAGAGGAATGATCTGACTTCCCTGGTGGTCCAGTGGTTAAGTATCTGCCTGCCAATGGAGAGGACACAAGTTTGACCCCTAGTCCAAGAAGATCCCAAAAACCATAGGGCTAGGTTCGTGAACCAAAACTACTGAAGCCTGTATGCCTACAGCCCGTGCTGTGCAACAAAAGAAGCTACTGCAATGATAACTTGTGCACTGCAACAAAGAGCAGCCCCATTCATTGCTACTAGAGAAAGCCGGCATGCAGCAACAAAGACCAAGTGCCATAAATAAATAAATACATAAAATGAAAATTATATTTTAAAAAGAGAAAGGAGTGATCTCAAGTTAACAACCAAATATTTTCAAATAGGAAAAGGGATACATCAAAGCTGTATATTGTTACCCTGCTTATTTAACTTCTATGCAGAGTACATCATGAGAAACACTGGGCTGGAGGAAGCACAAGCTGGAATCAAGATTGCCGGGAGAAATATCAATAACCTCAGATATGAGATGACACCACCCTTATGGCATAAAGTGAAGAACTAAAGAACCTCTTGATGAAAGTGAAAGAGGAGAGTGAAAAAGTTGGCTTAAAGCTCAACATTCAGAAAACTAACATCATGGCATCTGGTCCCATCACTTCATGGCAAATAGATGGGGAAACAATGTCTGACTTTATTTTTCTGGGCTCCAAAATCACTGTAGATGGTGACTGCAGCCATGAAATTAAAAGATGCTTACTCCTTGGAAGGAAGGTTATGACCAACCTAGACAGCATATTAAAAAGCAGAGACATTACTTTGCCAGCAAAGATCTGTCTAGTCAAGGCTATGGCTTTTCCAGTGGTCAGGTATAGATGTGAGAGTTGGACTGTGAAAAAAGCTGAGTGCCAAAGAATTGATGCTTTGAACTGTGGTGTTGGAGAAGCCTCTTGAGAGTCCCTTGGACTGTAAGGAGTTCCAACCAGTCAACCCTAAAGGAGATCATTCCTGGGTGTTCATTGGAAAGACTGATGCTGAAGCTGAAATTCCAATACTTTGGCCACCTGATGCAAAGAGCTGACTCATTTGAAAAGACCCTGATGCTGGGAAAGATGAGGGCAGGAGAAGGGGACAACAGAGGATGAGATGGTTTGATAGCATCACCGACTCAATGGACATGGGTTTGGGTGGACTCCAGGAGTTGGTGATGGACAGGGAGGCCAGGCATGCTGCAGTTCATGGGGCTGCAGAGTAAGACATGACTGAGCAACAGAACTGATTGATTTCAATCTTAAGTAATTGAAAAAACAAGACTAAACTAAACCCAAAAGAAGCAGAAGGAAGTACATAACATCGATTTCAGTGGAAATTAATGAAATAAGGTGTAAAAATAAATAGAAAAAAATCCATAAAACTAGGAAGTCATTCTTTGAAAAGAATTAGGAAAGTAATAAATTTTTAGCTAAAATAATCAAAAAAATAGAGAGGTGAGTCAAATGTTTTACTAAAATTGGCAATGAAAGAAGGATATTACTGCCAACCCTGCAAAAATTGAATAAAATAATAGTATTTTGGTATGAATATGAACAATTGTGAAATGATTGGATATATGCACCAGAATAATGATAAAATGCAAAAGTAGGAAGTCAAGTGATACTGGGAGTAACAGGCAAATTTGGCCTTGGATTACAAATGAAACACGTCAAAAAGCTAACAGAGTTTTGACAAGGAAACACACTGAAAATAGCAAACACCCTGTTCCAACAACACAAGAGATGATGCTACATATGGACATCACCAGATGGTCAATAAAGAAATCAGGTTGACTATATTCTTTACATCCAAAAATGGAGAAGCTCTATACAGTCAGCAAAAACAAGACCAGGAGCTGACTGTGGCTCAGATCATGAACTCCCTATCGCCAAATTCAGACTTAAATTGAAGAAAGTAGGGAAAACCACTAGACAATTCAGTATGACCTAAATCAAATCCCTTATGATTATACAGGGGAAGTGATAAATATGTTCAAGGGTTTAGATCTGATAAATGGAGTGCCTGAAAAACTATGGAAAGAAGTTTGTGACATTGTACAGGAGGCAGTGATCAAGACCATCACCAAGAATAAGAACTGCAAAAAGGCAAGATGATTGTCTGAGGTGTTGTTCCAAAGAGCTGAGAAAAGAAGAGAAGCTTAAGGCAAAGGAGAAAAGGAAAGATATATCCATCAGAATGCAGAGTTCCAAAGAATAGCAAGGAGGGATAAGAAAGCCTTCCTCAGTGATTAATGCAAAGAAATAGAAGAAAATAACAGAATGGGAAAGACTAGAGATCTCTTCAAGAAAATTAGAGATATCAAGGGAATTTTTCATTCAAAGATGGGCACAATAAAGGACAGAAATGGTATGGACCTAACAGAAACAGAAGATATTAAGAAGAGGTGGCAGGAATGCACAGAAGAACTATACAAAAAAGATCTTCATAATCCAAATAAACACAAATGTGTAATCTCTCACCTAGAGACAGACATCCTGGAATGTGAAACCAAGTGGGTCTTAGTAAGCATCACTACAAACAAAGCTAGTGGAGGTGATGGAATTCTAGTTGAGCTCTTTCAAATCCTAAAAAATGATGCTGTGAAAGTGCTGCACTCAATATGCCAGCAAATTTGGAAAACTCAACAGTGTCCACAGACTGGAAAAAGTCAATTTTCATTCCAATCCCAAAGAAAGGCAATGCCAAAGAATGCTCAGACTAGCACACAATGGCACTCATCTCATGCACTATCAATGTAGTGCTCAAAATTCTCCAAGCCAAGCTTCCACTGTACATGAACTATGAGCTTCCAGATGTTCAAGCTGGATTTAGAAAAGGCAGAGAAACCAGAAGCCAAATTGCCAACATCTGTTGGATCATAGAAAAAGAGAGTTCCAGAAAAAAATCATCTATTTCTGCTTTATTGACTATGCCAAAGCCTTTGACTGTAAATCACCACAAACTGTGGAAAATTCTGAAAGAGATAGGAATACCAGACCACATGACCTACCTCTTGAGAAATCTGTGTGCAGGACAAGAAGCAACAGTTAGAACTGAACATGGAACAACAGACTGGTTCCAAATCAGGAAAGGAGTGTGTCAAGATTGTATATTGTCACCATGCTTATTTAACTTGTATATAGAGTACATCATGTGAAATGATAGGCTGGATGTAGCACCAGCTGGAATCAAGTTGCTGGGAGAAATATCAATAATCTCAGATATGTAGATGACACCACCCTTATGGCAATAAGCAAAGAGAACTAAAGAACCTCTTGAAGAAAGTGAAAGAGGAGAGTGAAAAAGTTGACATAAAACAACATTTAGCAAACTAAGATCATGGCATCTGGCCCCATCACTTCATGGCAAATAGATGAGGAAACGATGGAGATAGTCAGATACTTAATTTTCTTGGGCTCCAAAATCACTGCAGATGGTAACTACAGCCATTAAAATAAAAGATGCTTCCTCCTTGGAAGAAAAGCTCTGAGCAACTTGTACAATGTATTTAAAAACAGAGACATTAATTTTCCAACAAAGGTCCGTCTAGCCAAAGCTATGGTTTTTCCAGTAGTCATGGACAGAAGAGTTGGACTATAAAGACAGCTGAGTGCTGAAGAATTAACGTTTTAAACTGTGATGTTGGGGAAGACTCTCTACAGTCTCTTGGATTTCAAGGAGATTCAACCAGTCAATCCTAAAGGAAATTAGCCCTGAATATTCATTGGAAGGGCTGATGTTGAAGCTGAAACCCCAATACTTTGGACACCTGATGCAAAGAACTGATTCATTAGAAAAGACCCTGATGCTGGGAAAGATTGAAGGCTGGAAGAGAAGGAGATGACAGAGAATGAGATGGTTGAATGGCATCACTGACGATCGCCATGAGTTTGAGCAAACTCTGAGAGTTGGTGATGGACATGGAAGCCTGGTGTGCTGCAGTTCACATGGTTGCAAAGAGTTGTATATGACTGAGTGACTGATCTCACTGAACTGAATGATAAAATATATTCTTGCAAAATTTATACATGGATTTTTATTACAACATTATTTAAAGGTGAAAAATTGGAAATGATTCAGATATCTATCAATTGATGAATAGATAAATACAGTGTAGTATATATCCATATAGTGATAGTGATTCAGCAACAAAATGTCTTAAAGCTGTGTCATGCTATGATGTCAAAAAAAAAAAAAAAACTTGGAAACTTATACTAAATGAAAGAAATCAGTAACAAAATATTTTATATTGTATGACCCCATTTACATGAAATGTCCATAATAAGCAGATCTGTAGAGACAGAAAACAGAGTAGTGATTCCTAGAGTCAGAAATATGGATTTTAATGGTGACTTCAGGAGGGTTGATTACAGTGTACAAAGTTTCTTTTTGATCTGAGGAAAATACAACCATCCCTCACCAGCTCTCATCTTCCCTCTGGCTCAGCTGGTAAAGAATCCCACCTGCAATGCGGGAGACTTGGTTTCAATCTCTGGGTTGGGAAGTTTCCTTAGAGAAGGGAACAGCTACCCACTCCAGCATTCTGGCCTGGAGAATTCCACGGACTGTATAGTCCTTAGGGTCTCAAAGAGTCGGACATGACTGAGCGACTTTCACACTTTCTCAGTCTCAGACAAGGGTTGGTTCTGGATTCTAGAATCTGCATGCTCTCTTAGATAAAACGGTATAGTTTCTGTGGGTTTTGCATCTGTGGATAGGGAGAGCTGACTCTGTTCTAAAATTGATGGAGTGATAGATACCATACTCTGAATATAGTAAAAATCATGGTGTTGTGCACTTCATAAGGATGGATGCATGCCAGTGAATAATATCTCAAGCTGTTAAAAGTATAGCAAGTATACATATAAATAACCACTATGATGATTTGACAAAACAAATGCAAAGATGTTTAACAAATAAAGATGTTTTGTTATTGTTTATGGAAAGATGGAGATTCAAGAGAGAGATGCAAATAAAAAGAAGCAAGTAAACAAAGACCACTGATGGTACTGCATTGTAGAACTAAGGATAGAACTATCTCCAAGCTCTGCGCCTGAGACCCAAATAAATACTAGAAGGTAAACGATATTACACTGTGAGGATTAAATGAGCTACAAAATGTCAGGCACAGAGGAGGAACTGAAGAGATGGAAACTATCATTATGATTAGTTTTATTGTGAAAACAAGAGAGGGAGAATGACCTTCAGCATCTTAAGGCTTCTGGAGTCTATTTCTTAGCTCACAGTGCATGCCTGCATGCTTAGCCACTTCAGTCTTGTCTGACTCTTTGTGACCCTATGGACAGTGGGGTCATGGTACCTCTGTCCATGGGATTCTCCAGGCAAGAATACTGGAGTGGGTTGCCATGCCCACTCCTCCAGGGGATCTTCCTGCCCCAAAGATAGAATCATAATCTCTCATGTCTCCTGCACTGGCAAGTGGGTCTTTATCACCAGCGTCATCTGGGAAACCCTCCATATATATGTATATATACATAAATATTTATATATTATGTGGTTATTGGCAGGTTATTTAAACCTTGCAAAATCATTTGCGATTTTGACCAAAAATATTTACTTATTTTAAATTGTAAGGATTCAATAAAATTTTATGCTCCTGTCACTTTGTAGATACTAAATACCTTCTATCATGTAATTGTCTTAATTATGACAAACTCTTCTGAAATGTTTAGCAGATCCTGTGTAGCAAACTAAATTTGCTAAGTATTTGTAAAAATATAAGACATTTCTATAAAAATGAATAAAACATGATTTTCTGTGGCAAAACTTTAACTTTGAGGCATAATAAATTGAAAATATCATAAATCACAGATAAATTATGCAAAATATAGATATAATGTATTTGTAAGTACAAAGTAATTACAACCATGATTAGAATGTGAGAAATTCTGAAAATAATCACTATATTAAGCTTATAATCATACAACATAGAACTACTTTGGTATTTGCATTTCCACTGACACAAATTAATGAGCTTTAAAATCAAAGTTGACAGTTTTATGCCTACCTAAGGCTACGACTGTTCCACACTTACAGATTTTTTCTTTGAACTTATTTTCTTAAAAGTCCTATTATTTGCTCTTAAATCACTTTTTTCTCTATCATGAAATGATTGTTTTTAAATATGACAGTTAAAATAGTTACATTTTATTAATGGTATTTCATCATTCTCTGTCTCCACTATCAGCATTTGATTATATATTATAAGAAACTATCTATCATTCAGTAGTCATGTATGCATGTGAGAGTTGGATTATAAGGAAAACTGAGTATCTAAGAATTGGTGCTTTTGAACTGTGGTGTTAGAGAAGACTCTGAGAGTCCCTTGGACTGCAAGGAGATTCAACCAGCCCATCCCTAGGGAAATCAGTCCTGAATATTCACTGGAAGGACTGATGCTGAAGGTGAAACTCCAATATTTGGCCACCTGATGCGAAGATCTGACTCACTGGAAAAGACCCTGATGCTTGGAAAGAGTGAAGGCAGGAGGAGAAGGGGACGACAGAGGGTGAGATGGTAAAATAGCATTACCGACTCAATGGACATGAACTTGAGCAAGCTCCAGGTGTTGGTGATGGACAGGGAGGCCTGGCGTGCTACAGTCCATGGGGTCACAAAGAGTCGTACACGACTGAGAAACTGAAATGAACTCATCTATCATTCATTTATTTATCTAGAAAACTGTATGTAGATTATCTGTATCTATTTAAATAGTTTAATAATAAGAGAGCACATACATGTGTGTGTGTGAGTGATGCACTAATAGACGCTGATAGGTTTCTATGGGAATGCTAGCAGATGGGTTACCTTTAGATTTCTGCTTTTTCATTACCTTTGAATAGAGCAGTTTGTCTTTTATCTGTTCATTCATTTTCATACTTTCACATAGGATTGCTTGAAGAAAGAACACCGAGATGAGAAATAATGTTTGAAATCATCTCCTTTAGAAGATTAACTTTCTTGTTGTTAGCATGCACCTGCATCTTACCATATCCTAGCATGGAATGATCAGAGGCTTGAAAAATAACAGCTTCCTCTTGGCTTGCAGAAATATCACTAAGCTCTTAGGATAGAATTTTCCTGATTTAACAAACTCATTAAACAAGGTACAGAAACTATTACAGAGCTTTTTAATTACAAAAAAATAAACAGAAAATAAAGGAAAAATCCTTCAGGTATATTTCCATTTTATCATAATTACAGAGAATTCCTGTGTTAGTAAGATTTCTATATAACTAATGATAAAGGCTTGACCTGAAAAAAAAAAATCTAAGAATCTGTTCAGGAGTCAAACTTGCTATAGATGAAATATTTCCTTTTTTGTTCTTCTAGAAAGAGTGTAAATTAGCAAAAACACAATTAAACTATATTCTGCTTACATTTCAATAAGAGAATATTTATTTTTTTAAATTGATTACACATAAATATTATGTACAAATATAAAAGAAACAATAATCTTGAGAATCAATCACAAATCATGAAAAAATGTTTTTCTTTAAAGCAAAAATATATATGTAAGATAAATAGAGATAAGTATACAATTTTATCTTGCCAGCATATTTGTTCAATTTATTAGTTGAAGCCATTCTATGCTATCAAAATAAGCAACATTCATATCTTAACTGAATGCTCAGCCATCTATGGCAACATTATATATAAAGCTCAGTCAAGCATAAAGCATGGCATAGGGTAAGCTCTTTAATTAGTTGAGAAGATCTGTTCAGGAGTTCTGGAATACAAGCATGTCAGCTGTAGAATTAACATGGCACCTGAAGCAGCTGATAAGTTTACATTGTAGCTATATCCTAATTGACAGAATAAATACCTGCCATCAACAGGCGTATGGCACCAAAAGCCTGTGCAGGTGGGTTCTGGGCTTAGCTTGGCCTTTTAATGAAGCTAGAGAACTCAGTATCAGAAACTGTTGATTCCTGACCCTGTGAACAATAGCATGCTATATCTCACATCCCTACTCAAAGAAGCACAGTCAATAAACCGCCAAGAGAAATGAAGGAGGTTTTTGACCTCAATTCCACAAGTATTTTCACCTTATTTCTGAAAGCATCCCACAGTCACCAGGCTGGCCATATGTGTGGCAGCTGAATTCCCTAGCAGGTGCTTTATGGTGAACTAAAGCCTGGCTGGTAAGTAGGAGAAGCAGTTTAAGGGCACTAAAGCAGAAATTAAAGTGGCACAGTATAGTGGCTTGTCTGCTGGGAAATAAGGGAGCAGCAGATGGAACAGACGAGAAAGCAGCAATCAAAGCAGTATACCATCAAAAACCTGGGGAAGATACTGATACAGAACAAGAAGAAAAGCAAATTCCACCAGGCTCTGCAAATGTGACTACCATCATTTGAGAATTCTCCTGGGTTCTTGCGTAACTTTTCGTCATTGATTGTATTAGCATAGCATTGTACAAATAGATAAGGAGAGGTTGTCTGAAATCCTATTCAGTATTTTAAATTCAGAAAGCACTAGTCTAAGTCTTGAGAAGAATCAAAATAAAAAAAGCAATCCATAACCTCAAGTACCACCCAGAGGGAAATGCAAGACTTCTGCAGGACTATGTTCAATAACTATATGAATTATTTCTTCATCTATACTCTTAGACTAATACTGACAGGAAGGACTAACGTGGAAACATTTTTAAAAACCCGATACACAATAGCCAGCTGCATGGAACCTCATTTCTAAAGGAGATCTGACTTCCTGGGAATGATTGTGAAAACAAGGTGCGTATAAGAGCTTCCTAGGTGGTGGACTGGTAAAGAACCCACCTGCCAATACAGGAGACGTAAGAGATGCTGATTGGATCCCTGGATTAGGAAGATCCCCTGGAGAAGGGAATGACTACCCACTCTATTATTCTTGCCTGGAGAACCCCAAGGACAGAGGTGCCTGGCGGGCTATAGTCACAGGCTCGCAGAGTCGGACATGACTGAAGTGATTTAACATGCATGGGGCTGTATCATAGGAGATCTGAAATAAGCTATCAATATATCATACTCGGCAGAAGGAACAGAAATTATTCTTAAATATTATGCGCACAACCATTTTAGGGACACTGAAAATGAAATGAAGATAAATATATCAGGGTCTAGTTCTACAACATTCGGTGATAAAGTCTAAATATGAAATGAAACAGTTAAAGAGAGCTATAAATGAGTTTTGTTCAAAATAGAAAGTATTCAGGAAAATACATTTGGAAAGTACATAGATAATATTTGAATCAGGCTTTGAATAATAAGCAGCAATTTGAAAATAAGCAGCAGGAAGGAACGGAAAGCTACCACTCCAGGAATATCTCACAGGAAGTAGAAAAGCAAAATATTAAATATCCCACCACTCAGTTCTTCAATATGCTTGTTAAAAACTACTTCTAATTTTTTTTTTCTAGTTTGTATTATGTTTTTGTACACGTCTATAGTTTCTCTAAGTTTTTTAAACTAAGGCAAATGTTGTTATAGCTCTTGTATCTAGTACAAGTTTCTTATGTAACACATGTTTGGTAAATATTTTAAATAATGAATAGAAGAGTGAAATTTTCACTTTGGTCTCCTAATGTTTACTTATTTCACCATCCATATGAAAATACTAGCTTACTGGATGACATAAATGCTAGGTGCTCTAGTGGATAAACCTCAAAATATCAATGGTTTCACACACTTCAAGTTTATTTCTACTCAAATCACACATTGCAAAGCAGGTGTATCTGACCCACAACTTACCTCTGGGAGATGCAGAGGACTAAGATTTGTTCCAGCTTGTGGATGTTTACTATCTTCTCCTCATGGCTCCCAAGGTTATCCTGAATATTTAGTTACATTTGTGCCAGCTAGAAGAGAAATGGAAATGGTGGGTTATGTATGAAGCTTTTTGTTTCAAGTGAGAGGATTAAAAGTAGTGTATATTCAGTGATGTCCTGAAGCTGGCTTGTAAAGGCTCTGGAGAGCCAACTGTGCAACTCTCTTTCCAACTCTGTGTTCAGTTCATGTTGTTAGTTTGATATTGGCCATAGTGAGACTATTTAAACCACGGAGATGGGCCAACTCCACAAAGGCAGGTTGTTATTATTTACTATTATTAGTGTTACTAATCTTATTTTATAGAAAGCCTATTGCAAATCAGCCTAATATTACTTCAATTCACTTTCTATTGATCTAACAATGTAATACAATGCAGGATGGCCACTAATATTTAAATTTTAAACAAAGAATGAATGTGTTTTTTAGTATAATTGTAGATGTCCCAAATATTTCATGGAACATATTGTACTAAAAACATATACCTGTTTATTTAAAATGCAAATTAAAATGTATCTTCTGCAATTATGTACATGTGAAGGGAGCCTGGGAAGTGGTTTACCTGTGTCCTCAGGAAGACTAGGACAGAAATTTTAGCTAACACACAGCAGTATGTGTCATACTAACTTAAATTTGTTTTATGTGTATAGACTGAATGTTCTTTTTGCCTCTCCAGATAAATTTCCCCATCTTCAGCCTGCCCTGTTTTTGGATTAGACTGTCACTCCTCCTCCACCACACACACACACAGACATGCATTTTTTGCCCTCCTGATTCTGGATGAATGTGGTCATTAGGAGAAAGAGGAAGGAGCCTGAAGAATCAGAATGAATTTGGATCCTAATATTTATTCTTTGCCACGTCATCATTGCATGGCTCCATTCCCTTACTGAAGACCACAGTTCTATCAAAAAACTTCTCTTTTATACGTATGTGGAAGTTTTTAAACCTATTTTTATCAGCTCCTCTTTTCATATGTACACACTTTGAAAGCATTTGCTGAGATTTAGAATTAGCAATTAGATATCTACCATTGTCCTCCTAGGAACATAGACCATGTGGCTGAGAATCTTGAAGCCCCAAATATCTCTGAACTTTCTTACCAGAAGAAAAGAACTCTATTGCTCTGAATAAATTAATGAACTCTTGGATAAATAAGCAAGCACTATCAATGACTAGATATGAGGACATAACCTCGCAAGGATATCATTTGTCCTCAGAAGTCATATTTACCAACACTGTTTTCCATAAAACAAATAGTTTAGGGTACAGAACTCACAGGAGCATGAAGGAAGTGTATCTTAACAGTTTGACGAGGTAAGCTTGAAAATCAAAAATTATATATATATATATATATATATCAATTGTTAAAAATAGTGAGAAAATATATGAACATACACACTCATCTGTATGCACACACACACACACACACACAAATCTCAAGTACATGATTTCTTTATAAGTAGCCTGCAAGTCATAGGCCTGTGGGGGGAAAAAAAATAACATTAGCCTTTTGCTTCTGTTGTGTCAGATATATCTTTGGTTTGTATGGCAAAATTGACTTTTAATAAATTATAATACTCAACAAAATGCAATAATTTTGATGGTTCAGATCAGCTCAGTTCAGTCACTCAGTCGTGTCTGACTCTTTGCAACCCCATGAATCGCAACATGCCAGGCCTCCCTGTCCATCACCAACTCCCGGAGTTCATTCAGACTCACATCCATCGAGTCAGTGATGCCATCCAGCCACCTCATCCTCAGTCGTCCCCTTCTCCTGCCCCCAATCCCTCCCAGCATTAGAGTTTTTTCCAATGAGTCAACTCTTTGCCTGAGGTGGCCAAAATACTGGAGATTCAGCTTTACCATCATTCCTTCAAAAGAAATCCCCATTTTGATCTCCTAGAATGGACAAGGCTATTGTTTTCCCAGTGGTCATGTATGGATGTGAGAGTTGGACTGTGAAGAAAACTGAGCACCAAAGAATTGATGCTTTTGAACTGTGGTGTGGAGAAGACTCTTGAGAGTCCCTTGAACTGCAAGGAGATCCAACCACTCCATTCTGAAGGAGATGGAGGCTTTGGGGGCTTACTTCCTCTTCACTTTCTGCCATAAGGGTGGTGTCATCTGCATATCTAAGGTTATTGGCTTACAATATTTTAAAGAACAGAATAAAGTGTGATAACAGACATGCATACATACATAGGCAAGAACTTACATGGTACTGGTATAGAGTGATACTATAGTTCAGGGGAGTGATGGATCACTTATAAAATATTTCCTATGACAGAAGAATTTCTAAATTTAAACCAATGTGCTACTGACTCCAGAGAAGGCAATGGCAATCCACTCCAGTACTCTTGCCTGGAAAATCCCAGGGATGGAGGGGCCTGGTGGGCTGAAGTCCATGGGGTCTCTAGGAGTCAGACACGACTAAGGAACTTCACTTTCACTTTTTACTTTCATGCATTGGAGAAGGAAATGGCAACCCACTCCATTGTTCTTACCTGGAGAATCCCAGGGACGGGGGAGCCTGGTGGGCTGCAGTCTATGGGGTTGCACAGAGTCGGACATGACTGAAGCCACTTTGCAGCAGCAGCTACTGACTCAAGAAGTGATACTGGAGAAATCAGAACTGACCAAATCATGAAATTCTTGCAAGAAGCCTTGTAGTGTTTAGAGTTTATTCTGATAACATTAGGGAGGTAGGGAAGGATTTTTAAAGATAATACACGATGAAGTCAAATGCAAATATTAGTATATTTTCCTTCTTTCTTGACCAATATGTGTGGTTCTTTATAAAAATTTGTTAATTCACAAAGCAGAAAGAGCTTCACTTAGTGCGAGGGTTACTTATTTTTGATGAGGTTTTCAAGATAGCAACACAGATTTTTATGAGAACAAATCATCAGGGATTATTTTTGGAATACAATCATCAACAATGAGCCAAATGGATAAGGATCACCTGGGTCAGAGAAACCTTCATTTGTTGGATTGCTTTAAGATTTTAGATCTTGCAGTTTTAGAATAAATGATCTCCAGTAATCTAGAGTAACTTCATCTGCTCCATTCTGGCTGCTGAGTATAATAAAAAATAGTCAAGTGTGGATATACACTGTGTCTTGAGTTCACTATGGGTGTACTCCTATATATTCTTTGAATCTTTGTTAGGATTGACCAAGGGTCCAATAATCGAAAGCTGCTGAATTTAGAGGAAAGGGCTATTTAGGAGTTAACTATAAACTCTCTTCTTCCAAATAGAGACTTCATATTTGCAACAATATAAGAAATGGACACAGAGCTGCTAACGTAACTAAGGTAATGAAAGTGAAAGTGAAGTCGTTCAGTCATGTCTGACTCTTTGTGACCCCATAGACAGTAAGTAGCCTACAAGACTCTGCTGTCCATGGGATTTTCCAGGCAAGAATACTGGAGTGGGCTGCCATTTCCTTCTCCAGGGGATCTTCCCAACCCAGGGATTGAGCCTGGGTCTCCTGCATTACAGATAGATGCTTTACAATCTGAGCCACCACAGAAGCCAAAATAAGGTAATAGCAACTGGAAAAAAATAAATTTATATAGTTGAGAGAGTTAATTCTAAGGTAGGTTGATAAGAAGTCCAGTGTCTTCAAGGAGGAGAAAGGGGTCTAAGACCCTTGAGGAGGAGCAAGGGGTCCAGGACTCTACAGGAGGAAAAAGGGATAATGTTTGTTTTTCTTTTTCCTACTTTGCTTTGTCCTAGTCAATGAAAATATTTTTTCTCAAACTCTGAGTTGTTATGACAGCAATCTTTAAGACTAAATTTCTTTAAGCCCAGGCTAATGATTACACAACAGAATAATTCATCTTGCACAGGATATGTTTTTCTTTAAGCTCTGTACTAATGATTATACAACAACAGTGTATTTGAACATTTTTTTCTCCTTCTTAACAAGAACCTTCTGACTAATCTTGTTATATTAAGAGGTATGTGGTGGGAGTGGGTCTGGTATGGCCTTTCTATTGTTAGTTCTAATCTTGTTAATTTAAGTTGTATCTTGTGGAAGTGGGTCTGGTGAAAGTATATAAGGCATTGATAAGACTAACCAGTAGGAGCACTTGGTAGTTGCCCAATATGCTACTGGAGATCAATGGAGAAATAACTCCAGAAAGAATGAAGAGACAGAGCCAAAGCAAAAACAACATCCAGTTATGGATGTGTCTGGTATTGGAAGCAAGGTCCAATGCTGTAAAGAGCAATATTACATAGGAATCTGGAATGTTAGGTCCATGAATCAAGGCAAATTTGAAGTGATCAAACAGGGGATTTCAAGAGTGAACATCGACATTTTAGGAATCAGTGAATCAAAGTGGACTGGCATGGGTGAATTTAACTCTGATGACCATTATATCTACTACTAGGTGCAACAATCCCTTAGAAGAAATGGAGTCATCATAGTCAACAAAAGAGTCTGAAATGCAGTACTTGGATACCGTCTCAGAAACAACAGAATGACCTCTGTTCGTTTCTAAGGAAAACCATTCAATATCACAGTAATCCAAGTCTATGCCCCAACCAATAATACTGAAGAAGCTGAAGTTGAACAGTTCTATGGAGACCTACAAGACTTTCTAGAACTAACACACAAAAGAGATGTCCTTTTCATTATAGTGGACTGGAATGCAAAAGTAAGAAGTCAAGAAACACCTGGAGTTATAGGCAAACTTGGTCTTGGAGTACAGAATGAAGCAGGGCAAAGGCTAATAGAGTTCTGCCAAGAGAATGCATTGGTCAGAGCAAACACCTTCTAACAACAACACAAGAGAAGATTCTACATATGGATATCACCACATGGCCAACACTGAAATCGAATTGATTATATTCTTTGCAACCAAAGATGGAGAAGCTCTATACAGTCAGCAAACAAGACTGGGAGCTGACTGTGGCTCAGATTATGAAATCCTCATTGCCAAATTCAGACTTAAGTTGAAAAAAGTAGGGAAAAACACTAGACCTTTCAGGTATGACCAAAATCAAAACCGTTATGATTATACACTGAAAGTGAGAAATAGATTTAAGAGACGAGATCTGATAGACAGAGTGCATGAAGAACGATGGACATGGCATTGTAAAGGAGGCAGTGATTAAGATCATCCCCAAGAAAAAGAAAAGCAAGAAGGTAAAATGGTTGTCAGAGGAGGCCTTACAATAGCTGAGAAAAAAAGAGAAGCAAAAGCAAAGGAGAAAAGGAAAGATTTGAATGCAGAGTTCCAAAGATTAGCAAGGAGAAATTTAAGAAAAAAGCTTTCCTCAGTGATTGTTGCAAAGAAATAGAGGAAAACAATAGAATGGGAAAGACTGGAGATCTCTTCAAGAAAATTAGAGATATCAAGGGAACATTTCATGCAAGCATAGGCTCAATAAAGGAAAGAAATAGTATGGACCTAAGGAAAGCAGAAGATATTAGGAAGAGGTGGCAAGAATACGCAGAACTGTACAAAAAAGATCTTCACGACCCAGATAATCATGATGGTGTGATCACTCACCTAGAGCCAGACATCCTGGAATGTGAAGTCAAGTGGGCCTTAGGAAGCATCACTATGAACAAAGCTAGTGGAGGTGATGGAATTCCAGTTGAGCTATTTCAAATCCTGAAAGATGATGCTGTGAAAGTGCTGCATTCAATATGCCAGCAAATTTGGAAAACTCAGTAGTCGCCACAAGACTGGAAAAGTCAATTTTCATGCCAATCCTAAGAAAGGCAATGACAAAGAATGTTCAAACTACTGCACAATTGCATTAATCTCACACACTAGTAAAGTACTGCTCAAAATTCTCCAAGCCAGGCTTCAGCAATATGTAACCTGTGAAGTTCCAGATGTTCAAGCTGGTCTTATAAAAGGCAGGGGAACCAGAGATCAAATTGCCAACGTCTGTTGGATCATCTAAAAGGCAACAGAGTTCCAGAAAAAAAAAAGTCTATTTCTGCTTTTTGACTATGCCCAAGCATTTGACTGTGTGAATCACAATAAACTGTGGAAAATTCTGAAAGAGATGGGAATACCAGACCACCTGACCTGTCTTTTGAGAAACCTGTATGCAGGTCAGGAAGCAACAGTCAGACGGGGCATGGAACAACAGACTGGTTCCAAATAGGAAAAGGAGTACGTCAAGGCTGTATATTGCCACCTTGCTTATTAACTTATATACAGAATACATCATGAGAAATGCTGGGCTGAAAGAAGTACAAGCTGGAATCAAGATTGTTGGGAATGATATCAATAACCTCAGATATGCAGATGACACCACCCTTATGGCAGAAAGTGAAGAGGAACTAAAGGGCTTTTTGATGAAAGTGAAAGATGAGAGTGGAAAAAGTTTGCTTAAAGCTCAACATACAGAAAACTAAGATCATCGGATCTGGTCCCATTACCTCCTGGCAAATAGATGGAGAAACAGTGGAAACATTGACAGACTTTATTTTTTTGGACTCCAAAATCATGGCAGATGATGACTTCAGCCATGAAATAAAAAAGATGCTTACTCCTTGGAAGGAAAGTTAAAACCAACCTAGACAGCATATTGAAAAGCAGAGACATTTCTTTGTCAACAAAGGTCCATCTCGTCAAGGCTATGATTTTTCTAGTGGTCATGTATGAATGTGAGATTTGGACTATAAAGAAAGCTAAGTGCTGAAGAATTGATGCTTTTTGAAGTGTGATGTTGGAGAAGACTCTTGAGAGTCCCTTGGACTGCAAAGAGATCCAACCAGTCCATCCTAAAGGAAATCAGTTTGTATGTTCATTGGAAGGACTGATGTTGAAACTGAAACTCCAATACTTTGGCCACCTGATGTGAAGAGCTGCCTCATTAGAAAATACCCTGATGCTGGGAAAGATTGAAGGCAGGAGGAGGAAGGGATGAAAGAGGATGAGATTGTTGGATGGCATCACCAACTCAAAGGATACGAGTTTGAGTAAGCCCTGGGAGTTGGTGATGGACAGGGAGGCTGGCTTTCTGGACTCACCAAGAGTCAGACATGACTGAGCAACTGAACTGAACTGAGCTGTGGGAGTCGATCTGGTGAAAGTATAGAAGACCTTGATAATACTACCCAGTAGGGGCATTTGCCTTCCTCTTCTGATGTTTATGTCAGAATCTTTCTATGTTCCTTTTCACTGTAATATAACTTCTTCCACACAAAGCTCTGAGTGAACAAGCCTGGTCCCTGATTCTGAAGCTAAATCTTTAGAGATCATGAATTCATCATAAATGATCATATCCTAGAGGTAGAATCCATAGGAACTAGCTCTTGGTAAGCGTTCAGGGAGGATTTATGGAAAGAATCAAGAATTATAATATCTATGGTTCTATGCTAATAATTGGATGAATGGATATAATTAATTGGCATATAGAATATGGATAAGGTGATACAAGTTGGTATCAAAAATGGGGAATCTGAAATAGTAATTAGTTGAATTCAGAAAATTCTAGGAAACTGTCAAGCATTTTGGTGTGAATAAGACATTAATTCATAATTTTAAAGATAGTATTAAGATCAGTTTCTTAGTAGAAACTGATCAATTTCTTAGTTAGCTAAGAAAGTCTTTATACAAGGAAAATTCAATCAGCATATAATTATGAAATATTAAATTTTAATATTGCCTACTTCCAGCTGTATACTGATGGATTAACTCATATGTGTCTCTATAAATATTTATTTCAAAAAAGCTGAATTATATCTATGATAATCTACTGACAAATTTGAATTTTAACTGAAAATGTCCATATTTCATATATCTTTTATTCTTAAAAGTACTACTCCATACATAAAAGTTATCATATAGCTGTCTAGAATTTAACTTCTGCAACATAGAATTGCTAAAGTGCATGAAAATGGTGGTGACTGTATTGTAAGAGGTTAAATTCCAGACGTGTTCAGCCAAGAGATGGGAGATTCATTTCCTATATCTAGCATCCAGGTGTGACAAGTCAAGAATATTAGGCCCTGATTTCTCTCAAACTGGAAAATTGATAAATGGAAAATAAGGGACACTATAACTTTTGAAGTTAAAATTTAATAAGCATGAGAAATAAAATACTGCCAAAAATATTACAGAATTCTAAGTAAAAGGGAAATCTCATTTTCTTGCCTGCCAGTAGCAAATAACACAGATTTTTTGATACTCAAACTTGAGTTGTAACTTTTACTTTAAGTCAAATAAAAACATATCTTTTCTGCCTATGTATTTTTGGGTAGTTTTACAGGCTCTTTTTATTTCTTCTCTAATGTGGGGATGATATTCAATACTATAATACTGGGAAACGTGATACATCTCTGTTAGTTTTGATAAGTAAGATTAAAATGTTTTCAGTTTCTCCACCATACTGTTACTGTTTTATTTACCTTTGCAATAGATTGTTTGAAGCTTTTGGAGACATTTTGGAACCATGCAACTATCCTTCTCCTCATGATTTAGCCTTTTTTCTGCCTCTGAAAGCACTATATATTTTTGTAACGTACATGTTTATGTAAGTGCCTTTCTTAACAGAGTAACAGAATATGTAGAATATTTGATGCAACCATGAAATTAAAAGACGCTTACTCCTTGGAAGAAAAGTTATGACCAACCTAGATAGCATATTCTAAAGCACAGACATTACTTTGCCAACTAATGTCCGTCTAGTCAAGGCTATGGTTTTTCCAGTGGTCATGTATGGATGTGAAAGTTGGACTGTGAAGAAGGCTGAGCACTGAAGAACTGATGCTTTTGAACTGTGGTGTTCTTGAGAGTCCCTTGGACTGCAAGGAGATCCAACCAGTCCATTCTGAAGCAGATCAACCCTGGGATTTCTTTGGAAGGAATGATGCTAAAGCTGAAACTCCAGTACTTTGGCCACCTCATGTGAAGAGTTGACTCATTGGAAAAGACTCTGTTGCTGGGAGTGATTGGGGACAGGAGGAGAAAGGGACGACGGAGGATGAGATGGCTGGATGGCATCACGGACTCGATGGACATGAGTCTGAGTGAACTCCTGGAGATAGTGATGAACAGGGAGGCCAGGCGTGCTGTGATTCATGGGGTCGCAAAGAATCGGACACGACAGCAACTGAACTGAACTGAACTGATTATGTTTTGAACTTCTCCCATGGTTCAGTGGTAAAGAATCTGTATGCAATGCAAGAGGCACAGGAGATGTGGGTTTGATCCCTAGATCAGGAAGATCCCCTGGGGAAGGGAATGTTAATCCAATCCAGTATTCTTGCCTGGAAAATCCGACAAACAGAGGAGCCTAATGGGCTACAATCCATGGGGTTGCAATGAGTCAGGCACGATTGAAGTGACTTGGCATGCATGCACAATATGCTGTATTCATCTTTGTACCCCTACTGCCTATTTAGGTCCACTCCACTTGCCTACAATGTGCATGTTTAAAACATGTTTAAGAATAAATAAATAGTTGTTCATTAGCATTAATTAAGTGAATATGTTAGCTTTGGTTTAATTGTCTAAACCTTAATCACCAGTGATAATTGCCTTACAAGTAAAATAAATACTATTAATATAGCCTTTACAATTTTTCATTAATAATCAGTTTTGTGCCACTTTTACAAGGTTATAAGCATTATGGGTATGAAAAAATAACTTTTTCAATACTTATTATTGCATTTTATTCACTTAGACTCAGGGAGGTATATTTTTCACTATATTGTATCTTCTGTGCCTATTCTCTCAAATTTTTCTCTCCTGCATCTCTACAGTTTCAAATTTTACATCTATTTCAAGATTCAGCACATGTCTACATTTCTTTATTATTAAGGTTAATTTTAATCTTTTGTTCAATTCAGTTCAGTCACTCAGTCATGTCCTACTCTTTGCGACCCCATGAATCACAGCATGCCAGGCCTCCCTGTCCATCACCAACTCCCAGAGTTCACTTAGACTCATGTCCATCGAGTCGGTGATGCCATCCAGCCATCTCATCCTCTGTTGTCCCCTTCTCCTCCTGCCCCCAATCCCTCCCAGCATCATGGTTTTTCCAATGAGTCAACTCTTCACATGAGGTGGCCAAAGTTTCAACTTTAGCATCAATCCTTCCAATTACCCTTCTCTATATCTTGTAATTCCATACTCCAGTAATAGTATGTTGCCCTAATTATAATCAAATTACACAGAAAACATACTAGATTGTTTGATGGCATATCCTACATCAAATAAATCCTTTGAAATTCCCACAGTGTTTTAAAGATTATTATACAAAATATTTTGTACTTAATATGATACTTTAGTTTTAAGTAAATCAGCAAATATGGCATTATATTAGTATACATAAATCATAGTATCATGCTAATAATATGATAATAGACATGTTTAATATAATGACAAAAAGTACTTCACATGTTTATGATTTACAAATGGATAGTATAGACTACTATGATTAGTTAATATGCACGGCTTCCCTATTAAAATAAGGACAGTTCTTTTTGTTTTTTATAATAGATAAATACGTGATGTTTTGAAATGTTTATATTTCAAGGAATCCAATAGCACTTAGATGGCATCACCAATTCAATGGACGTGAGTTTGAGTGAACTCCAGGAGTTGGTGATGGACAGGGAGGCCTGGTGTGCTGCAATTCATGCGGTTGCAAAGAGTCGGACATGATTGAGTGACTGAACTGAACTGAAGACATGGATCAAAATCAAATCACAAGTTTTATCTTCTAAACAACCTTTGGTGAACCAGGCATCACATGTTAATTATTAAGTTATGAAAACAGCAACATAGATAAGGAATAGATGTGCAGCATGTGTTCCCAAATTTCAGGCTTAAAGAAGACTTCTATAGAATTATTAAAAGCAAATGTAGTTTCCTTTATTTATTAATGCTTTTTTTAAAGACAACCTTCTTAGAAAAGAGGAAAAAATCACAGTATGCCTGCTTTTACTTTTCTAAAAAAAAAATTCATATTTGAAGATTCATTATGAAAGAAATGTAGAAAAGCCTCAGTTCACTTCAGTTCAGTCGCTCAGTCGTGTCTGACTCTTTGCGACCCCATGAACCACAGCATGCCAGGCCTCTCTGTCCACCACCAACTCCCGGAGTTCACCCAAACTCATGTCCATTGAGTCGGTGATGCCATCCAAACATCTCATACTCTGTTGTCTCCTTCTCCTCCTGACCTCAATCTTTCCGAGCATCAGGGTCTTTTCAAATGAGTCATTTCTTCTCATCAGGTGGCCAAAGTATTATAGGTTCAGCTTCAACATCAGTCCTTCCAAAGAACACCCAGGACTGATCTCCTTTAGGATGGATTTGTTGGATATCCTTGCAGTCTAAGGGACTCTCAAGAGTCTTCTCCAACACCACAGATCAAAGCATCAACTCTTTGGCACTCCGGTTTCTCTATAGTCAAACTCTCACATCCATACATTTCTGAAAGAGATGGGAATGCCAGACCACCTGACCTGCCTCTTGAGAAACCTGTATGCAGGTCAGGAAGCAACAAACTGGACATGGAACAACAGACTGGTTCCAAGTAGGAAAAGGAGTACGAGCTGTACGTTGTCACCCTGCTTATTTAACCTATATGCAAAGTACATCATGAGAAACGCTGGGCTGGTAAAAGCACAAGCTGGAATCAAGTTTGCCAGGAGAAGTATCAATAATCTCAGATACACAGATGACACCACCCTTATGGCAGAAAGTGAAGAACTAAAGAGCCTCTCCTCTTGAAAGTGAAAGAGGAGAGTGAAAAATTTGGCTTAAACCTCAACATTTAGAAAACTAAGATCATGGCATCCAGTCCCATCAGTTAATGGCAAATAGATGAGGAAACAGTGGAAATAGTGGCTTGCCGGGGTCCAGCCCCAGTGGATCCAGGGAATTCGAAGGTGGGGACAGCGTCGGCGTCTTTGGAAAAATACATATTTAATTACAGATATATAGAGAGATTAGAAATGGATAGTGTAGTAGGAGATTTAGTGGAGAAAAGAGGCTGAATTTCAGCCAAAGAAACGGGAGCAAGAAAGAAAAGACATGGTGGAATCAGTCTTTCCGGAAACTGATCCGATTTCTTTATTTGGTGGTTTGCTTGTATGCCTTTTGTTAGACATAGGGATGAATACAGAGTCACGCGGGGGTCTTAGGGATATTACATCATCTTCTGGCCATGAGTGAGACCGGCTGACATTCTATGGTCCTTTCTTTCTGATAACCAAAAACCTTATTTCCTCCAAGGGTGTTTTTTCTTAAACCAGGCACCACCCTCCAGATAAAGTTGCATTCCTATAGGGTGAGGGTGTAGTGAGTTACAATCAAGAAAGGAATTCATTTAACCCAAGGTTAACAGGATTAATCTTAAAGGTTAATACCTATCTCTCCTATATGCTTAAAGGTTAATACTTATTTCTCCTATATGTTAGTTATATTCATTATAAGGGCAGGGTATGGAGATTTAGCAGCAAACATCAGCCCAACAAATGAAAAACCCTTCACCAATATAATTCCTAACCAACCCACTATACTAATAATTTCTAACTCCCCAAAAGAATTTGCCTTTAGTAAGTCTAAAACATCTCGTGCCTCTCAGATTGGGAGGCTATAAACAATCACATGTGGCCGGACAAACCTATACCAGTGGGCTAGATAACCTTCAGAGCAGTCTGTAAGCTGAAACACTCTTATCACGCCCAGGAATTTTTATTGCCTTGGAGTTGCAAGTTAACTCCTTCTCCAAGAGAAACGGTTATGGGGTAGAGCATAAAACAGACTCTGGTTTTGGGGTAGATGCTCGGGAACAGGGGGTTTCCTGAGGCTTGATCACGCCTTTGCCTATGCCAAGCCTCCTTCCTCATGACCTTTGCCATGGGTGGAGTTCCTCACGCTGGCCCCCAACAGAGGCTGACTTTAATTGGGGGGTGGGGGCTCCAAAATCACTGCAGATGGTGATTTCAGCCATGAAATTAAAAGATGCTTATTCCTTGGAAGGAAAGTTATGACCAACCTAAGCAGCATATTAAAAAGAAGAGACATTACTTTGTCAACAAAAGTCCGTCTAGTCAAGGCTATTGTTTTTCCAGTAATCATGTATGGATGTGAGAGAACCGCCTCAGTACATAGTAATAGGTTTAAATTTCAAAATGTACTTTATAATATTGAGAATGAGAATATTTAGTACAAGACCCTTTAATAAGTCTGGAATATACTTAGAGGACAAATAATGCATGGCATTTTTATCAAAATTACTGAGAAAAAAAAAAAAGCTCTATTCCACTCAATCTCAGTTTCTCCATCTATAAAATGTAATTCATTCTTTTTCTTAAATGATTCTTATTCCACATAAGTTTTTTCATGAAAATAATATGGAAAGTTACAGGACTTGAGAAAAAAAAATTATGATATTGGAAATGAATTTCATGCAATAGTTTTTTTTTGTTTGTTTGTTTTTGGTTTTGCTAGCTTTTTGGGATTTTAATATTATTAGATAATTAAAAATCACTACTTTTATTATGCAATGTTAATAACTTCTGCTTTGGCATTTATTGAAGAGCTTTCAGATTCTGTGAGCTTTTTATGCTTACATATTTTTCCTTCACTCTTTTCTTTCTTCCTCCCTTTCTTTTTTCTCCTTTTCTCCCTCTTCCTCTTTTCCTCTCTCCCTCTCTCCTACTTTCACTCTTCACCTTCATTTATTCAAATGTGAAAGCATTAGTTGCTCAATCATGTCCCACTCTTTTTGACCCCAGGGACTGTAGTCCACCAGGCTGCTCTGTCCATGGAATTTCCCAGGCAAGAATACTGGAGTGAGTTTCTGTTTCTTTCTCAGAGAATCTTCCCTGTTCAGGAATTGAACCCACATCTCTATGTCTCCTGCATTGGCAGGAGAATTCTTTTCCGCCTGAGTCACCAGGAGAGCCCTCATTTATTTAAAGGGTACTTACTAAGTGAATGCTCAATGTTAAGTGCTAGTGAAGAAATGTCTAAAAATAAAGTCAGAATTTGTGCACTTATAAAGTTTAAATTCAGTGACAGAAATAGAAAAAATCAAACAGAAAACAAATATAAAAATTATAGAGTAAGATAAGTGCTGTTAAGGGGAAAAAAGCATATAAACATATGAAACAATAACTGGAGGTGAGTTTAAATATATTTTTATTGTGTGATTAGAAAAAGTCTCAGTGGAATTTAAACTGAAAAACAGAAGGAGGTATCATTGTACGTTTTGAAGAAAGGGTTAAACACAGAAAAATGTGAAAATGAAATAAAGCAGCCAAGAGCTTGGATTTTTGGAGGCACTAAGAAAGGCAAGGTGGGAGTTTCCTGGCAATACAGTGGTTAAGCATAGCAAAGGTTTGATCCCTTGTCAGGGAACTAAGATCCCATATGCTTTGCAATACAATCAAAAGAAAATAATAATAATTAAAGAACACCAAGGTGAGAAAAGAAAGTTAGGGGATATTGGAGGAAAATACCAGTCAGATTTGAGAAATTTTAATTTTGTTCTGTGTTGATAAGGGGAACACTGAAAAAATTTAAGCAGGGGTATGATAGGGCACAGTATAGGATTTGTGTAATGTGCACGTAATATCCATTCAGACTTAGTAGTTTTCAAATAGCATGGAGTAAGCAATATTTTTTTGTACCAATATCAATGTAACAGGGTACGAAGTATTAATCACCAGCTAAAACATTAAATTCATACTTATATTTTATTACAAAAATTAAGATCACCTACCCTCACTGAAAATAGAACATTGATTTGAGATGCAACATACACTTTAGCCTGTGTTACAAATAGATCCAGATTTTGCCCTGTGGGTTCTCTCAAGTGCAGTTCCTTTGCAGCTTCTCCACTGGTCCCTTAAGGTCTCTCCCTCAACCTGTGGAAATACAGTGTTCCACTCTTTTGGGGAGTTCTTCTTGTCTGTCCCTGTAGCCCTCTAACAAGATTCAAGATGATTGAAACTCAGTTCTTTCACACTTGATCCACACTTGTTTGTTATCAAAGCAAACATTGAGAACACATGCTAAACCCCATGCAGTGTCCAATCTTACTTATCAGGGCATCAGAAAGCACATTGGTCATTAACTCCATGTTTCTTAAAATGAGTCACACAAGGATCTTTTAAATTCTAGAAAATGTAGGTTACAACTATTATGCTATCAGAGTAATTCCCTTAAATCCTATTTCTCTGAAAGTTAGATGAAAAACAAAGCATGTATTTTCCACTAGTAAAAGGTGGGAGAAAAGCATAGCACTTCAAAAATGTCACTCTAATCTTCATCTTATCCATGGATCTACCTTTATAACTTTAGTTACTGGAGGCTGCAGTTAGATCATTTGTTAAACATGGAAAACTGGTTCTTCAAAGTGGTTGTGTATCTCATGTTGGATTTATAAATATATGTAATATAATAAATATATATATATATATATATATATGATCTTCACTCAAAAAAGAGACTAGAAGAGTTCAATATTTATTTAATATCAAAATAAAAGCCATAATGGTGTTTTTGAACAAAGGAAACATTCAGTGTACTGAAAGTTTAGATTGTGAATGATTAACATAGCTAATTGAATTTGAAAGGATTTTTTTTTATAATTATCCATTTAAATGAAAGTTAAATACTAAGAAATGCCAAGATAATGAGAACTGTGGAGGGCACAGATAAAAGTGAAAGTGTTAGTCACCCGTCGTGTCCAACTCTTTGTCATCCTATAGACTGAACTGTCCATAGAATTCTCCAGGCAAGAATACTGGAATGGGTTGTCATTTCCTTCTCCAGGGCATCTTGCCAAATGAGGGATCCCACCTTTCAGGTAGATTCTTTACCATCTGAGTGACCAAAGAAGCCACTGGGCACAGATAACCTACCAATAAATAAGATCACTCTTTTACATTATAATCTACTCTGCAAATACATATACCAACAGATTCCAGCAAATTCACATGAAATGTTTGGAGATAGATACACATATCTACCTAAATATGTATATACATATATAAATATATGGAGAGAAATACGTATATAAATATACACACATACCTATATGTGATAAAAGTAGGACTAGTTCAGTTATCAGTGCTGTCTGACTCTTTGTGATCCCATGGACTGCAGCATTCCAGGCTTCCCTGTCAATAACAAACTCCCAGAGATTGTTCAGACTCATGCCCATGGAGTTGATGATGCCATCCAAACATCTTGTTATGTCATGCCCCTCTCCTCCTGTCTTCAATCTTTCCCAGCATTAGGGTCTTTTCCAATGACTCAGTTCTTTGCATCAGGTTGCCAAAGTGTTGCAGTTTCAGCTATAAGATCGAGTCTTTCCAATGAATATTTAGGAGTGGTTTCCTTTAGGATTGACTGGCTGGATCTCATTAAGTCCAAGGGACTCTCAAGAGTCTTCTCCAACATCACAGTTCAAATGCATCAGTTCTTCAGTGCACGGATTCTTTATGGCCCAACTCTTACATCCATTCATGACTACTGGAAAAACCATAGCCTTGACTAGACGGATAATAAGAAGAGGTGGCAAGAATACACAGAGGAACTGTACAAAAAGATCTTCATGACACAGATAATCAAGATGGTGTGATCACTCACCTAGAGCCAGACATCCTGGAATGTGAAGTCAAGTGGGTCTCAGGAAATATCACTACGATCAAATCTAGCGGAGGTGATGGAATTCCAGTTGAACTATTTCAAGTCTTGAAAGATGATGCTGTGAAAGTTCTGCACTCAATATGCCAGCAAATTTGGAAAACTCAGCAGTGGCCACAGGACTGGAAAAGGTTAATTTTCATTCCAATCCCAAAGAAAGGCAATGCCAAAGAATGCTCAAACTACCGCACAATTGCAGTCATCTCACATGCTAGTAAAGTAATGCTCAAAATTCTCCAAGACAGGCTTCAGTAATACAAGAACTGTGAATTTCCAGATGTTCAAGCTTATTTTAGAAAAGGCAAAGGAACCATAGATCAGATTCCCAACATCCGCTGGATCATCAAAAAAGCAAGAGAGTTTCAGAAAAACATCTAATTTCTTCTTTATTGACTATGCCAAAGTCTTTGACTGTGTGGATCACAATAAACTGTGGAAAATTCTGAAAGAGATGGGAATATCAGACCACCTGACCTGCCTCTTGAGAAATCTATATGGAGGTCAGGAAGCAACAGTTAGACTGGACATGGAACAACAGACTGGTTCCAAATGCAAAAAGAAGTACGTCAAGGCTGTATATTGTCACCCTGCCTATTTAACTTATGTGCAGAGTACATCATGAGAAATCCTGAGCTGGAAGAAGCACAAGCTGGAATCAAGATTGCTGGGAGAAATATCAATAACCTCAGATATGCAGATGGCACCACCCTTATAACAGAAAGTGAAGAAGAACTAAAGGGCCTTCTGATGAAAGTGAAAGAGGAGAGTGAAAACTTTTGCTTAAAGCTCAACATTCAGAAAACTAAGACGATGGCTTCCAGTCCCATCACTTCATGGCAAATAGATGGGGAAACAGTGGCTGACTTTATTTTTCTGGCCTCCAAAATCACTGCAGATGGTGATTGCATCCATGGATTTAAAAGACGCTTACTCTTTGGAAGGAAAGTTATGACCAACCTAGACAACATATAAAAAAGCAGAGACATCACTTTGTCAACAACAGTCCATCCAGTCAAGACTATGATTTTTCCATTGGTCATGTATGGATGTGAGAGTTGGACTATAAAGAAAGCTGAGCACTGAAGAATTGATGCTTTTGAGCGGTGATGTTGGAGAAGACTCTTGAGAGTCCCTTGGACTGCAAAGAGATCCAACCAGTCCATCCTAAAGAAAATCAGTCCTGGGTGTTCTTTGGAAGGACTGATGTTGTAGCTGAAACTCCAATACTTTGGCCACCTGATGCGAAGAGATGACTCATTTGAAAAGACCCTGATGGTGGGAAAGATTGAGGGCAGGAGGAGAAGGGGACGACAGAGTATGAGATGGTTGGATGTCATCACCGACTCAATAGACTTGGGTTTGGGTGGACTCTGACAGTTGTTGTTTGACAGGGAGGCCTGTCATGCTGTGGGTCATGGAGCTGCAAAGAGTCAGACACGACTGAGTGACTGAACTGAACCGAACTGACTAGACTGATCCTTTTTGGAAAAGTAATGTCTCTGCTTTTTAATATGTTGTCTAGTTTGGTCATAACTTTTCTTCCAAGAAGTGTCTTATTATTTCATGGCTTCAGTCACCATCTACAGTGATTTTGAAGCCCCCAAACATAAGTTCTGCCATTATTTCCATTGTTTCTCCACCTATTTGCCATGAAATGATGGGACTGGACACCATGATCTTAGTTGTCTGAATGTTGAATTTTAAGCCAACTTTTTCACTCTCCTCTTTCACTTTCATCAAGAGGTTCTTCAGTTCCTCTTTGCATTCTGCCATGATGTTCATGTCACCTACACATCTGAGGTGATTGATATCTCTCCTGACAATCTTGATTCCAGCTTGTGCTTCATCCAGCCCAGGATTTCACATCATGTACTCTGCCTAGAAGTTAAGTAAGCTAGGTGACAATATACTGACTTGACATATTCCTTTCCTTATTTGGAACTAGTGCATTTTTCCATGTCTGGTTCTAACTGTTGCTTCTTAACCTGCATACAGATTTCTCAGGAGATAGGTAAGGCTGCCAGGGTCCAGCCCCGGTGGATCCAGGGAATTCGAAGGTGGGGATGGCTTTGGCGTCCTTGGAAAAATACATATTTAATTACAAATATATAGAGAGATTAGAAATGGATAGTGTAGTAGGAGAATTAGTGGACAAAATGAGGCTGAATCCAGATAGGAATTCAGCCAGAGAAACAGGAGCAAGAAAGAAGCGACATGGGGGAATCAGTCTTTCCGGAAACTGATCCGATTTCTTTATTTTTGGGTTTGCTTATATACCTTTTGTTACACATAGGGATGAATACAGAGTCACGCGGGGGTCAGCAGTCCTGACCTTTATCAAAATCAGGTGCTTCACATAAATGTATAAAAAAAAGGTCTTAGGGATATTACATCATCTGGCCATGAGTGAGACCTGCTGACATTTTATGATCCTTTCTTTCTGATAACCAAAAAACTTATTTTTTCCAAGGGTGTTTTTTCTTAAACCAGGCACCACCCTCCAAATAAAGTTACATTCCTATAGGGTGAAGGTGTGGTGAGTTACAATCAAGAAAGAAATTTATTTAACCCAAGGTTAACATGATTAATCTTAAAGGTTAATACTTATTTCTCCTATATGCTTAAAGGTTAATACTTATTTTTCCTATATGCTAATTATATTCATTATAAGGGCAGGGAATATGGAGATTTAGCAGCAAACATCAGCCCAACAAATGAAACTCCTTTCACCAATGTTCCCCTTAAGATCTATCTAGTCTTAAGATAGTGATAAAGTTACATTTTTACATAGCAAGGACACAGTGATTTATAACAAAATTTTCTCTATTACAAAAGAGAAAATTCATTAACTCAAAAAGTCTGGTATTGCTAACATCAAAAACTACTATATTTCCTTTTCTATATTCCAAATACATTGATTAATATATTCCCAGGTGCCTAAGGATATGGAGGCCTGGCGGCAATCATTGACTCAACAAGAAGAAAAGCCCTATGCTAATTAAGACTCTCAAAATACTCCAAAACTCTCTGTGCTGTCAATGGTTAAGAGGTAGTAAACAATCACGTGGCAGGAGTATGGATAATCCTGTCACACAAGCTAGTCTGTCAGCTGAGAGGTTTGACCTGAGACATCCTTGTCCTACCCAGAGCAGGGAATTAGCAGCAATTATTGGCACAAAAAATGAAAAACCCTTCACCAATATAATTCCTAACCAACCCACTCTACTAATAATTTCCAAGTCCCCAAGAGAATTTGCCTTTAGTTAGTCTAAAACATCTCGTGCCTCTCAGGTTGGGAGGCTGTAAACAATCACATGTGGCTGGACGAACCTATACAGGTGGGCTAGATAACTTTCAGAGGAGTCCGTAAGCTGAAACAGCCTTGTCACGCCCAGGAATTTTATTGCCTTGGAGCTGCACTTTTACTCCTTCTCTGAGAGAAACGGTTATGGGGGAGAGCCCCCTATAAAGTCAGAGGTGTAGGTGAGAGCATAAAACAGACTCTGTTTTTGGGGTAGATGCTCGGGAACAGGGGGTTTCCTGAAGCTTGATCACACCTTTGCCAAGCCTCCTTCCTCATGACCTTTGCCATGAGCGGTGTTCCTCACGCTGGCCCCCGGCATAAGGTGGCTTGGTATTCCCATCTCTTTAAGAATTTCCCACAGTTTGTTGTGATCCACAAAGTCAAAGATGTTAGTGTAGTCAATGAAACAGAAGTAGATGTTTTTCTGGAATGCTGTTGCTTTTTCTTTGATCCAGCAGACATTGGCAATTTAATCTATGGTTCCTCTTCCTTTTATAAATCCAGTTGAACATCTGGACTTTCTCTGTTCATGTACTGCTGAAGCATTGCTTGGAGCATTTTGAGCATTACTTTGCTGGCGTTTGAGATGAGTGCAATTGTGCATTAGTTTAAACATTCTTTGGCATTGCCTTTCTTTGGGATTGGAATGAAAACTTACCTTTTCCAGTTCTATAATCTGTGCTGAATTTTCCAAGTTTACTGACATACTGAGTGCACACTTTGACAGCATTGTCTTCTAGGATTTGAAAAGGCTCACCTGGAATTCCATCACCTCCACTAGCTTTGTTCATACTGATGCTTCCTGAGTCCCACTTGATGTCACACTCTGGATGTCTGACTTTAGGTGAGTTATCAAACCATCCTGGTTATCTTTATCATTAAAACCTTTTTTGTATAGTTCTTCTGTGTATTTCTGCCGCCTCTTCTTAATGTCTTCTGTTTGTGTTAGATTCCTACTGTTACTCTCCTTTATTGTGCCCATCTTTGCATGAAATATTCCCTTGATATATCTAACTTTCTTTAAGAGATCTCTAATCTTTCCCATTCTATTGTTTTCCTCTATTTCTTTGCATTTATCACTTTAAAAGATGTTCTTTTCATCATAGGGGTATAGCATGCAAAATAGTAAGTCAAGAGATACCTGGAGTAACAGGCAAGTTTGGCTTAGAGCACAAAATAAAGCATGGCAAAGGCTACCAGAGTTTTACCAAGAGAATGTGCTGGTCATAGCAAACACCCTCTTTTAACAACACAAGAGACAGCTCTATATATGGCCATCACCAGGTGATCAGTACAGAAACCAGATTAATTATATTCTCTGCAGCCAAATATGGAGAGGCTCTATACAGTCAGCAAAAACAAGACCAGGAGCTGACTGTGGCCCAGATCATGAACTCACTTAAATTGAAGAAAGTAGGAAAAACTACTAGACCATTCATGCTATGCTATGCTAAGTCCCTTCAGTAGTGTCCAACTCTGTGCGACCCCACAGACAGAAGCCCCTGAGGCTCCCCCATCCCTGGGATTCTCCAGGCAAGAAACCATTGAGATATGGCCAAACCTAATCCCTCATGATTATACAGTGACAGTGACAAATAGATTCAATGGATTAGATCTGATAGAAAGATTGCCTGAATCACTATGGATGGAGGTTCCTAACATTGTACAGGAGGTCATGATCAAAACCATATGAAAGAAAAAGAAATGCAAAAAGTCCAATGATTGTTTGAGGAGGCCTTACAAATAGCTGAGAAGAGAGTTTTGAAAGTCAATGGGAAAAAGAAAGATATATCCATCTGAATGCAGATTTCCAAAGAATAGCAAGGAGAGAGAAGAGAGCCTTCCTAAGTAACCAATGCAAAGAAATAGAGGCAAAGTAGTACTATGATAAGGAAATAGTAAGTGTTTGAAAAGGACTTAAAATATATACATTCCTGAACTGCAGGGCCTTGAAAAAATTTAACCTTTTTTAGTGAAGACTATTATACAAATATATTATGCAAGTTGTTATTGTTCATTTACTAACTTGTGCCTGGCTCTTTGTGACCTCATGAACTGCAACGTGCCTGGCTTGCCTGTCCTTCACTATCTTCCAGAGGTTACTCAAACTCATGTCTATTTAATCAGTTATGCTATCTAACCATTTTATCCTCTGTTGCCCCTTCTCATCTGGCCCTCAATGGTTTTCAACATCAGGTTTTTCTTGTATTTTGACTTCATTATTTCATATTAATATTTCTTACAATTATCTACTTATCTTTGGCTATTATATATTTATCAAAGAAAATCACCATGCTAATCTAATCAGCAAATTGGTGAGCCAATGTTTCATGCCAACTTAATATAGCAAAGCACACTCTATTACCAAGAAAACTGCAAGAAAATGGCATTACCTGTAAAAGGCAAAAGTGGTACAGGAATAAGGTGCTTTAAAACCAAAAGATATTTGCATAAAATTTTTCTAAATTTCTGTATTTTTTATGTTATAATAAAATCATCACATGATACATTGACTCTAGAAATTCCTTAAGCATTGACTTATATCAAGATTTAAGTGAGAATAACACTACTATGAAATGATTATTATCCAAATATTTACATGTTAATAAATTGATTTCTTCTGGAAAAAGTATACAAGGTGATTTTTTTTTTAAATTTACCCTTTGGTTTTTAAATGTTCTTGATATTAATTTTGCTGGGATTTATGCCATTGTTAATTAGCTTTTAATAGTCTGAGTTCATATGATTATAAAACTCATGGTGAAGAATCAGACATGACTGAAGGACTAACATTAACATGATTTTTGATTCTTGAATATCTATCTTCATTTATTTAAATACCTTTAGAAGTTTGGTTTCCATTTTAAGATATTTGTGTTAGAAGAAAAATAATTTTCCCACTGTGAAGTTAAAGGCCAATTTCAAATAAATCCCTACAGCCACATGTGTCTCTGGACTACTTCATCATCATTGCCATTGAATAATATAGAGGTTATCTGAAAGACTATGTATTGCTATGTTTGTGTTTTATTTAGTGTTTTCTTGTGGGGAGAATCTTTTTTTTTTTTTTTTTTTTTTCTTTTTCTTTTTCTCCCTCAGTACGTGAGGGAGAAATACTACTGACATATGGGGCCATGAAAACTTGTATATTTCAAAATAATTTCAGGATACCTAGTACAAGAATCAGAAAGTGATCAATATTACGGAGAGTACTAAATTTGAGGGAAAATGTAACTTTAATTTGAAGTTTGTTATAATAGCATTTATCATAATATATCAAGATTAAATAAAATACTTTAAAATATTAATAAATCTCATGGACTTCCTTGGTGGCTCAGATGGTAAAGAATCTGCCTGCAATGCAAGAGAGCCAGGGTTGATCCCTGAGCCAGGAAGATCCCCTGGAAAAGGAAATGGCTACCTACTCCGGTATTATTGCCTGGAGAATTCCATGGACAGAAGATCCTAGTGGTCCACAGTCCATGGAATTGCAAAGAGTCAGACAAACCTGAACGACTAACAGTTTCACTTTCATGAAAACCAGATAGCAATGATTTTATGTGGATTGGAAGTATCTGCTTAAATGCATGCCACATTTTATCTTCTCAGAATTATGTTTCTAAGATAACTCTTGCTTTAAGATTTAATTTATTTCTTTCCTGGTGTCATCATCCATAGATTCAGTACCAAGGAGAAGCAGTATAGGTTGCCCCAACAAGACATTGAAACTATTTTCTACTGAAAGGATACAGGACTCGTTGGCTCCTTATTTAATACAGGAGAATTCAAGATGATCCTGATATCTTGTGATTGTCAGAAATCAAGATTTCGCTGACAGGTAGTAAGATCTCAGTGAACACAACTACCTCACCATCATGTACAGAGAGGTGATGTAGTGACAACTTGAGCATCCAAAAGAAAATAATGACAGCTAAGTGGATCCAGATGGCTCTGTGTCATAAGTTTGTGATACTCTACGGAATACACAGGTATAAACTGTACTAGAAATAAACTCATGTTCCTAATTCTTGCAGTAAATATGAGGAACAAATCATTTGAATGATAAATAAATTTGAAAAGTTGTAAGTTATAAAACCATACAATATCTTTCTTACATGAGAAAGTTAAAATAAATGTTACAGTGAAAAGATAACATATTTAATTTGTTTTCTTCCTACAACATATGAAGTAATAAATTTTAGAAACATTCTCTAATATATATGGTCTTGTTTCATTTTGTCTTTATTTATATAGTCACTTATGTTTCAGCCTTCTCATCTTTCCTATTCAGTTGCAATTTTTCAACTGCTTTCCATTTTCAGAAATCTTATGGTTCTTCACTTTTCCATTTTTCTTTCCTATCTCAGAAAACAAACAATATCATGAAATTAGTGTATAATGTTTCTGTTTTATCTGTATTGTTAATTATGCAATCATCTTAAATAATAATATGTCACCTCCTGTTTAAGTACAAAAGGTGTTCTAGGATAAATATAAGGAAACAGAATGATCTTTTCATTAGTATAAAATTTTAACAAGATATATAGCTGCCAAAGCTAGAGATAGATTTTTTTGTCTCTTTTGTGACCTCATTTGGGCATGAAATATGAACTAGAGTAATGTATGCAAATTTCTTGTTTAAAAGAATGTCAGTTGGTCTAGAGTCCCTCTCTTCTACTCTTTCTCTAAACTTTGCATGTGGCTTGTTTTTAATTAATGCTGCTTGCAACTGGATGGGCAAGATTGTCCAGTTTAGAGTGTGATAGTCCATTTGGGTGCACACACAAGTATGCCTTTCATTTATGCTTTAGTAGTCATTTCTCTGAATACTTAAAATATATCAATTGAATTCCTGTCCAGACTTTTGGTAGGGAAGAAAGGATTTTACACTGATCTCTCACCCTATGTGGCAAAGTTTAAAAATCATTATTTGTTACCCATTGCTTCCATATCCACTGAGACTTTAACCACTCTATCTAGGATATGTACATTTGAATTTTTGCTTCTAAGTTTACATTCTTCAATTTTTCTTCCCTCAGTTTAGTTTCCTCAACTAGTTCACATATTTACCAAAAACAATCCAAGTGTTTCTGCTGCAAAGTGTACAACTTTCAAAAACTTCAAGTACATAAATTTTCTCATAATAATATTATCAAGCGAGATAAGATTTACTAGTAAGAGTTATCTTCACAGTAAAAAATAGTTTAAAAAGTTAATTTTCACAGTCTTGTTAGACTGTAAACCTGTCAAATGGTAGCCAAGGGTGTTAATCAAGTTCTTTAAATATTTTTATTAGGATCATAAACATCTTTAAACAGCATATTAAGCCGTCTTTTCAAAAGTAACTAAGATTTATTAGGCATATGCCAAACACCATGCCAAGTACTTTATCCATATCACTGAGTTTATTTCTTCTAGAAATTATATGAAGTAAAGATAATAGCTTCATTTTATGGAAAACTAAGACATAATTAGTAAGTAACTTTCATAAATTTGTATAGTTGGTAAATAGACAGCAGATACTGAAATCCTGATTTGACTCCAGAGTATGTTCCTTTAACCAATATTGTTTCATAAATATTTGATGTTTATACATATTTTGGCCTCACAAAAGCATTAACTTAAAATAGCTAGCAACATTTTAATATATTAAGAGAGCTTTAGAAATCCTGGATCATTCTCATTTGTGGTAGAGTGCATGTTTGTGGATGTGGCAAAAAAGAATGGGAATTTGGAATTAGGCTATGTTAGAATTGACGAAAATTGTAAGAGATGGTTATCTGAGGGTATGAGGACATGATTGTTCTTGGCATCTTACAGACAATAGATAATTTAGTGAAGAGCTTCATAAAACAGTGCAAATGATACCTTTTAAAAATAATAACTTTTTTTCCAATTTCCCCTTTTTTAGCATTGGTCATTGTTGGAATGAATGAATATTTCAGAGGGATCAGAGAGAAGGCCACATGGTGAGTGACATCAACAACAATTTCATGGTGATCAGTTCTGGAAACTATAATTAATCTGCTCTTCTGTATCATAAATGACAGCTTTAGCCAGAAGGGATAGGTTAATTGTTAAATAATAATGAAATAAAAGCAGTTCATTGCAGAGTGATTACTCCTTATGCCTTTGGTTGCATAATGAAGCATTAGGTCTACAAAACAATTTTATAACCTGAAAATTGCATGAAACTTTCTGCAGATGAATTTGATGATATCTAATTGGCATTGTGAAATTAAATTTGTAAATAAACATATGGGAATTAGCTTCATGCTGTTCATAATTGACATGGTTAGAAATTTTACACACAATTTAAAAACATTTAAAAAATCAATATTCCTATTTTGTTCTCTACAGTATCTGTTGGTACATTATGAATAAATCATTAATATTGTGGATAAAAATTTAAATATAATTGCTTACTTAACTGGTATTTGACAAAATGTGCTTTATGTTTTATAGCTTCTGAGGCTCTTGTTTCTATAATAAAAGTTACACATAAAGCTGTGCTTTAACAGTGAAATCATAGAGCAGTTTCTGAAAATGTGTCAACTTAATCTCAATATTGTGTATTCTAAAACTTCCACCTGTATGGTGGTATCTAATTGAAGAGGCGTATTATATTAATGTAGCACTATCTGCTATAAATTCAATTTTAAGGTAGTTATCAGAAAGTTTTATCATTAACAAATTGCATATAAAATTATTAATGAATTAAAAGAGCATATTCCTTTTTATTTTATTTTATTTTATTTTCTGTATTGGTTTTGCCATACATTGACATGAATCCACCACGGGTGTACATGTGTTCCCAAACATGAACCCCCCCCTCCCACCCCCCTCCCCACAACATCTCTCTGGGTCATCCCCGCACACCAGCCCCAAGCGTGCCATATCCTGCATCGGACATAGACTGGCAATTCGATTCTTACATGATATTATACATGTTTCAATGCCATTCTCCCAAATCATCTCACCCTCTCCCTCTCCCTCTGAGTCCAAAAGTCTGCTATACACATCTGTGTCTTTTTTGCTGTCCTGCATACAGGGTCATCATTGCCATCTTTCTAAATTCCATATATATGTGTTAGTATACTGTATTGGTGTTTTTCTTTCTGGCTTACTTCACTCTGTATAATCGGCTCCAGTTTCATCCATCTCATCAGAACTGATTCAAATGTATTCTTTTTAATAGCTGAGTAATACTCCATTGTGTATATGTACCACAGCTTTCTTATCCATTCAGCATATTCCTTTTTAACACTCAGTTCAGTTCAGTTCAGTTCAGTCGCTCAGTCGTGTCCGACTCTCTGCGACCCCATGAACCACAGCACGCCAGGCCTCCCTGTCCGTCACCAACTCCCGGAGATCACCCAGACTTACATCCATCTAGTCAGTGATGTCATCCAGCCATCTCATCCTCTGTCGTCCCCTTCTCCTCCTGCTCCCAATCACTCCCAGCATCAGAGTCTTTTCCAATGAGTCAGCTCTTCACATAAGATGGCCAAAGTACTGGAGTTTCAGCTTTAGCATCATTCCTTCAGTTAGGAAGTCTAAAAATTAAGAATTTTGTTACAGAAAACCAGCTTCCTTAGAAACTGTCTTTAAAGCTATTCAATTTTAGACCTATGTGAATGGTATCTAATAATAAGGTGAAAGGCACATTACCATAATAGATAGTGTTTAATATAAGAATTTATTCCTCATCTTTGAGTTTGATCTTAGAAGTAAAATGAGAACACAATTACTGGGTAATTTCATTCTATCATTCACTTCAGATCAGTTCACTTCAGTCGCTCAGTCATGTCCAACTCTTTGCGACCCCATGAATTGAAGCACGCTAGGCCTTCCTGTCCATCACCAACTCCCAGAGTTCACTCAAACACATGTCCATCAAGTCGGTGATGACAACCAGCAATCTCATCCTCTGTCATCCCCTTCTGCTCCTGCCCCCAACCTCTCCCAGCATCAGGGTCTTTTCCAATGAGTCAAATCTTTGCATCAGGTGGCCAAAGTATTGGAGTTTCACCTTCAGTGCGAGTCCTTTCAATGAACACGCAAGACTGATCTCCTTTAGAATGGACTGGTTGGATCTCCTTGCAGTCCAAGGGACTTTCAAGAGTCTTCTCCAACACCACAGTTCAAAAGCATCAATTCTTTGGTGCTCAGCTTTCTTCACAGTCCAACTCTCACATCCATACATGACTACTGGAAAAACCATAGCCTTGACTAGATGGACCTTTGTTGGCAAAGTAATGTCTCTGCTTTTCAATATGCTATCTAGGCTGGTCATAACTTTCCTTCCAAGGAGCACACATCTTTTAATTTCATGGCTACAGTCACCATCTTCAGTGATTTTGGAGCCCCCAAAAATAAAGTTTGACACTGTTTCCACTGTTTCCCCATCTATTTCCCACGAAGTGATGGGACCAGATGCCATGATCTTAGTTTTCTGAATGGTGAGCTTTAAGCCAACATTTTCACTCTCTTCTTTCACTTTCATCAACCAGGCTTTTTAGTTCTTCTTCACTTTCTGCCATAAAGGTGGGTCATCTGCATATCTGAGGTTATTGATAATTCTCCCAGCAATCTTGATTCCAGCTTGTGCTTCTTCCAGCCCAGCATTTCTCATGATGTACTCTGCATAGAAGTTAAATAAGCAGGGTGACAATATACAGCCTTGACGGACTCCTTTTCCTATTTGGAACCAGTCTGTTGTTCCATGTCCAGTTCTAACTGTTGCTACCTGACCTGCATATAGATTTCTCAAGAGGCAGGTTAGGTGGTCTGGTATTCCCATCTCTTTCAGAATCTTCCACAGTTTATTGTGGTCCTCACAGTCAGAGACTTTGGCATAATCAATAAAGCAGAAATATATGTTTTTCTGGAACTCTCTTGATTTTTCCATGATCCAGCAGATGTTGGCAATTGCATCTCTGGTTCCTCTGCCTTTTCTGAAACCAGCTTGTACATCTGGAAGTTCATGGTTCATGTAGTGCTGAAGCCTAGCTTGCAGAATTTTGAGTATTACTTTACTAGCGTGTGAGATGAGTGCAATTGTGTGGTAGTTTAAGCATTTTTTGGCGTTGCCTTTCTTTGGGATTGGAATGAAAACTGACCTTTTCCATTAGTGAGAAAACGTATAAGAGGTTAGAGAGAGTGTTCAGTTCAGTTCAGTCCCTCAGTTTGTTTCCGACTCTTTGTGACCCCATGGACTGCAGCATGCCAGGCCTCCCTGGCCATCACCATCTCCCAGAGTTTACTCAAACTCATGTCCATTGAGTCCGTGATGCCATCCAACCAGCTCATCCTCACTCATCCCCTTCTCCTCCCACCTTCACTCTTTCCCAGCATCAGGGTATTTTCCCATGAGTCTGTTCCTTGCATCAGGTGGCCAAAGTATTGGAATTTCAGCTTTAGCGTCAGTCCTTTCAATGAATATTCAGGACTGATTTCCTTTAGGATGGACTGGTTGGATCTCCTTGCAGTCCAAGTGACTTTCAACAGTCTTCCCCAACAGTTGAAAAACATCAATTTTTTCAGCACTCATCTTTCTTTATAGTCCAACTCTCACACCCATACATGCTTACTGGAAAAACCATAGCTTTGACTAGATGGACCTTTGCTGAAAAAGTAATGTCTCTGCTTTTTAATATGCTGTCTATGTTGGTCATAACTTTTCTTCCAAGGAGCAAGCATCTTTTGATTTCATGGCTGAAGTCACCATCTGCTGTGATTTTGGAGCCCAAAAAATTAATAGAGAGAGTACACTATGTTAAAATTGTATACATGTTTCCAGTGTATATTTATGTTAAATTTTAAACCTCTAAAAGTAAAATTACCTTTCCTTAAAGTACAAGAAGTGAAGTCACTCAGTCGTGTCAGACTTTTTGCGACCCTATGGACTGTAGCCTATCAGGCTCCTCCATCCATGGGATTTTCCAGGCAAGAGTGCTGGAGTGGGTTGCCATTTCCTTCTCCAGAATTTACCTCCAATCAAAATAAATAAATTTATATTTTTAAAAAAGTGAAAAAAATAATTTAACATATAATCTATCTTAAATAAAGATTTTGAGTACCAAATGAAGCAGGGCAAAGGTTAACAGAGTTTTGCTGAGAGAACTCACTGGTCATAGCAAACACACTCTTCCAACAACATAAGAGACAACTCTATACATGGAATCACCAGATGGTCAATACCAAAATCACACTGACTATATTCTTTGCAGTCAAAGATTGAGAAGCTCTATAGAGTCAACAAAAACAAGACTGGGAGCTGACGGTCACACAGAACTTGAACTCCTTATTGCCAAATTCAGACTTAAATTGAAGAAAGTAGGGAAAACCACTAGAACATTCAGTATGACAAAAATCAAATTCTTTATGATTACAGAGTGGAAGTGACAAGCAGATTCAAGGACTTAGATCTGATAGACAGACTGGCTGAAGAGCTACGGACAGAGGTTTATAATATTGTACAGGAGGCAATGATGAAAACCATCACCAATAAAAAGAAAACAAAGAGGCAAAATGGTTGTCTGAGGAGGTACTACAAATAACTGAGAAAAGAAGAGAAGCTAGAGCAAAGGAGATAAGGAAAGATATACCCATTTTTATGAAGAGTTCAAAAGAATAGCAAAGAGATAAGAAAGCCTTCCTCAGTGATCAATCCAAAGAAATAGAAGAAAACAATAGAATGAGAAAGACTAGTGATCTCTTCAAGAAAATTAGAGATACCAAGGGAGCATTTCATGCAAAGATGGGCACAATAAAGGAGAGAAATGTTATGGACCTAACAGAAGCAGAAAATATTAAGAAGAGGTGGCAAGAATACTCAGAAAAACTATACCAAAAAGATCTTCATGACCCAGATAACCATGATGGTGTGATTACTCACCTAGAGACAGATATGCTGGGGTGCAGTCAAGTGGACCTTAGGAAAAATCACTACGAACAAAGCTAGTCGAGGTGATGGAACTGTTTCAAATCCTAAAAGATGATGCTGTGAAAGTGCTGCACTCAATATGCCAGCAAATTTGGAATACTCAGCAGTGGCCACAGGACTGGAAAAAGTCAGTTTTCATTCCAATCTCAAGGAAAGGCAATGCCAAACAGTGTTCAAATTACCACACAATTGCACTCATCTCACACACTAGTAAAGTAATGCTCAAAATTCTCCAAGCCAAACCTCAACAGTACATGAACTGTGAACTTCCAGATGTTCAAGGTGGATTTAGAAATAGCAGAGGAACTAGACATAAAATAGGCAACAATCTGTTGGATCATTAAAAAAAGTAAGAGAGTTCCAGAAAGCATCTAGTTCTGCTTTATTGACTGTGTTAAAGCCTTTGAATGTGGATTACAACAAGCTGTAGAAAATTCTTAAAGAAATGGGAATACCAGACCACCTTTCCTGCCTTCTGAGAAATCTGTATGCCAGACAAGAATCAACAGTTAAAACTGGATATGGAACAACAGACTGGTTCCAATTTGGGAAAGCAGTGTCTCAAGGCTGTATATTGTCATTCATCTTATATTGTCACCTTTCTTATATTCAGAGCACATAATGTGAAATGCCAGGCTGGATGAAGCACAAACTGGAATCAAGATTGCCAGGAGAAATATCAATAAACATATATGCAGATTATACCACGTTTATGGCAGAAAGTGAAGAAGAACTAAAGAGCCTCTTGATGAAAGTGAAAGAGGAGAGTGAAAATGTTTGCTTAAAACTCAATATTTAGAAAAGTAAGATGATGGCATCCAGTTCCATCATTTCATGTCCAATAAATGGGAAAACAATGGAAACAGTGACAGACTTTCTTTATTCAGTTCAGTTCAGTGGCTGAGTCGTGTCCGACTCTTTGCTACCAAATGAATTACAGTACACCAGGCCTCCCTGTCCATCACCAACACCCGGAGTTCACTCAGACTCATGTCCATTGAGTCAGTGATGCCATCCAGCAATCTCATCCTCTTTTGTCCCCTTCTCCTCCTGGCCCCAATCCCTCCCAGCATCAGAGTATTTCCCAATGAGTCAACTCTTCACATGAGGTGGCCAAAGTACTGGAGTTTCTGCTTTAGCATCGTTCCTTCCAAAGAAATCCCAGGGTTGATCTCCTTCAGAATGGACTGGTTGGATCTCCTTGCAGTTCAAGGGACTCTCAAGAGTCTTCTCCAGCACCACAGTTCAAAAGCATCAATTCTTCGGTACTCAGCCTTCTTCACAGTCCAACTCTCGCATCCATACATGACCACTGGGAAAACCATAGCCTTGACTAGAGGGACCTTAGTCGGCAAAGTAATGTCTGTGCTTTAGAATATGCTATCTAGGTTGGTCATAACTTTTCTTCCAAGGAGTAAGCGTCTTTTAATTTCATGGCTGCAATCACCATCTGCAGTGATTTTAAAGCCCCCCAAAATAAAGTCTGACACTGTTTCCACTCTTTCCCCATCTATTTCCCATGAAGTGATGGGACCAGATGCCATGATCATCGTTTTCTGAATGTTGAGTTTAAGCTAACTTTTGCACTCTCCACTTTCACTTTCATCAAGAGGCTTTTTAGTTCCTCTTCACATTCTGCTATAAAAGTAGTGTCATCTGCATATCTGAGGTTATTGATATTTCTCCCAGCAATCTTGATTCCAGCTTGTGTTTCTTCCAGCCCAGTGTTTCTCATGATGTACTCTGCATATAAGTTAAATAATCAGGGTGACAATATATAGCCTTGATGTACTCATTTTCCTATTTGAAACCAGTCTGTTATTTCATGTCGAGTTCTAACTGTTGCTTCCTGACCTGCATACAGATTTCTCAAGAGGCAGGTCAGGTGGTCTGGTATTCCCATCTCTTTCAGAATTCTCCACAGTTTCTTGTAATCCACACAGTCAAAGGCTTTGGCATAGTCAATAAAGCAGAAATAGACGTTTTTCTGGAACTCTCTTGTTTTCTCCATGATCAAGTGGATGTTGGCAATTTGATCTCTGGTTCCTCTGCCTTTTCTTTTCTTTCTTTTTTTTTTTTTTTTTCTCTGCCTTTTCTAAAACCAGATTGAACATCCAGAAGTTCACGGTTCATGTATTGCTGAAGCCTAGCTTAGAGAATTTTGAGCATTACTTTACTAGCATGTGAGATGAGTGCAATTGTGCGGTAGTTCGAGCATTCTTTGGCATTGCCTTTCTTTGGGATTGGAATGAAAACGGACCTTTTCCAGTCCTGTGACCACTGCAGAGTTTTCCAAATTTGCTGGCATATTGAGTGCAGCACTTTCACAGCATCATCTTCCAGGATTTGAAATAGTTTAACTGGAATTCCATCACCTCCACTAGCTTTGTTCATAGTGATGTTTTCTAAGGCCCAGTTGACTTCACATTCCAGCATATCTGGTTCTAGGTGAGTGATCACACCGTCGTGATTATCTGGGTCTTGAAGATCTTTTTTGTACAGTTCTTCTGTGTATTCTTGCCACCTCTTCTTAATATCTTCTGCTTCTGTTAGGTCCATGCCATTTCTGTCCTTTATTGAGCCCATCTTTGCATGAAATGGTCCCTTCATATCTCTAATTTTATTGAAGAGATCTCTAGTCTTTGCCATTCTATTGTTTTCCTCTGTTTATTTGCACTTATTGCTGCTGAAGGCTTTCTTATCTCTCTTTGCTATTCTTTGGAACTCTGCATTCAAATGGGTATATCTTTTCTTTTCTCCTTTGCTTTTCACTTCCCTTCTTTTCACAGCTATTTGTAAGGCCTCCTCAGACAGCCATTTTGCATTTTTTCATTTCTTTTTCTTGGTTGTGGTCTTGGTTCCTGTCCTCTGTACAATGTCATAAACCTCCATCCATAGTTCATCAGACACTTTGTCTATCAAATCTAGGCCCTTAAATCTATTTCTCACTTCCACTGTATAGTCATAAAGGTTTTGTTTTAGGTCATACCCAAATGGTCTGGTGGTTTTCTCCACTTTCTTCAATTTCAGTCTAAATTTTGCAATAAGGAGTTCATGATCTGAGCCACAGTTAGCTCCCAGTTTTGGTTTTGCTGATTGTATAGAGCTGTCCATCTTTGGCTGAAAAGAATATAATCAATCTGATTTTGGTGTCGGCCATCTGGTGATGTCCATGTATAGAGTCTTCTCTTGTGTTGTTGGAAGAGTTAATTCATTTCAAATTCCCACTCTGATATGCTAGCTGTGTAAAGTTATTTAAGGTACTTTTTTCTTATCAGTATAAAGATGACTATAATTTTCATGAGTGTAGTGGTTAAAATAATAATATGTGCATGGTGAGTAGCACAATGCCTAACACATAGTGAACAATTACTGGATAATAAACATATAATTATTGGTTTATTTTTTTAAAGCATACTTTGTAAAAGAAAGTCACTGAGAATTTTATAACTTTTACAGAAAAGACCTCAGATGTTGAATGATGGTTTAATATTTCTTTAGAAAAATCTATCTTAAAAGAGTGTCTTTTTCAATTTAAAGCTAATGTTTGGTGGATTCATGTCAATGCACAGCAAAATGAATACAGTATTGTAAATTAAAATAAAGTAAAAATAAAAATTAAAAAAAAATAAATGAAGCTAATGTAAAGTGAACCAAAGATGTGAATCAAATTTATGACATTTGCTGCTGAAATATTGGACTTTGAGTATGAGATATAAAACATGATGTGTTGACGTGTCTAGAATAGCTCTAGCAGTGTGTAATAGAGAATGACTGTCTCTCTCATGCTTTCATCCACCCACATGCCAGAAATATTAATGACATATTTTTGGACCCAATTTGAATGCCTTTCTCTAAACACATAGAGATAATTTAAAGAATGACTATATATAAAACCCCTGGAGAAGGAAATGGCAACCCACTCCAGTATTCTTGCCTGGAGAATCCCATGGACAATGGAGCCTAGGAGGCTACAGCCCATGAGTTCTCAAGAGTTGGACATGACTTAGTGACTAAATCATGCAAAGAACAGTGACATTTTCTACCATGAAAAGTGTATAGAAGAGTGAAAATTTTCAAATTTTGGCAAGTTGACAATGCCAAAATTAGGTTTTGGCTAGCTTCCCTGGTGGCTCACAGGTTAAAGCATCTGCCTGCAATGTGGGAGACCTGGGTTCGATCCCTAGGTCAGGAAGATCCCCTGGAGAAGGAAATGGCAACCCACTCCAGTATTCTTGCCTGGAGAGTCCCATCCCATGGATGGAGGAGCCTGGTAGGCTACAGTCCACAGGGTCGCAAAGAGTCAGACACGACTGAGTGACTTCACTTCACATAAACAAAAGAGAAATAAGGGAATAGAGGTGTTAAGAAAGAGATTGTTGTTGTTGTTTAATCACTAAACCTTATCCAACTATTTTATGACTCCATGGATTGTAGCCTGCCAGGCTCCTCTGTCCATGGGATTTTCCAGACAAGAATACTGCAGGGGGTTGCTATTTCCTACCACAGGAGATCTTCCCTGACCCAGGGATCAAACTAGGGTCTCCATTGGCAGGTGGATTGTGGCTTTACTACATAGTCACCAGAGAAACCCAAGAAAGGAGTTAGAGAGATTGTTAAGTAATAAAAGATTTGTTAGATGATGAATTATATAATCAGGTAAGTTTATGTTCAGCTCTAAGACATTAATTTAGTTGAATGTACTACATTCAAAATATACTAATACCAAAGAATGCTTAAACAAGCAGGTAGAATCTACGAACATTTTTAAGAAACAGTGTATCTAAATGATAACATCAATGTGTAGGCAATAACTGTAGGCTTTGATATTCTTAATATAAACTCAAATGTTCTAAAAAGAAAAAAAATTATTCAAATTTAATTCCTATTCAAACACTCATTTAAATGTTTTCTACCATTCTTTGCAAAAGTATAAGCCACCCATTTTTAAAAAAATAAAAGTAATCCTCAATTAAATAGATTTGGGAGATCAGAATAGCAAGCTCTTGTGCCCTGAGATGATAGTTGAGCCCAAGGGTAAGAAGAAAGACACTATATTCCTGGCAGGAACTCAGTTAATGAAAAACCATGGATTCTGTTTACTATAAACTTTCAATTTTCCTTTCTCCTCTATAAAAGCATTCCTCTTTTCTTGCCTTGGGGAATCTTTTCACATGGATTGTCATGGTTGCAGGCCCCAAGTTGCAATTTTCTGATGATCCCTAATATACCCATTCATGTTTATGAAATATCTATTTGTCTTAGGTCAAAAAATCTGTAATTGACTATATGTAAGAAAAGAGCAGTTCACAATGATGTCTGGATTCCAACTTTGACATGAATGTATTTCAGTAATATATTTATGTAAAGAGAGGAAAAAAAATCATAAAGATGAAAACTTTGCTGAAAATATCAAATATCAGAAAATTTTTTCACAAGTTAATCAATGACAGGATCCTCTTTACAAGGAAAGATGATTTACTTATTTTCTTAAAAATTGGATAAAATTAATGGAGCATTGTTTTCTAGTCTGCTAAAATGGAGAATAGATTAGGATCATGATTCTTTAAAAAATAAAGAACTCTGTTTTGCTATTTGCCATTTGAAAGTTTCATCAGTGTCCTTTAGATATTATAAGTAAAGCATTTTGTATGCTTAATATTATAAAATAGTTATTCTTGAGTAGAATGAAAATAATAATATATAGTGCTAAATATTAATTATCCATTTTTTCATCCACTCTTCTAACAATGGACTTCTAAACTCTAAGTTTTCTCATCCTTGATAAAATTGGTTTTATTTTGTCCAAAGTCAGCTGGAGTTCTAATGATTTCAAATACATTAATAAGTCCTGTTTTTGTTTTTGTTTTTGTTTTTTTGTAGCAGTATGCATAAACTTTAGTCAAGGGATGTTTTTTTAAATACTTCCTTAGTTAAACACTTTAAAGAGTTGCCAAGATTTTGACCATAACAGAATATAAAAGTAATTGGTGTAATATTTCTTAACATGTCCCTAAGTGTTTCTGGAATGATATCATTACAACTACTTTTCAACTCTGAAATGTATAAGGTTATACAAATCTTTTCAGAAGCTGTTCTCTGTTAATACCATTTTCTTGGAGCCACAGAGCTCTACATTATGTGGCCTTTCACATTTGTAGCTTTTAATAGCATACTGATATTCTATCAGTGGTTTTGAGTGTTAGTGGCACAATGCATTAAGAAATAAAATCTAATCTCATATAATTAAATTTTAAGTATATGCCATAAAAACATGTCAGTGCACTGTAATTTTGTTGGGCTGATTTATCTGTAAGGTTTCATGTGGGCCAAAAGGAACAAAAAAAATGAGATGAACTAACTGGTGGCAAGCCTGGTATTTTTGATGATACATATGATTTTACTTGTAGAATGAATCCATGTAAGGATTGTCAAGAGATTTGCTTTTTATGATGACATGACTATCATTAATATGTATTCAGAAAACTGATTTAGACATTTGAGATAAGTATAAAAATGGAATAAGCTTCATTTTGATTCAAAGTCCTCTATGAACTACATATGTAGGACATTAATCATATATTATACTGTGCTCACTCAGTTTTGTCCAACTCTTTGCAACCCCATCAACTGTAGCCCACCAAGCTCCTCTGTCCATGGAATTTTCTAGGCAAGAATACTAGAGTGGGTTGCCACTTCCTTCTCCAGGGAAACTTCCCAACACAGGGATCAAACCCATCCCTTGCATCTCCTGCATTGGCAGATGGATTCATTTTTTACCAATAGCACCTAGAGTATGAAGTCAAGTGGGCCTTAGGAAGCATCACTCGAACAAAGCTAGTGGAGGTGATGGAATTCCAGGTAAGCCATTTCAAATCCTAGAAGATGATGCTGTTAAAGTGCTGCACTCAATATGCCAGCAAATCTGGAAAACTCTTCAGTGGCCACAGGGCTGGAAAACCCAGTTTTCATTCCAATCCCAAAGAAAGGCAATGCCAAAGAATGCTCAAACTATCACACAATTGCACTCATCTCACATGCTAATAAAGTAATGCTCAAAAATCTTCAAGCTAGGCTTCATCACTACGTGAACTGAGAACTTTCAGATGTTCAAGCTGGTTTTAGAAAAGGCAGAGGAACCAGAGATCAAATTGCCAACAAAGGTAGTCATAAAGCATATTCATTTATAATTCTATTTTTTGGGGCCAACAATATTTTTGTAATGACAAATTTATGCTTCTTTTAATACCCGCTCATAAAAAGATTTTTTTTTTCTTCAGTTGCCCTCAAGAAACCAAATACAGTGATACTTTAATTTAAATGAATGATTTCAAATTAAGCTTGAATTTTATCAAAATTAGATAAATTATATATATACAAAATTCCAAGAGAAAAAATCCACCCTGCTTCAGACTCCTTTCAGGTATTGTAATTATTTCTTAATTTGTATTATCTGAAATTTAATTCCAAATCACTATAGAAAACTCAATCAATAATTTTTGCTAACAAAATATATTTGAATGTTTCATTCGACTAAAAATATGTTTAAGGAAAAAAATATATAATGGCAAAATGACATGGGCCATCTAAATTTCTTGTGTATACAAATAGTTGTGTGTATATATGTGTGTGTGTGTGTGTGTGTGTGCATATGTGTGTTCATTTCAAATAGTCTAGAAGTTCAGATATAGATGTATCAGTTCATTTTGGTTATAAACTTTAACCTAGGTTATTTTAAGATGCCATCTGATTTAGCTATTTGTATTACACTTTTTCCAAGGTGACTTTGTTCATGCCTGGTGTGTCTCTGATTGCTGCCAAATAATTTCTCTTATATCTTTCCCAGAAATGTAGACTGCCATGTCTTTTTGGAATTTTTCTGGTCTGTATATACATTATTACCTGATCTTCATTAGCCAGCTTATATAAATATCAGTCAAATTTAGGATTTTCTGTATATTCTAGATGAAGGATTTCTTTTTATACTTGGATTTGATTTAATAAGAATAATTTTTCCTTATTAATTTATTAATAAAAATATCTGTACATTTAAGTTTTGTTTTATCCATAAAGTGTGCTATGTTTTATATACATTTCATTTTTAATTAGCTGGATATATAAATATGTAATTTATATATCATTAGACAATTTGCTTAAGAACTATTTTTTCCCCTCTAAAATGAGAACAAACTTTTCTGCTTCATGAATGAAAGAAAAAAAATGGAATAAAACATTCAGTACTAGAATTGGATGCAATAAATGCTACCCTTAAGTAAAAAGATATTGAACATATATAGTTTTATGTAAAGAATGCAGTTGAGGTATTTTAAAGGGAAAAATTAAATAGTATAAATAAGTCTCAAAAGACTGGAAACAAACAAGGAATAATTATATACAGAAAAGTCCTATATTCTCTTGTAACATGGCAATGTGTAAACAAATTTTAAAATGATTCTATTTATCTTTATCAGTATTGCAAGAACTAGATGTGGGCCTAGATTTCCATGTTATAAAAGATGTAATATCAATATTATTATAACATAATCCTGGAAAGACATATATAAATTACTCTTTGGAAGAGAAAAGTGGTACTATACATATATATATATATATATATATATATATATATATAAATTGAGGTGAGCATAATTTTAGCTCAGAAAAAATAAAATCAACTTTTATAGATTGATTTTTCTCATTCACAAACACAAATAAATAATTGCAAGACTTTCACATTAGCACATTTGATAACTGATTATTTTCCTAATTTGGGCGTAAATAGAACTAAAATATAGCTCATCTTGAGTCTTCTGCCACTTGAAAACAAATAGGTTGTCACTTATTATATGTAATAACCAACATATATTTTATATACATAAGTAGAGATCCTTTCTAAAGGATCTCATAATTTATCATTTATTTTGCCTTTTATTATTTACTTATCTTGATACAGAAGTTAGCTTTTGTTATGTATGTATAGACAAAAATAATATGTTAGCTAAAAATTTGAAATCCTTGTTTCTTTCTTTTTTAAATTAATTAATTAATTAAATTTTTTGGAGGCTAATTACTTCACAATATTATATTGGTTTTACCATACATTGACATGAATCCACCACAGGTGTACATGTGTTTCTCATCCTGAAACCCCTTCCACCTCCCTCCCCATCCCATCCCTCTGGGTCATCCCAGTGCACCATCCCCAAGCACCCTGTATCATGCCTCAAACCTGGACTGGCGATTCTCTTCACATATTATAATATACATGTTTAATGCCATTTTCACAAACCATCCCATCCTCGCCTTCTCCAACAGAGTCCAAAAGACTGTTTTATACATCTGTGCCTCTTTGGCTGTCTCGTATACAGGGTTATCATTACCATCTTTCTAAATTCCATATATATGCATTAGTATACTGTATTGGTTTTTTTTTTTTTTTTTCTGGCTTACTTCCCTCTGTATAATAGGCTCCAGTTTCATCCACCTCATTAGAACTGATTCAAATGTATTCTTTTTAATGATACATAATACTCCATTGTGTATATGTACCACAGCTTTCTTATCCATTCATCTGCTGATGGACATCTAGTTTGCTTCTATTTCCTGGTTATTATAACAGTGCTGCGATGAACATTGAGGTACATATGTCACTTTCAATTCTGGTTTCCTTGGTGTGTATGCCCAGCAGTGGGATTCCTGGGTCATATGGCAGTTCTATCTCCAGTTTTTTAAGGAATCTCCACACTGTCTTCCATAGCAGCCATACTAGTTTGCATTCCCACCAACAGTGTAAGAGGGTTCCCTTTTATCCACACCCTCTCCAACATTTATTGCGTGTATACTTTTGGATCACAGCCATTCTGACTGGCGTGAAATGGTACCTCATTGTGATTTTGATTTGCATTTCTCTGATAATGAATGATGTTGAGCATCTTTTCATTTGTTTGTTAGCCATCTGTATGTCTTCATTGGAGAAATGTCTGTTTAGTTCTTTGGCCCATTTTTTGATTGGGTCGTTTATATTTTTGGAATTGAGCTACAGTTTTGCTTGTATATTTTTGAGATTAATTCTTTGTCTGTTGCTTTGTTTACTATTATTTTCTCCCATCCTGAAGTCTGTCTTTTCACCTTGCTTATAGTTTCCTTTGTTGTGTGAAAGCTTTTAATTTAATTAGGTCCCATTTATTCATTTTTGCTTTTATTGCCAATATTCTGGGAGGTGGGTCATAGAGGATCCTGCTGTGATTTATGTCGGAGAGTGTTTTGCCTATGTCTTCCTCTAGGAGTTTTATAGTTTATGGCCTTACATTTAGATCTTTAGTCCATTTTGAGTTTATTTTTGTGTATGGTGTTAGGAAGTGTTCTAGTTTCACTTTTTTACAAGTCATTGACCAGTTTTCCCAGCACCACTTGTTAAAGAAATAGTCTTTTCTCCATTGTATATTCTTGCCACCTTTGTCGAAGATAAGGTGACCATAGGTGCGTGGATTTATCTCTGGGCTTTCAATTTTGTTCCATTGATCTATATTTCTGTCTTTGTACCAGTATTATACTTTCTTGATGTCTGTGGTTTTGTAGTAGAGCCTGAAGTCAGGCAGGTTGATTCCTCCAGGTCCATTCTTCTTTCTCAAGATGGCTTTGGCTATTTGAGATTTTTTGTATTTCCATACAAATTGTGAAATTATTTGATTTAGTTCTGTGAAAAATACCATTGGTAGTTTGATAGGGATTTCATTGAATCTATAGATTGCTTTGGCTAGTATACTCATTTTCACTATATTGATTCTTCTGATCCTTGAACACGGTATATTTCTCCATCTATTTGTGTCCTCTTTGACTTCTTTCACCAGTGTTTTAAAATTTTCCATATATAGGTCTTTCTTTTTTCTTTAGTTAGTTATATTCCTAAGTATTTTATTCTTTTTGTTGCAATGGTGAATGGAATTGGTTCCTTAATTTCTCTTTCTGTTTTCTCATTGTTAATGTATAAGAATGCAAGGGATTTCTGTGTGTTGATTTTATACCCTGAAACTTTACTATATTCATTAATTAGCTGTAGTAATTTTCTGGTGGAGTCTTTAGGGTTGTCTATGTAGCGGATCTTGTCAGTTGCAAACGGTGAGACTTTACATCTTCTTTTCCAATCTGGATCCCTTTTATTTCTTTTTCTGCTCTGACTGCTATGGCCAAAACTTCCAAAACTATGTTGAATGGTAGTGGTGAGAGTGGGCACCCTTGTCTTGTTCCTGACTTTAGGGGAAATGCTTTCGATTTTTCACCACTGAGGATAATGTTTGCTGTGAGTTTGTCATATATAGCTTTTATTACATTGAAGTATGTTCCTTCTATTCTTGCTTTCTGGAGGTTTTTTTTTTTTTTTTTTTTTAAATCATAAATGGATGTTGGATTTGTCAAAGGCTTTTTCTGCATCTATTGAGATAATCATATGGCTTTTATTTTTCAATTTGTTAATGTGGTGTATTACATTGATTGATTTACAGATATTGAAGAATCCTTGCATCCCTGGGATAAAGCCCACTTAGTCACGATGTAGAATCTTTTTAATATGTTGTTGGATTCTGATCGCTAGAATTTTTAAAAGATTTTTGCATGTATGTTCACCAGTGATATTGGCCTGTAGTTTTCTTTTTGTGTGTGTGGCATCTTTGTCAGGTTTTCGTATTAGGGTGATGGTGGCCTCATAGAATGAGTTTGGAAGTTTACCTTCCTCTCCAATTTTCTGGAAGAGTTTGAGTAGGATAGGTGTTAGCTCTTCTCTAAATTTTTGGTAGAATTCAGCTGTAAAGCCACCTGGTCCTGGGCTTTGGTTTGCTGGAAGTTTTCTGATTACAGTTTGGATTTTTGTGCTTTTGATGGGTCTGTTAAAATTTTTCATTTCTTCCTGGTTCAATTTTGGAAAGTTGTACTTTTCTAAGAATTTGTCCATTTCTTCCAAGTTGTCCATTTTATTAGCATATAGTTACTGATAGTAGTCTCTAATGATTTTTTTTCTATTTCTGTGTTGTCTGTTGTGATCTCTCCATTTTCATTTCAAATTTTGTTTATTTAAAATTTCTCCCTTTGTTTCTTGATGATTCTGGCTAATAGTTTGCCAATTTTATTTAACTTCTCAAAGAACCAGCTTTTGGCTTTGTTGATTTTTGCAATGGTCTCTTTTGTTTCGTTTGCATTTCTGTCCTAATTATTGAGATTTCTTTCCTTCCACTAACCCTGGGGTTCTTAATTTCTTCCTTTTCTAGTTGCTTTTGGTGTAGAGTTAGGTTATTTATTTGACATTTTTCTTTTTCCTGAGGTATTTCATATATATTCACTGGTTAAGTATTTGTGGTTCTATCTAATACATTTAAATATGTATACCTTCCAATAATTTAAAATTCACTTCTAAATAATCTCCATGAACTTATTTATGGATGTATGGCATTAATGTGCATACATTCCCAGATTGTGCAGTGGTAAAGAATTCACCTGAAAATGCAGGAGACACAAGAGATGTGCATTTCATCCCTGGATCAGGACTATCCACTGAAGAAGGAAATGGCAACCTACTCCAGTATTCTAGCCTGGAAAAGTCCATGGACAAAGGAATATGGGTTAGCTACAGTCCATGGGGCTACAAAGAGTTGGAAACAACTGAGCACTCATACACACACACATATGCCATTATTGCATATATGTATGAAGATAAGTACAATCACTCACTTGTTACTCTGTTAAGGGATGTACCATATATTTCATAATCATTGAACAATTGCAAGTATGTGTGGTATATAAGCATATATATGTTATATATGTGTTTTACATACATAAAAGAGTTCTGTATGTATACTTATGCATACACTATATGCAAAATATATAAGCATCAAATTATTTACAATATATATATAGATATATATATATACAATTTGCACTTTGCTCCTTTATCTAATACATTGTATCAGATTCTTTTTTCTTTGGTCTTGACTTAAGGTACAGTCAAATGTTTAAATGGGTTGTAAATAATGATATAGATTAAAAATTTCAATATAATACATTTTAAAATTTGTATAGAAATAGATGCAACTATATATTTAGTGTAGTATAGAAAAATATGTTATACCTATCCTACAAAATATGAACTCAATATATTACTTTGGTTCAGGTACTTGTAGATAAGCTGATATATAAGAATTAAAATTTATTTTAACAATGAGCATTAGGCAATCAAATTTGCAAAAATATGATTTTATTTAAAAGATTTTATAATAAGACTGCTCAAATTGAAATCAAAATCACTTATACAATATAACTTGAGTGTTCAATGCGATCATTTACCTTTTACATAAATATATATCATTTATAATAAGATAAGGCTATACTTTACAAGCAACCGTCATCATGAGAAATGCTGGACTGGAAGAAACACAAGCTGGAATCAAGATTGCTGGGAGAAATATCAATAACCTTAGATATGTAGATGACACCAATCTTATGGGAGAAAGTGAAGAGGAACTAAAAAGCCTCTTGATGAAAGTGAAAGGGGAGAGTGAAAAAGTTGGCTTAAAGCTTACCATTCAGAAAACGAAGATCATGGCATCCGGTCCCATCACTTCATGGGAAATAGATGGGGAAACGGTGGAAGCAGTGTCAGACTTTATTTTTGGGGACTCCAAAATCACTGCAGATGGTGATTGCAGCCACGAAATTAAAAGACGCTTACTCCTTGGAAGAAAAGTTATGACCAACCTAGATAGCATATTCAAAAGCACAGACATTACTTTGCCGACTAATGTCCATCTAGTCAAGACTATGGTTTTTCCTGTGGTCATGTATAGATGTAAGAGCTGGACTGTGAAGAAGGCTGAGCACCGAAGAATTGATGCTTTTGAACTGTGGTGTTGGAGAAGACTCTTGAGAGTCCCTAGAACTGCAAGGAGATCCAACCAATCCATTCTGAAGGAGATCAACCCTGGGATTTCTTTGGAAGGAATGATGCTAAAGCAGAAACTCCAGTACTTTGGCCACATCATCCGAAGAGTTGAGTCATTGGGAAAGACTCTGATGCTGGGAGGGATTGGGGGCAGAAGGAGAATGGGACAACAGAGGATTACATGGCTGGATGGCATCACTGACTCGATGGCCGTGAGTCTGAGTGAACTCTGGGAGTTGGTGATGGACAGGGAGGCCTGGCGTGCTGCAATTCATGGGGTCGCAAAGAGTTGGACACTACTGAGTGACTGAATTGAACTGAACTACAAGCAAACATCATGCAGTTGCTATATCTACAGCTTTGGTTGTACAAAAGTTACCTGCACAAGTTTGTTTTTTTTTTTTTTAACTTTATTTATTTTAATTTGAGGCTAATTACTTTACAATATTGTATTATTTTTTCCATACATCAACATGAATCCACCACAGGTGCACACATGTTCCCAGTCCTGAACCCCCTCCCCCCTCCCTCCCCATACCATCCCTCTGGGTTTTGCGTGAGTCACTCAGTGGTATCTGACTCTTTGTGACCCTATGGACTGTAATCTGCCAGGCTGGCGCCTCTGTCCATGGAATTCTCCAAGCAAGAATACTGGAGTGGGTGGCCATTCCCTTCTCCAGCGGATCTTCTCAACCCAGGGATTGAACCCAGATCTGTTTCATTGCAGGCAGATTTTTTACTGTTCGAGCCACCGAGGAAGCACCACATTTTTATGAATGACATGAAAGAGAATATTGTTAGCTTTTTAGAAATACATTAAAATCAGAGGGATTTCCCTCCCATTTTTATAATTCCCTTTTAGCTTTCATTTCTTTCTAAAATTTAATTGGTGAACAATTTATCAAAATGTTAATCATTCTTATTTAAAACCATTCATATTCAAAAATACAATATTTTATGAAAATTTTCCAACAGTCTGAATTAAATACTAACAGGCTTGCACAATTTGTTAAAATCTTAATTGAAACTCTTCTCTTTCCAGGTCAAGAGAATTTTTCTTGTATTACTTTTAGTCCTTGTCCATTTTAAAACAAAACTAGAATAAAAATCATGCCATATAACTGACTAATATCTCAGAATTTTTGAAGCACAAGAATTTACTAATAAAGTAAAAGAGAAAAATTCTTTTTAAATGAATGAGCTTCAGATGCTAAAATAAGAGTGTGTGTAACTCGTGATGAATTTTTAAAATTTCTAAATTTCATGATAATATCCACTTGAAATTACCTTAATATTGATTAAAATACTCATTTTGCACTCTGAATTATAAATATAAAGATAAAGCAAAGTACTTTGGGAAGCTGTAAAAAAAAATGGAATAAAAGCTTATGGGCATATATAATTTATTCCACATTTAAAAATATATATAATTAAGTTTAGTTTCACACATAAATATGTGTTTATGTGTTGTTTTTTCTTTTCAAATAGGAGTCATCCTAGCATATGATAAATCTTGAGTGTAGTATTTCATAGCAGTTCTAATTGGTTCACTGCTTTTCTTGACTTAATTATAATCCTGTTTTCCCATGTGTTGTTCAGTCACTAACTTTCATCCAACACTTTGTGACCCCATGGACAGCAGCATGTCAGGTTTCCCTATCTTCACTATATCCTGGAATTTGCTCAGACTCTTGTCCATTGAGTTGATGATGCTATCAAACCATCTTATTTCTGCTGCCCCCTTTTCATCTTGCCCTCATTTTTTCCCCATCATGAGGGCCTTTTCCAATGAGTCAGCACTTTGCATCAGGTGGCCATGTATATTCAGCTTCAGCATCAGTTCTTCCAATGAATATTCAGGGTTGATTTCCTTTAAAAATGACTAGTTAAATCTCCTTGTATTTCAAAGAACTCTCAAGAATTTTCTCCAGGACCACAATTCGAAAGCATCAACTCTTCAGCACTTAGAGTTCTGTATGGACCAACTCTCACATATATATAGTAATACTGGAAAAACCATACCATTGTCTGGTTCTAACTGTTGCTTTTTCACCTGTATACAGGTTTCCCAGGAGACAAGTAAGGAGGTCTGGTATTCTCATCTCTGTTTGTTGTGATCTATACAGTCACAGGAGTAGTCAATGAAGCAGAAGTCGATTTTTTTTTTTTAATTCCCTTACTTTCTTTATGATCCAACAAATGTTAGCAGTTTGATCTGGACCTCTGCCTTTACTAAACCCAACTTGTACTTCTGCAAGTTCTTGGTTCATGTATTGCTGAAACCTCACTTAAAGGATTTTGAGCATTGCTTTGGTAGCATGTGAAATGAGAACAATTGTACAATAACTTGAACATTCATTCTTTTTCTACTTAATTGATATCTACTGTCTTTTGTACTGGAAATATAGAAGCCATTTTTGATCATTGTTTCATAATGTGCATCAAAGCTTTATTAATCATTCAGTTTTACTAACAACTATCACTGTCTCATCTAGATGGACAGTTTCAAATTGCATATTTTTGATGCAACTATTTAAAAACATGTCCACTCAGATAAAAAAATAGTATATGTAAAATGATACCAAAAATATATGCCTATGAGAATGGCAGAGTAGATTGCCTTTTACAATAACTCTTGTCATGAACAATGAGAAAAGAAATGAACAAAATAAAAACGTGCATCAGACACTTGTCAAATGAATAGAAAATCAATTCATCAGAAACAAAGAAATATATCTAGAGGAGCAAGATTAGTATCTGGGCTAATTTAAACTTTAAGGAGTTTTCTATTTCCTAAAATAGTAACACAACAATGAGAAGACAGAATGCTTCATGGATGCATGAGTCAGGTACAAAATAAATTTTAGAGCTCACTAAAGTTTGGAGATCCTAGTAAAATCCCAAGTTTTCCTGTGGAATCCCAAAATGCCAATGAAGAGACACTAGGATTGACACATATATTCAAATTGTTTTTTGTTTCCTGCATGAATTTAGGGTTATTAGATAGTTAAAAAATAATTTTAACTAAAAACATGAAATATATTTTCATTTTGTATATATTGACCAAAACTCAATAGAAATATCAAGTTGACTAAGAAGATGAGATAAAAACAAAAACCTAGGAAGCATACAAACCATAGGAATAGCCTATTGTCAGATAATAATTTCAGAATAACTTTTCAGTAATATAAACAGATAGTTTTAATACCCAAATGACTGCTAGAGAAAATGAAAATTCTAAGAAAAACAGTAGAAAATTTAAAGCTAAAATGTAAAATTCACAATAACAGTTTAATAATTCAGTTATAAGTTTAATAGATTAAGCAGAGCAGTAGAAAAAAAATAGGAAACAGAAAGAGATAATTGAATAAATATTTAGAGTGAATCACAGAGAAATAAAATGTTAGAAAACATAGAGTATAAGTTTTATATGAAATGAAGATACAAATTTATTTGTGATATTGGCTCAGACAGTAAAGAATCTTCCTGTAATGAAGGACATGGATTTGATCCCTTGGTCAGGAAGATCCCCCAGAGAAGGGAGTGACATCTCATTTCAGGTTTCAGTATTCTTGCCTGGAGATTCCCATGGACAGAGTCAGACACAACTGAGTAACTAACACACCGACACACACATGAATTCCAAAAATGAGAAGAAAAGAACTGGTGCCTTAAAGAAGAAATTATACCCAAAATACGATTACTTTGGAGAGACAGCCTGTTAATTCTGTCTTAGCTTGCCACATTAGAGATTTCTAATGACTTGTTAACATCCAAGTGTTACAAAATATGTGAGTATGAAGCCTATGACAACCTCAGATATAGGGAGTTTTCCACACATTTCCTGGCGATTCTTTCAGGAAGAGCACCAGAAATTTCTTGGAAATGTGTGGGGAATAGCTTAATTCCTTTCTCTTTGAAAGTGGACAGTGCATAGTGACTTGCTTCTAATAAGCAGAATATGAAGTTTTAAGTATAAGTAACCTTACTGTGCTAAAAATCAAGGTGCATTTCACTTGTAAAGAGATATAAAAATTTATATCATGTACCACTTGATGTGAAGCAAAAAGATTTCCTTACTTTGCATACCTTACTATGTACTTTCTTACAATTTTTTATGCTTTAATGAAACATTAAAGATAAAAGTAAGAAAAAAGTAATATAAAGTTGTTAAGTCACCAAGTTGTGTCCGACTTGTGACCCCCATGGACCACAGCATGCCAGGGTTCCCCGTCCTTCAATATCTCCCAGAGTTTGCTCAACCTCATGTCCATTGAGCAGGTAATGTTATCCAACCATCTCATCCTCTGTCATCCTCTTCTCATCCTGCCCTCATTCTTTCCCAGGGTCTTTCCCTATGAGTCAGTTGGCTCTTCATATCAAGTGGTCAAAATAATGTCACACAAAATATACACAATACACTTGCGTGAATTTGAAGACAACTTTTTTTTTTTTTTGATGAGGAAAGGCTATTTTAGTAATATATAATTGTTAATTTCTCCCATACAAATATGAAATTTTAGTGTAATCCACATATAAACAGAAGTGAGTTTTATTCTTTATCCTAGGTATTGTAAAATAATTCTGTTGTTCACATAGAGAACCAACATTAACATCCAATATTAAAAGATATTTAATAAAGAGGTCAGTGAAAGAGCAAACATCTTTCACAGGTGTTAAAACATTTGTAAGCCTCTATAATTAAAGCAGCATAGTGGCCCATGAAAAGATGGACCATAAGGGCAAAATATATAAAGCCTAGAAACAGAAACAAGTAAATCAGGAAATCCAATACCTATTAAGTACTTTATGGAGAATATGAAATTGTTAATATGCTAAGATGGGATATTTTGATAGCCATTAAACAAATCTGACATATTAAATTCAAGAATGCATTGGTACTAGTAAAAGACATAAATATTTAAAAAATAAATATCTTAATTAAAAACATCAATTAATTGACATATATACATATAGTGAAAGGCTTCCAACTGTGGTTCAAAATTGAGATATAAAAAGAAAAGACTGATAAATTAGATTACAACATTTTAGAAAACACTTCATGATAAAACCATAAACAATGCCAAAAATAAGATTTTAAATGATCTGAAAAAGTGTTTGCTATATATATACATATACATATACATATATATATGTATATATATACTCACAATTTTAAGGGGGTTATTTTCTCATATATGTGTCACATATACGTGTATAGGTGTATAGTACATAAATATTTTCAAAAATTCAAGGGAATAAAAAGCAAAGAAAATGAACAGATTTCACATAAAAGTATACAAATGACTCAAAAGTGAAAAGTAATGAAAAGCAAGCTTTACATTACTCACAATAAGAGGAAACAAATTAAATTACATTGATGTGCCACTTCTGAATTATTTCTTTGGAAATATTGAAACACCTGACGCAAAGCTCTTTTAATGAGACAGCAGGGAAAATAAGTACTCTTATAGATTATAAGTGAGAATGAAATGCAGTAAAACACCTGCAGAGGAAAATTTGGCAGTATCTAACTACATATGCATTTATCAGGGCTAATATTCTGATAGTGATAAAAGCTGTAAGTATTCAAGATGTTACCATTGGGAGAAACTGAGTACAGGATGCTTAGTATTTCTCTGTTTCTTACAACTGCATGTAAATCTACAATTCTTTCAAGGTAAAAAGCTTAATTAGGAATAATTACCTCAACATAATGATTACATTTTGGAAAAGGAGAAGCAGTCTAGTAAGGAGAATAATGAGATTCTGCAATATTGATAATTTTCTCTTAACAATCTGAATTATCATAAAAATAGCCATTATTAGATAAGTCACTGAAGTGAACAATTATTAAATTTGGAATATTCTAGATGTTATATTTCAATTAAAAAAAAATAAAAGCAAACTTGGCAAAATACCTGAAATTGCTAGGCATTTTTGGCTTGTTGATAGAACTTTCAAAACAAGAAAAGTTGGTAACATGAGTGGACTCTAATAAGTGGGGTGTAGAAATAGAGTGATTTACACTTTAATTTTGTTTATACACAAAAGAGGGTTTTTTATTTTATTTTTATTTACATTTATTTATTTTAATTGGAGGCTAATTACTTTATGATATTGTATTAGTTCTGCCACACATCAACATGAATCCACCATGGGTGTACACATGTTCCCCATCCTGAACCTCCTTGTACCATCTCTCCAGATCATCCCAGTGCACCAGCCCAAAGCATCCTGTATCAAACCTGGACTGGTGATTTGTTTCTTATATATTATACAAGTTTCAGTGCCATTCCCCCGAATCGTCCCACCCTCCCCCTCTCCCACAGAGTCCAAAAGACTGTTCTATATATCTCTGTCTCTTTTGCTGTCTCACATAGAGGGTTATCCTTACCATCTTTCTGAATTCCATATATATGCATTCAGTGCAGTTCAGTTCAGTTGCTCTGTCGTGTCCAACTCTTTTCGACCAAATGAACTGCAGCACGCCAGGCCTCCCTGTCCATCACCAACTCCCGGAGATCACTTGGACTCACGTCCATCGAGTCAGTGATCCAGCCATCTCATCCTCTGTTCTCCCATTCTCCTTCTGCCCCCAATCCTTCCCAGCATCAGAGTCTTTTCCAATGACTCAACTCTTTGCATGAGGTGGCCGAAGTACTGGAGTTTCAGCTTTAGCATCATTCCTTCTAAAGAAATCCCAGGGCTGATCTCCTTCAGAATGGACTGGCTGGATCTCCTTGCAGTCCAAGGGACTCTCAAGAGTCTTCTCCAACACCACAGTTCAAAAGCATCAATTCTTTGGTGCTCAGCCTTCTTCACAGTCCAACTCTCACATCCATACATGACCACTGGAAAAACCATAGCCTTGACTAGATGGACCTTTGTTGGCAAAGTAATGTCTTTGCTTTTCAATATGTTATCTAGGTTGGTCATAATTTTTCTTCCAAGGAGTAAATGTCTTTTAATTTCATCGCTGCAGTAACCATCTGCAGTGATTTTGTAGTATATATATATATATGCATTAGTATACTGTATTTATGTTTTTCTTTCTGGCTTACTTCACTCTGTTGAATAGTCTCCAGTTTCATCTTCTGATTGGCTTTGACATCACTATTTTATTTGTAAAGAAACCACTGATAATCCAGAGCACGATTTGACAGTTTGCGTTGTTTGTTGGTAAGTCCTGTCTGACTCTTTTTGATGTGGATTGTAGCAGGCCAGCCTCCTCTGTCCTCCACTCTGTCCCAAAGCTTCCTCAAATTCATGTCCATTGAATCAGAAATGCTATTTAACCTTATCACGTCCACCACTGCCCCCTTCTCCATTTGCCTTCCATCTTTCCCAGCATCAGGGTCTTTTCCAATGAGTCAGCTCTTTTTATCAGGTGGCAAAAGTATTGGAACATCAGGTTCAGTAACAGCATTTCCAGAGTTTGTTCAGGGTTGATGTCCTTTACAACTGACAAGTTTGATCTCCTTTACAACTGACAAGTTTGATCTCCTTGCTGTGTAAGGGTCTCTCAAGAGTCTTCTCCAGCACCAAAATTTGAAAGCATCAATTCTTCAGCACTCTGCCTTATGGATCACTTCTTATATTCATATATAAGTACCAGGAAAAAACATAAATTTGACTATATGAACCTTTGCTGACAAACTGATGTCTTTACTTTTTAATACACTAAGATTGTCATAGCTTTCCTTCCCATGAGCAAGCATCTTATAATTTCATGGCTACAGTCACTATCCACAGTGTTTTTGGAGCCCAAGAAAGGAAAATCTGTCACTGCTTCCAATTTTCTCCTTTTATGAAATGATGGGAATGGGTGCCACGATCTTAGTTTTCTGAATGTTGCGTTTTAAGCCAGCCTTTTCACTCTCCTCTTTCACCCTCATCTAGAGGCTCTTTATTTTCTGGAGGTTCCTCTTCACTTTCTGCTATCAGAGTGGTATCATCTGCATAGCTGAAGCTGTTGATATTTCTCCCAGAAATCTTGATTCCAGCTTGTGATTCATCCAGCCCAGCATTTGGCACGATGTACTCTGCATTTAATTTAAATAAGCAGGATGGCAATACACAGCCTTGTCATGCTCCTTTCCCAATTTGGAACCAGTCCATTGCTCCTTGTCCAGCACTAACTGTTACTTTTTCATCTGCTCCTTGACACAGGTTTCTCAGGAGACAGGTAAGCTGTTCTGGTATTCCAACATCTTTAAGAATTTTCCAGTTTCTTGTGATTTGAACAGCCAAAGGTTTATTGTAGTCAATGAACTTGAAGTATATGTTTTTCTGGAACTACCTTGCTTTCTCCATGATTCAGTGGATGTTGGCAATTTGATCTCTGGTTCTTCTGCCTCTTTTAAACCCAGTTGTATAGCTGGAAGCTCTCAGTTCACATACAGCTGAAACCTAGCTTGAAGAATTTTGAGCATAACTTTATTAGCATGTGAAATAAGTGTGATTTCATGGCAGTTTAAATATTCTTGGTATTGACCTTCTTTGGGATTGGAATGAAAAGTGACATTTTCCAGTCCTGTGGCCACTGCTGAGTATTCCAAATTTGATGACATATTGAGTGCAACACTTTAACAGCATCATCTTTTAGAATTTGAAATAACTCAACTTGAATTCCATCAACTCTGCTAGTTTAATTGGTAGTAATATTTCCTAAGGCCCACTTGACTTCATACTCCAGGATGTCTGGCTCTAGGTGAGTTATTACACCATCATGGTTATTTGGGTCAAGATCTTTTTTATAAAGTTTTTCTGTGTATTCTTGCCACCTCTTCTTAATGTCTTCTGTCTCTGTTAAGTCTTTACCATTTTTGTCCTTTACCATGCCCATCTTTGCATGAAATGTTCCTGTGATATCTCAAACTTTCTTGAAAAGATCTCTAGTCATTACCATTCTATTTATTTCCTCTATTTCTTTGCAATATTACTCTGCATTCAGTTGCATATATCTTTTCCTTTCTCCCTTGCCTTTCTCTTCTCTTCTCTCCTCAGTTATTTGCAAAGCCTCCTCAGACAATCACTTTACCTTCTTGCATTTCTTTTTCTTTGGGGTGGTTTTTGTAACTGCCTTCTGTACAGTGATACAAAACTCTGTATATAGTTCTTCAGGCACTATATTAGAATGTATGTGTCACCTCTACTGTATGTATAATCACATGTGATTTGATTGGTGGCTCAGACAGTAAGGAATCTGCCTGCAATGTGAGAGACTTGGATTTGATCCCTGGGTTGGGAAGATCCCCTGGAGGAGGGCATGGCAACTCACTTCAGTATTCTTGCCTGGAGAACCCCCATGGAAAGAAGAGTCTGGCAGGCTACAGTCCATGGAGTCACAAAGAGTCAGACATGACTCAGCAACTAAGTACACACACACATACCTGAACAGCTTAACTATTTTTCCCTATTTTATTCAGTTAACCCTGAATTTTCAATAAGGAGCTCATGATCTGAGACACAGTCAGCTCCAGATCTTGTTTTTGCTGACTGTAGAGAGTTTCTCCATCTTTGGCAGCAAAGAACATAACGTTATTGATCATCTATTGGTGTGCACTTGTTGAGTCATGTCTTGGTTATTGGAAATGGAAAAGGGTACTTTCTATGATCTGCATGTTCTCTTGACAAAATGTTATTAGTCTTTGCCCTTTTGTATTCCAAGAACAAATGTGACTTCTCCTTTTGCATTCCAATCCCCTATGATGAAAAGGGGATTTTTTTTCATGGCATTATTTCTAGAATGTGTTGTAGGTCTTCATAGAACTGGCCAACTTCAACTTCTTCAGTATCTGTGTTTGGGGCATAGACTTGGATTACTGTGATGGTGAAGGTTAGCTTTGGAAACAAACTGAGATCATTCTGTTCTTTTTGAGCTTGCACCTAAGTACTATATTTTGGACTCTTTTCTTGACTATGAGGGCTACACCATCTCTTCTAATGATTCCTCCCCACAGTACTAGATATAATGGTCATCTGAATTAAATCATCCCATTTTTGTCCATTTTAGGTTATTGATTTCTAAGATATTGACGCTCAATCTTTCCATCTCCTGCTTGATTGCATCCATTTACCTTGATTCATGGACCTAAAATTCCAAGTTCCTATGCTCTATAAAGAAATATCATTCATTACAGCATCTTACTTTTCTTTACACATCCATAGCGAAGTGTCTTTTCTACTTTGGCCAGAAGCTTCTTTCTTTCTGGAGTTGTTAGTAATTGCCCTCCACTCTTCTCCAGTAGCATATCGGATACCTTCCAACTTGGGGGACTCATCTTCTGGTGTCTTATTATATATTTTTGCCTTTTCATACAGTTCATGATGTTCTCCTGGCATGAATAGTGTAGTGTGTTGCCAGTTCCTCCTCCAGTGGACCATGTTTGCTCAGAACTCTTTTCTATGACTTATCCATCTTGTGTAGTCCTGCATGGCATGGGTCATAGTTTCTCTGAGTTATACAAGCCCCTTCACCATAAGTCTGTGATACATGGAGAGTTTTGACAGTAGAAATAAACAAAATTTCACTGTTGGATACATAGAGTCATACATTTATAAGAAGCAGGACTTCTTGATGACACATTTTCAAATATTTTTGTCAAAGTAATAGTATATGAGATAAGCTGGGTGATCTGAATGTCACAGCAGAAAGTGGGAAAGCTGGAGCTCCACGATTCAAATTCCCAGATCAAGAACTACATAAATGACATGGAAGTTTCTATATCTACCCTGAAATTAACCCTGACATTTCTCTTATAGACACAGAATGAGACTGACAAAACCCAAGCTCAGAATTTTACTCTGCAAGTTGCCAAATTACAGCAAAATAAATTCCCAGCCTTAAATGTGTTTCAGGAGAGGAAAATGTCATGTCATGATTATACCTGCAGGAGTCCTTAGGACTTCTTGCCACACGAGGATTCTTGGCTTCATTCAGGAAAGAATTTGAAAGTGAGTCAGAATAAAGGGAAAGTAAGCTTATTTAGAGAGATAGGCATTCCATAGACAGAATGCAGATCATCTCAAAAGTGAGACTGGTCCCACAGTATGGAATCACAGGTTTTATGGATTAAGTAATTTCATAGGCTAATTCTTGTTGTTCAGTTGCCTAGTTGTGTCTGAATCTTCAAGACCCTATGGACTACAGCACGCTAGGCTTCTCTGTCCCTCACAATCTCCCAGAGTTTGCTCAAACTCATGTCCATTGAATCAGTGATACCATCCAACCATCTCGTCTTCTGTTACCCTCTTCTCATTCTGGCTTCAATCTTTCCCAACATCAGGGTCTTTTCAAAGAGGCGCCTGTTCAAATCAGGTGGCCAAAGTGCTGAAGCTTCAGTTTCAGCATCGGTCCTTCCAAAGAGTATTCAGTGTTGATTTCTTTTGAGGTTGAATGGTTTGATCTTCTTGCTTTCCAAGAGAGGAATTCAGTCTGGGACCAATGATGAGGCTTGATCACTCAGAACTTTTTGGGTAATAAAGTTTTATTAAAGTGTAAAAGAGATAGACAAAGCTTCCAACATATTCATCTGAAGGGGGCAGAAAGAGTGGCCACCTTGCTAGTTTTAGCAAACTGTTTTATGTCCGTTAGAAGGCTATTAATCAGATAAGAGATACACCTCAAGGCTGAGAGAGTTTCACCAGGCCCCTCTCCCACAATATGCATTTTTGAGATATGATGGCACAAGGGGGGTCATCCCCCAGCCATAAAACAGTTGATATGAATCCTGGTTTGTTGAGCTATTATCAGCCCAAGGTTTGAGAAAAGAAAAAAAATTAGTCTTAGGTGGAACCATTTTGAAGAAAGGCAAATTCCAAAGCAAATACATAGTTTCATTAACATAGATTAAGAAAAACATTTCCATAAGAAAAATCTGTTGATTAGCTCAAGGTTTGAGAAAAGTTAAGTTTAGATGGAACCAGGTGTCATCATGGCAACACAAAATTTTAAGAGAAACCTCCTTTTAATTTTGTATAGAGAAGGAAAAAATATCTGACACTTGTAGTTTGTTTTCTCCTGCTGCTTAAGGGAAAGGTAAAAAAAAGAAAAAAAAAATGTCTGACACTTGTACCCTATTTCCTCCATTTGGAGACCCTGGCCTTCCTACCTGTTACCCTCTCAGTCTCATTGAGCAGAGATTCTGTATTTACTGTTCTTTTAGAGTTAGAAAGTGTTCTAACTTGCTGGTTGCTTGACTGAAACATGAAACAAAGAGTGGTTCATAGTGAGTGAGTTAGAAAGGCCGGGCATGACTTGGTTTAATGTAGAGAACAGAAATCAAAGTCTTAGAGGGTTGGCATGTTAGTGTGGATTTGTCATTTAAGTTACTTACACTCACTTACACTGGTAGGGTCCAGAAGGCTCTTAACACTTTTCAAGTCCTTGAAATGCTGTGTGATCTCTTTTCTCTGTAGCCCTGATCTTTCAGTGAAAACTACAGACTCTGAATTAGGCTATCTAAACACAATAATAGAAATTAGATCCCTGGATCACAGGGCCCCCATGGTGGCACTGGACCACAAAGGCAAGGAGGTCAAAATTACCCTAGTGGACAGAAGAATGAAAACAGCAATCAAAATAGTTTTGATGCCAAACTTTCAGCCTCTGTGCACTGGTGCCAAGTCAAATCTCAGAGATAGAAATTTTGGGTGAAGTATATAAGAATAGCTTTATTGCTTTGCCAGGCATAGGAGGACACAACAAAATCAAGCCCTCAAAACTGTATCCCAACCCAGGGGGATTTGGTGAGGAATTTTATAGTAATGGTTCAAGGGCAGGGTTGCTGGTAAGGATCAGAGTGTGTGTAGGACCTGCATTCTTTTAATCTAGCCTCAGATGGTCTCTTAATGACCTTCTGTAGTTCCCTAGGATACAAACTATGACCTTCTCTCTGGAATACAGATTGCTTAATCAAGCAGTTCATCTTCCATTTGTTAGGGGTTTTAGTTCTGTAGAAGAGTTTAAAGAGACTGTTATGTGTATCGCTCAGAATTTTTTCCCGAAGCTGTACTATTTTTTTTCCTTTTTTTTTTTTCTTATTTAAATAATTTTATTTATTTATTTATTTATTTATTTATTTTGGTTGTGCTGGGTCTTCATTGCTGTGTGGGCTTTTCTCTAGTTACAACAAGGAAGGGCTACTCTCTAATTGAGGTGCATGGGTTTCTCATTGCAGTGGCCTCTCTTTTGGAACACAGGCACTAGAACACTTGGGTTTCAGTAGTTGTGGCACATAGGCTCAATAGTTGTGGCTCCTGGGCTCTAGAGCACAGGCTCAATAGTTTCTGTGCACAGGCTGAGTAGCTCCACAGTATGTGGAATTTTCCTGGATCAGGGATCGAATCTGTGTCTCCTGCATTGGCAAGTGTATTCTTTACTACTGAGCCACCAACAAAGCCTTCACTATTATTTTCTGACTATCCCTCCCTTGTCTCAACACTCCTTCCCTGATTAACAATTGTTTTAGCCTGTCCTTTGAAACTCAGCAAGGTCATGAAAACCTATTTCCTACATATAAGAAATAGGGGACAGATTTCCTACATATAAGAAATAAGGGAAAGAGAAAATCTTCTGTACCCAGGAGCTCCACATGGTCCTGTTCTGTTTTGATCTGACTTGCACAGAACTTTGTCATTGGCTACTTAATTACACTGTTCCCCAAATGAAATTGATAGAAAGTCTGTCAAAATATTTCTTGATCTATATAAGCAGAAAAATTGCAGGCTAAGTGAACATAAGTTTAAGTTGAATCATAAAAACCATGAGTCAGCTCCTGAGTCAATTCTCAGTCTTAAGCCCCTTGAAGGAAGAGGAGGCTAGATCTCCTTCAGAAAAGACTTCAGTACACAACCAAAATTTATACTTTTAATCTTTCTCACAGTCTTCCTGAAAATGACCTTTGGCCTACTACATGGGTAACTGCATTGGGGAAGAGGAAATGATCGAACCTTTTGGGGACTACTGGACACTAACTATGAATTAACATTAATTCCATGAGAAACTAAATGCCACTGTGGTCAACCAGTAAGAGTGGTTTATAGCAATCAGTTGGTTAACTAAGTATTAGTTCAGATCCATCTCAGAGTGAGTCCCCTGGGTCATCAGACCCATTTTGAAGTTATTTACTCAGTTAAGCAATGTAAAATTGTAATAGACATATTGAGTGGTTATCAAAATCCCCAATTGGTTTCCTGACATGAAGAATGAGAGATATTATGTGAGAAAGGCCAAGTGGAAGCCACTAGAACTGCCTCAACCTAGGAAAACAGTAAATAAAATGTAAAAGTTCACTCCTTGAAAGCTTACAGAGATTAATAGTACCATGAAGAACTTGAAGGGGTGATGATTTTATGACATTTCCATTCAACAGGCCTATGTGTCCAGTGTGGAAGACAGATGCATATTGGGAACAATATTATATTATCATAAGCTTATCCAGGTGATTACTCCAGTTGTATTTTTATTGGTGCCAAATGTATATTTATTACCTGAGCAAATAACAGATTATCTTGTACTTGATATATGGCTATTGATCTTGCAGATGCTTTTTAAAAATCTACCCATGTTAAAACAAACAAACAAACACCAGAAGCTGTTTGCTTATAGCTTGTAAATCAAGCAATATTTTAAGTTGAGCAATACACTTTTATTCTCCTTCCTCATGGGTATACAAGCTCTCTAGCCATATGCTCTAAATTAGGTTGTAAAGCTCTTGATTGGCTTTCCTTTCTCTGAGATGTCACATTCCTCTGTTACATTGATAAGATCATGCTGACTAGAATTAGTGAACAACACCCATGGTGGATTCATGTCAATGTATGGCAAAACCAATACAGAATTGTAAAGTAAAATAAAAAATAAATAAATAAGTAAATAAAAGTCAAGCAGAAAAAAAAAAAAAAAAGTAACAACTAATCTAGACCTATTTCTAAGATATTCATGACCAGTGAAATGAAATAAATTTTAAAAATCAAGGATCTTCTACCTTACTAAAATTTCTAGGAGTTTAATGATGTAGGGCAAGTGAAGATATCCCTGCAAAGGTGAAGGATAAGCATCTGATCCTTCTATAACCAAAAAAGGAGACCCATGCCTATTGGGCCTCTTTGAATTTTGGAGACAACATATTCTTCATTGGAGTATGTTACTCTGGCCCATTTACAAAATCCCCTGAAACATTGGTAGATTTAAATGGGGACCAGAAAAAGGGAAGACAATACAACAGCTCCAGACCATAATGCAAGTTGTTCTGTCATTCAGGTCATTTGATCCAGCAGACTCAATGGTACTTGAAGTATCAGTGGCAGATAGAAATGGTGTTTGTAGCATTTAATAGACCTTTATGGAGGAATCTGAATTTAGGCCCTTAGCACTTTATTAGCAAAACTCTGCTACTCCACAGACCTCTGCTCTCTTTCTTGAGAAACAGTCTTGGCTTCCTAGTGGGACTTAGTAGAGACTAAATGCTTAACCATGGGCCATCAAATTACCAGGCAAACTGATTTGTCTATTGTGAACTGAATGTTATCTGACCCACTGAGAAATACATATTGCCATGCACAGCAGTATTCATCTATAAAGTGATAATAATGATCACACCTGTGTTATAAGTAAATTGTGGTAAACATTGTGTTGGACAAAAGTTTTATTTGGTTTCTTCCTTAAAATGATGCTAGCAGTTCTTAGCTTTAACTTCATTTGACACAATTTCATTAGATTGCATTGTGATGTGACAGCTGTCATATTAGTGTGAATTAAAAAAAAAAAATCAGAAGTCATGAATCTTGTGCAGCCATTTTAATATTGAAGGTAGAATTTTAAAAAGCAACATTTTCAGTATAGTATGCTTTATTATTTCAAGAAAGGTAAAAACACAATTGAAACACACAAAAAATATTTGTGCAGTGTATGGAGAAGGTGTGATGACTGATTAAATGTGTCAAAAATGGTTTGTGAAATTTTGTGCTAGAGATTTCTCATTCAACAGTGCTGCAAGGTCTAGTAGACTGGTTTAAGTTTGTTAATTAATTAAGTCACTCACTCAGTTGTCCTACTCTTTGCAACCCCGTGGACTGTAGCCCATGGACCAGGCTCCTCCAACCATGGGATTCTCCAGGCAACGATACTGGAGTGGGTTGCCATTTCCTTCGACCCAGGGATCGAACCCAGGTCTCCTGCATTGCAGGCGGACATTTTAACTTCTGAGCTATTGTGGAAGCCCTTAAGTTGATACGGATCAAATAAAGACATTAATTGAGAAAAATCAATGCTATATTATGTGGGAGATAGCTGGAATACCCAAAATATTCAAATCAAGGGTTGGAAAGCATTTGAGACAGCTTTATTATATTAATTGCTTTGATGTTTGAGTTCCACATATGTTAACTGAAAGAAACCTTACTTAAACATAACAAAAGCATTCTGGTTTTAAGATAAATGGTGGCAGGCAGTGCAAAATGGGTATTGTACAACAACGGGGAACAGAATAGGTCATGGGGCAAACAAAATGAACTACTATTGATCACATTAAAGGCAGGTCTTCATCCAAAGAAGTGACGCTGTGTATGTTGGTACTGGATGGGAGTCCTCCATCATGAATGCTTCCTGGAAAACCAAAGTCCAACAAGCATTTCTCTCAGGTTGACCAACTGAAAGCAGCACTTCATGAAATCATCCAAAATGAGTCAATAGAAAATATATAATCTTTCATCAGTATAACAGAAGTGTGCATATTTGTTTGGTGACGAAGCAAAAGCCATTACAGCTTGGCTGGGAACTTCATCTAATTCATCAGACATTATACCTCCAGATTTCCATTTATTTTGGCCTTTACAAAACTCTCTTAATAGAAAAACTTGCAATTCCCTGGAAGATTGTAAAAGGCACCTGGACTAGTTCTTTGCTCAAGAATTTAAAAAGTTTTGGGAAGATGGAATTATGAAGTTGCATGAAAAATGGCAGAAAGTAGTGGAACAAAGCTGTGAATATGTTCCTCAATAAAGTTGTTAGTGGAAATGAAAAGTGTGTCTTTTATTTTTAATTAAAAAACAGAAGGAACTTTTTGGCCAACCCAATAGATTATGAATAATGCATATATAAAGGAATTTACAAGAGAGTGTGAAACAATTACAATATGTGTTAATTATTATCATAAATTGGATGTTTATTTTATCAGAAATTCGATAGGACTAAAAGGTATATGAAAAAAATCAATTAATACTCTTTCAAACAGTAAAATCTATGATTCTTCAAGTAATTTCTGAATAATTTTCCCAAGTAAGTTTACCTAAAGCAAAGTCAGTTACTTGGATGAGTACATAGTCTTGTAGGAAAAAAATAAAATTTAAGATATGTTATTGTAAAGATGTTAGACATTATTCTAAATTTATTTGTCTGGTTTTGTGGGCTCTAAAATATCCTGCATGTTCAGCCAAATTTGGGCTGACTCTTTAATATCCCTCATTATATTTCAACATGAATGGCTGTTCATGCATTTCCAAAAATAGCATTCATGGGTCAGTGAAGGTATAAACTGCTCACACTCGTTACAAGCGTTGATGCATTACAAGTGTAAATAAAATACATTGGTCAAAATGAAAACTTTGACACTACCCCATATGCCACAGTGATATTTTTAAACTCTGAGCTATAAGATACACTAATTTCTTCTCATTATTTTTTGCCAACTTTCTGAAAAATCTTTACACTTTTATTTTTTTCTTGCCTTTTTCTCAGCTATTACTTCAACAAATATCTATCAAGCAAATACCACATATCAGGCAGTCTTCTATATACTGTTAAAAAGCAAAACATAACAAATAAATTAAAAAAAAAACTTGATTCAGGAGGATTTTATATATAAATGGGAGAGAGAAAAAAAATATATTATACAACACGTAATGTTATATAATGGTAAGACTTCAGGAAAAAAGCAAAGAAATGTGATGCAAAGTTTGGGAAACTCATCCACTGAGCTTTTATTTAGGTGATCAGGAAAGAAAGAATCAGTTAGAGAGTTTATAGAAAATTATACTTAGGTAAGAATCCAACAAAGCACGTGTAAGACCTGTTGCTGAATAAAATAATGATGAAAGAAATAAAAAATCAAAATAAATGTATGTGCTAGTTTAGTCACTGATTCATGTGAGACTCTTGCAACCCCAAGGACTGTAGCCTGTTAGGCTCTTCTGTCCATGGGATTCTCCAGGCAAGAACACTGCAGTGGGTCACCATTTCCTTTTCCAAGGGATCTTCCTGATCCAGGGATGGAATCCAGATCAGTTGTAGATCAGTTGCACTGCAGTTGATCTCCTGAACTGTAAGCGGATTCTTTACCAACTGAGTCACCAGGGAAGCCTCAAATAAATATATACTATTTTGATGGCTTGGAAGATGCAAAGTCATAGATTCAGACATAATCCAAGAACTATATTTGTAAAAGAAATAGATGTTTATTTTAAAATCTATAAGAAAAATAAGAAAAGCAACTTTTCACTGAACCAATTATAAGCATTTAACATATTACAGTCGTTTCTATATAAATTTTCAGATAAGTTTGACAATTATCAAAGAAAAAGTTCCCATAATATAAACTTGCTAGCAAATATAGAAAATATTGCAATGTATATTATAATTATACAATTATAATTATAAAAATAATAATATTTGTTTTATATTAACAAATATAGAAAATTTCACAAATACAGAAAATCAGCTAAATCTATTCATAAAGGTAAAACACTGAACAAAGAATCAATACCAAATATAAACTTATAATTCTCAAAATAGTCAAAATCCCTACATGGATATATATAAAAGCATTAAAGATAATATAAAACTGATAGAATATGACTAGTTCTACTAAAGATTTTCTGGATAAATGGAAGGAACTCTATTAGTACAAATAAGATAAGCAAATTAAAATGCCCACAGATATAAATAAGCTATTGACATATCCAATATCTTTTCCAAATTTAAAAGAAAATACTCTAACATGTGCATCTTCACATGAAAATTAAAGAAAGTGACTAATAATATTAAGTTTGTATCTTTTAAAATAGCTATATTATAGTTAATAACAATAATTAAGCTATTAATTCAAGAATGCTGGCATTAAAAACAGTAATAATTCTGGAAGATATTTCTAGTACATTAAGGAGATAGAATATAGCTTCTGGAAAATTCACATGAGGATTATGTAACTCTGAAGAATACACATATTTTTAAAAAGTATTAAATATATCCATGACCAAATTGAAAATCAATTTTATAATATCTAAGTCTTTCTTTACATGATAATCTCAATTGGAGGGAGTTTGCTTGATTTTTACAAACTTTGGAAATGATTAGCCATTGTTTCAGAGAAGGCAATGGCAACCCACTCCAGTACTCTTGCCTGGAAAATCCCATGGACGGAGGAGCCTGGTAGGCTGCAGTCTTATGGGGTCGCAAAGAGTCAGACATCACTGAGTGACTTCACTTTCACTTGTCACTTTCATGCATTGGAGAAGGAAATGGCAACCCACTCCAGTGTTCTTGCCTGGAGAATCCCAGGGATGGGGGAGCCTGGTGGGCTGATATCTACGGGGTCGCACAGATTCAGATATGATTGAAGTGACGCAACAGCAGCAGCAACAATTGTTTTGGAGATTTTGCTCTCAGATGAAATTTAATTTTTAAGGATTTAGCCTTAATGAAAAGGGATAAGCAATACGTGATTTCTCACAATTTAGGAAAATCAGTCCCCTTAGGAAATGTCTCATTTTTATATGCCCTATGATTTTCTTAAAGATATCGTCCTTAGCAATGTGTGTACATGTATTTATGTGTGTACACAGATGTGTGCATGTGCAATGAGGGTGGGTAAATGGAACAATAAGTATTCACATGTGTTTTTATTCCATGTATATTTACATTAAATAGTTGAGAAATTATTTGAGGAATAGATCTCAATCATTTAACAACTAATATGTTTCAATTCTATAATTACTCGTTGACTGATACCTTATAGAAACACCTGCCATGAGGTCTACTCTCAGACAACAGATGCAGTTAAGATTGTTGCTTGACAGCTCCATTTCTCTGGCTTTGAGAACACTTCACAGTTTGTTGTGATGCTACTGTGCTGATACTGAGGAAGAAATCCTTGTATTGAATCACCACCATCACTCCAGCCCTAGTATTTTCCAGTACTATATATACAGATAAACCATTTAACATTGGTGGAAACTGAAAATCATACAGGGTTCTCCAAGACATGGTAAAACTTTTCTTCATTCCTTTACATTTTTCTACCAGTATTTTCCAAACTGTGTTCATTTGAACCATAAAGTTCAACTGGCTTAGCGATGATAATGATCTCAGATATTAGCTGTTTATTTCCTGCAGAACTACGTAATATTTTGGGGCAAACAGTTGCTTTTAAAAAAGGATAAATAAAATCCTTACATTAAAGTGAACAAAAATTAAGCTCTTCATGATCATCAAGATCAAAATATAAAGCTATATCATTCAAGGAAGTATGATAGTGACATGAAGATTAACAATTAGACCAACATGTAGAATAGATTCTAGAAAAAACTCACCCATTCATATAATTTATAACAATGTGACCCTGGCATAAATTAGAGAAATGGTCATTCTAATAATTGTTCTGGGCCAACTTAATGTCCATATGGGAAAAAAAAAATAAAAAAGGTAAATCTGGATTTCTATCATGCATTATATACAAAAGTAATTTCCTGATGAATTGTAGATACAAATTCAGATGGTAACATCATCAAGCTTCTAGAAGAAAAGTCATAGACCTACCTTAAAATAGCTCCCTTTTAAAGCAATCAAAATCATGAAGATAAAATATTTAGTTTAATATACTAAAATTTATTACATCTGTTTTAAAAACACCTGGTATTAGAAAAGTACTTCACAAAGTGAGAGGGAATACTTCCAATTCACATATATGATATAAAAAATCAGAAAATAAGCCAGCTTTCAAAAACCAAAATTAAAAGTCAAACCATCCAATAAAAATGGGCATGATAGTTGAGAATGCATTTTTCCAAAGAGAATATCAAATAAGCCAGTAAGCATATGCAATGATTCTGTCTCTTTAGTTTTAGAAAAATTAAAGAGTAATACAACATCACAACCAAAAGCACAATGTGACACCACAACATAAACTAAAATACAAAAATAGATATAAATATTGATAAATTATAAATAAATATATAAATGAAGAGTAAAGTGCATTTTAGAATGGGATAAACAAAACAAATCACAGGCTGCCAGTGAGATATAATTGATACAACCACTTGGAAAAGCTGTTTGGCAATTTCTACCTAGTCTGACTAAATAAAAAAAAAAACTATTGCTGCTGAAATTTTGTTCTTTGCACACTGGCACCAAATCAAAATCACTGAGACAGTTTCAGGTAAAGAAGCAAAGAGTAGCTTCATTTATTTGCCTGTCAAAGGAGGGCAAAGCAAGCTAGTGCCCTCAAGACTGTGTCAAAATGTTAGCTCAAAATAGGGTTCTTGATAAGGATCAGGGAAGGAGCCAGGCAGTGAAATAAACTTTGAGATGATATAATAGCTATTACATATAGAATTATTGGGAACTGATTTGAGAAATGAAGGTGTAGAAAATTTGCCTTTGGATAAAATTTGCATTTAACTTACAAAGAATTTGTAATAAATATTAATTGTTAATACTATTTGCATTCAAATTACATTTAAATAATTGTCTCCGCGGTTATCCTACATGACTTTCTCTTCTGGAGTGAAGAATGCTTACAAAGAAGAAGAGTAGTAGGTAGTGTTTCAAAGAGGAAAAACACCAGATGCTTGACAGAGCTTTAACTAAGATGTGTTACTTTAAGCAATTAGGTGCAAAGGAATCATTCCCTAAAGAAAGAAAGAAAGAAAAAACACGCAGAAAGAGAAGGACTTGCAACGTAAAGCATCAGGTCACAGATCTAGCTAGTCCAGTCAGTTTTGGTTCTAACACTAGGACCTAGTGAATTCATGTCTAAATAGATATGCAACAGAAACTTATGCATGTGTTCATGAGAAATCCATATGAGACTGTTTATGGGTTTATTATTTGTCATAGGTCCAAGCTGAAAACTAAACAATTTTACATGGACACTGGAAAAATAAATGAATTATAACATGTAATGAAGTTCCATGCTGAGATGAAAATAAAGGGTCACAAACATAAAATCAAATAAGTAAAGGCAAACATGAAAGTGTGCGTGCTATATGATTGTATTTATAGAGTGTAAAAAACAGGAGGAGATAAATACTTTGTTAGAAGTCAATATAAACTTTAAAGGTATGGGCTACTGAGTAGAAAGAAAGAAGTGGCTTCTGTGGTGTTAGTAATGTATATTTTTTACTTATAGAGGTTCAGTTCAGTTCAGTTCAGTTCAGTTGCTCAGTTGTGTCTGACTCTGCGACCCTATGTATTGCAGCACACCAGGCCTCCCTGTTTATCACCAACTCCCAGAGATCACTCACACTCACGTCCATCGAGTCGGTGATGCCATCCAGCCATCTCATCCTCTATTGTCCTCTTCTCCTCCTGTCCCCAATGTCTCCCAGCATCAGAGTCTTTTCCAATGAGTCAACTCTTCACATGAGGTGGCCAAACTACTGGAGTTTCAGCTTTAGTTTCAGCTTTCATTCCTTCCAAAGAAATCCCAGGACTGATCTCCTTCAGAATGAACTGGCTGGCTCTCCTTGCAGTCCAAGGGACTCTCAAGACTTCTCCAACACCACAGTTCAAAAGCATCAATTCTTTGGCGCTCAGCTTTCTTCACAGTCCAACTCTCACATCCATACATGGCCACCTGGAAAAACCATAGCCTTGACTAGATGGACTTTTGTTGGCAAAGTAATGTCTCTGCTTTTAAATATGCTATCTATGTTGGTCATAACTTTCCTTCCAAGGAGTAAGTGTCTTTTAATTTTATGGCTGCAATCACCATCTGCAGTGATTTTGGAGCCCCCCCAAATAAAGTCTGACAGTGTTTCCACTGTTTCTCCATCTATTTGCCATGAAGTGATGGACCAGATTCCATGATCTTAGTTTTCTGAATGTTGATCTTTAAGCCAACTTTTTCACTCTCCTCTTTCACTTTCATCAACAGGCTGTTTAGTTCCATCCTTCACTTTCTGCCATAAGGGTGGTGTCATCTGCATATCTGAGGTTATTGATATTTCTCCCAGCAATCTTGATTCCAGCTTGTGCTTCTTCCAGCCCAGCGTTTCTCACAATGTACTCTGCATATAAGTTAAATAAGCAGGGTGACAGTATACAGCCTTGACGTACTCCTTTTCCTATTTAGAACCATTCTGTTGTTTATAGAGGTTACACAGGCATAAAGTTTGTGAAAGTTCAGTGATCTATACTATCACATGGGCATAATTTGAAGTATTTTATATTCTAAAAATGCTAAACTTAATTCCCTAGTTTGTACTAGATTTCTCAAAGGAATAAATATGAGGCTTTTAGTCTTTAGTTGAAACACTAAAATTACTGAAAATGCCTATGTTTTTCTTTATTAAAAAATAAATTACATGTACAATGAAATATGATGGTTCTGGTGAAAGATGTAGATTTTTTTTTCTATGCTAGAAAGGTGACAGAAAGCTTACTTTGAAAAATTCCAAAATAAATATGATCACCTTGAAATCTCAAAGCACTGGACATTATTTGAGGACCAGAATACTTCTAAAATCTTTTCAATTTTATTTCCATAATGTTCAGCTTTTCATTCAAAATAGTATTCAAAATTAATATTTATTACAAAGTCTTTGTAAGTTAAATGTAAATATTATCAAGAGGTAAATTTTCTACACCTTCATTTCTCAGATGAGTTCCCAATAATTCTCTGTAATAGCTATCATATCATCTCAAAGTATATTTTTCACTGCATTATTGGCTCCAATATATTTTGTCTAGCGTTTAATTTACAGATCTTAAGGGACAGTGGAACATTTGTCTTATTTGTTCTAAGCACATTTATGTACAGAAAATTCAAATTATTTTACATAAATCTTGCCTATGGATGCAAAAAGTATTTTTTTAAAAAAGAATGTGTATGTATACATAATCAATAGATCAGGCACTATTTTATTGTAATAAGAACAGATAATTTTAGCAACAGTTTAGTAAAATTTAATATTTTTTTAAAAATTTATAAAATTATAAACTCCAAAGGAAAAGACTGCTAGGAAGATGAGCATTGAAATAAATAATCAGCCTCTTAGTAGTAGTAGTAGTGATATTGTAAATTATATGAACTCTAAGCATTACAGCTTATTTGCTATACACTGCAAACCTACAACATATGTATCTCTGTTTTCCAAAAGTGGAGATACATATTATTCCAGAACTGGCTGAATCTAATGTCCTTAATCTTGATTTCATGTTGCCTGCTATGTGCTAGTACTTTGAGTAACAGATAAGAGCATTTCAAGCATTAGATAATGATGTTCACTCCCACCACAAACATTTTTTGAAAGGATTCTATTTTTTGTTTCTTTTTAAAATAAATTTATTTATTTTAATTGGAGGTTAATTACTTTACAATATTGTATTGGTTTTGCCATACATCAACATGAATCCACCACAGGTATACACGTGTTCCCCATCCTGAACCCCCCTCCCTCCTCCCTCCCTTTACCATCCCTCTGGGTCGTCTCAGTGCACCAGCCCCAAGCATCCAGTATCACAGATCGAACCTGGACTGGCTATTCATTTCATATATGATATTAGACATGTTTCAATGCCATTCTCCCAAATCATCCCACCCTCTCTCTCTCTCTCACAGAGTCCAAAAGACTGTTCTATATATCTGTGTCTCTTTTGTTGTCTCGCATACAGGGTTATCATTACCATCTTTCTAAATTCTATATATATGCATTAGTATACTGTATTGGTGTTTTTCTTTCTGGCTTGCTTCACTCTGTATAATTGGCTCCAGTTTCATCCACCTCATTAGAACTGATTCAAATGTATTCCTTTTAAAGGCTGAGTAATACTCCATTGTGAAAGTATTTTAAAAAGCTTTAGTCATTTGTGTTCAGCAACTGATTTCTTAATACAAATTCAGACATCACATGGGTAATGTAACATAACTTTAGAGCCCCTCCCAACCCTGATGTTTTTGCTGATGTTGTTGTTCAGTCATTCAGTCGTGTTGGACTCTTTGGGACCCCATGGACTACATTAGGCCAAGCTTTCCTGTCCTTCACTGTCTCCCAGAGTTTGCTCAAACTCATGCCCACTGAGTTGATGAAGCCATCCAAATCGTATCCCCCATTGCCCACTTCTTCTCCTGCCTTAAATCTTTCCCATCATCAGAGTTCTGCAATCCTTATGTTAAATGTGTGCATCATTGTGAGGCCCACAGTTTTTTCTTGAGTGGATATGAAGTTCTGGAAGATATTAACCAAGTATATGGTCCAGGCCAGACAAGCTGTTTCACAGTGTATGCTGAGGGCTGAAGATGAACAGAAAAGAAAAAGGAAAAAATAAAAATAAAACATACATTAAAAATTCAAAACAATCAGTTTCTGGTTTGTGTGTGTCAAATACTTAAAGTGAAAGTGAAGTCTCTAAGTTGTGTCCAACTCTTTGCGACTCCATGGACTATAGCCTACCAAGCTCCTCCATCCATGGAAATTTCCAGGCAAGAGTACTGGAGTGGGTTGCCATTTCCTTCTCCAGGGGATGTTCCCAACCCAGGGATCAAACCCGGGTATCCCGCATTGTAGGCAGACGCTTTACCATCTGAGCCACCAAGGAAGCCTGTCAAATACTGAGCTGTATATAATATTATTTCACAAAAGCTCTCAATAATTTCAAGTAATTCTAATGAATCTTATTTTACTAAGAAGGAAACTAACTCCAGGAGTAAGTAAACTTTCCAAAGATACAACTACTACCAAGGATTATAAGGGTCCATATTCAAGTATCTCTTGATTAGGCGCTCACCTTTTTAATGATGTATGCTTTATGTATCAGGCTTCCCTAGTGGCTCAGTGATAAAATCTGTCTGCCAATGCAAGAGACATAAGTTCTATCTGATCTGGGAAGATCCCCTGGAGAAGGAAATGGCAATTTACTCTAGTATTATTGCCTTGATAATCTCATAGGCAGAGCAGCCTAGTGGGCTACAGTCCATTGGGTCACAAAAAGTGGGGTACAATCTAGTAACTGAACAACAATATTTTATGTACAGTTTTAGAATAAATATGTTGTGATTTCTTGAATTTGAATTTTAATTCATTTGATGACAGAAGGTCTGCTGCTAAGTCACTTCAGTCGTGTTTGACTCTGTGCAACCCCACAGACATCAGCCCACCAGGCTCCCCCGTTCCTGGGATTCTGCAGGCAAGAACTCTGGAGTGGGTTACCATTTCCTGCTCCAATTCGTGAAAGTGAAGTTAGTCAGTTGGTTCCAACTCTTAGCGACGCCATGGACTGCAGCCTACCAGGCTCCTCCATCCATGGGATTTTCCAAGCAAGAGTACTGGAGTGGGGCACCATTGCCTTCTCTGGACAAAAGGTCTATCATAACTCAATTACCAAATTCCTAATTCTCACTGATATTTAAGACTTAAAAAGTGAGATATTTTCCATTGATCTGTGATATATTTTAACTTATACAGAGTAGACTCGTTATGGGTCTCCTGACTTTAATGCCCTTGGCATAAGACTGGTAAAATATGTGTTAATATTAACATAAAATCACATTACTATAAATCTATCAGTAAGTGTAACCAAAGCATTTGTTTTTTTCTTGAGTGGATATGAAGTTCTGGAAGATATTAACCAAGTATATGGTCCAGGCCAGACAAGCTGTTTCACAGTATATGTTAAGGGCTGAAGATGAACAGAAAAGAAAAGGAAAAAAAAAAAGTAATTCAAAAGTAATTTTTAATATTTAAACTAAAATTATTATGCAAATATCATTATTGTTTTGCCATTAGTTAAGAATCCAGAGCTAGGAATTAATTATTTCTGTGTATAATTTACCAATATTTTCTATATTAAAATTATTGACAGGAGACATTCTATTTATATAATTTTTCATATTTCTCAAAGTAATTTTTCCATCTAGATGTATTTATACTCCCTACAGTGAAATATAGATAGAATTTTTCTTTTACATTGAATCAAACATAGAGAAAATTACAAATATTCATGGTTTAAATCTCAAAGATATGCAGAATGTTTGTGTTGTTTTTTTATGACTTTATTTTTATTTATGCTATATTCTGAGTGTGATTGCAATAATTGTCCCTGTTTAAGTAGCCATCAAAAAATTTCCTAGGAAAAATACTGATTAAATTGAAGACAGACTACAAAATTTCAGATACTCAAATCTTTTTATTTTATTTTATTTTACTTTACAATTCTGTATTGGTTTTGCCATACATTGACGTGAATCCACCATAACTACCCTCATTATGTGTCATAGTTAAGTACAAGTCCAAAGGCCTTGGGGGTTTATAAATATTATCATTCTTCTTATAGACATACCATTTTTATCTATACTGTCTCCTGCTGCTGTTAAGTCGCCTCAGTTGTGTCCGACTCTGTGCGACCCCATAGACGGCAGACCACAAAGCTCCCAAGTCCCTGGAATTCTCCAGGCAAGAACACTGGAGTGGGTTGCCATTTCCTTCTCCAACGCATGAAAGTGAAAAGTGAAAGTGAAGTTGCTCAGTCGTGTCCGACTCTTAGTGACCCCATGGACTGCAGCCTACCAGACTCCTCTGTCCATGGGATTTTCCAAGCAAGAGTACTGGAGTGGGGTGCCATTGTGTTCTCCACTATACTGTCTAAAAAGTAGAAATTAAATTATTTGATTTAATATTTAATACAGAGGACAAATTAGCATATCCCTTAACCTACAGGTGACTGCTCATACATGGTACAGTCCATCCCTTCCTCTCCTTTCTGTTATCTAAACTGAACGATGACCCATTGCTCCTGGAGTTTAGAAATTTCCCTATAAATCTAAAAATAAAAGCTACAGTTCCACAATAACCTCTAACAGTCTTTTAGTCAGTTCTCTTTAAAAAATATCAATTATAACATATTAGAAGTTTGATATTAATATAAACACACACACTATATATATATATATATAATCAACAAGGACATGTTCCATAGAAAAGGGAACTCTACTCAATATTTTGTAATAGCTTATTAAGAAAAAGATTCTGAAAAAAATATATATGTATGTATAACTGAATCACTTTCTTGTACTCCAATAAAAAATAAATAGAATTCATCTCAGTTCAGTTCAGTTCAATCGCTCAGTCGTGTCCGACTCTTTGCGACCACATGAATCACAGCACGCCAGGCCTCCCTGTCCATCACTATCTCCCTGAGTTCACTCAGACTCATGTGCATTGAGTCCGTGATGCCATCCAGCCATCTCATCCTTGGTCGTCCCCTTCTCCTCCTGCCCCCAATCCCTTCCAGCATCAAAGTCTTTTCCAATGAGTCAACTCTTCGCATGAGGTGGCCAAAGTACTGGGGTTTCAGCTTTAGCATCATTCCTTCCAAAGAAATCCCAGGGTTGATCTCCTTCAGAATGGACTGGTTGGATCTGCTTGCAGTCCAAGGGACTCTCAAGAGTCTTCTCCAACACCACAGTTTAAAAGCATCAATTCTTCGGCGCTCAGCCTTCTTCACAGTCCAACTCTCATATCCATACATGACCACTGGAAAAACCATAGCCTTGACTAGATGGATCTTAGTTGGCAAAGTAATGTCTCTGCTTTTGAATATACTGTCTAGATTGGTCATACCTTTTCTTCCAAGCAGTAAGCATCTTTTAATTTCATGGCTGCAGTCACCATCTGCAGTGATTTTGGAGCCCCCCTCCCCCCAAAAAAAAAGTCTGACACTGTTTCCACTGTTTCCCATCTGTTTCCCATGAAGTGATGGGACCAGATGCCATGATTTTCGTTTTCAGAATATTGAGCTTTAAGCCAACTTTTTCGCTCTCCACTTTCACTTTCATCAAGAGGTGTTTTAGCTCCTCTTCACTTTCTGCCATAAGGGTGGTGTCATCTGCATATCTGAGGTTATTGATATTTCTCCCGGCAATCTTGATTCCAGCTTGTGTTTCTTCCAGTCCAGCGTTCCTCATGATGTACTCTGCATAGAAGTTAAACAAGCAGGGTGACAATAGACAGCCTTGACGTACTCCTTTTCCTATTTGGAACCAGTCTGTTGTTCCATGTCCAGTTCTAACTGTTACTTCCTGACCTGCATACAGATTTCTCAAGAGGCAGGTTAGGTGGTCTGGTATTCCCATCTCTTTCAGAATTGCTTCCCTGGTGGCTCAGATGGTAAAGTGTCTGCCTGCAATGCAGGAGACCTGGGTTCAATCCCTGGGTGGGGAAGATCCCTTGGAGAAGAAAATGGCAACCCACTCCAGTACTCTTGCCTGGAAAATTCCATGGACGGAGAAGCCTTGTAGGATACAGTCCATGGGGTCGCAAAGAGTCGGACACGACTGAGCAACTTCACTTTACATTGCGATCCACACAGGCAAAGGCTTTGGCATAGTCAATAAAGCAGAAATAGAGCTTTTTCTGGAACTCTCTTGCTTTTTCCATGATCCAGCGGATGTTGGCAATTTGATCTCTGGTTCCTCTGCCTTTTTTAAAACCAGATTGAACATCAGGAAGTTCATGGTTCACCTATTGCTGAAGCCTGGCTTGGAGAATTTTGAGCATTACTTTACTAGCATATGAGATGAGTGCAATTGTGTGGTAGTTTGAGCATTCTTTGGCGTTGCCCTTCTTTGGGATTGGAAAGAAAACTGACCTTTTCCAGTCCTGTGGCCACTGCTGAGTTTTCCAAATTTGCTGGCATATTGAGTGCAGCACTTTCATAGCATCATCTCTCAGGATTTGAAACAGCTCAACTGGAATTCCATCAACTCCACTAGCTTTGTTCGTAGTAATGCTTTCTAAGGCCCAGTTGACTTCACATTCCAAGATGTCTGGTTCTAGATTAGTGATCACATCATCATGATTATCTGGGTCGTGAAGATCTTTTTTGTACAGTTCTTCCGTGTATTCTTGCCACCTCTTCTTAATACCTTCTGCTTCTGTTAGGTCCAGACCATTTCTGTCCTTTATCGAGCCCATCTTTGCTTGAAATGTTCCCTTGGTATCTCTAATTTTCTTGAAGAGATCTCTAGTCTTTCCCATTCTGTTGTTTTCCTCTATTTCTTTGCATTGATCGCTGAAGAATGCTTTCTTATCTCTTCTTGCTATTCTTTGGAACTCTGCATTCAGGTGCTTATATCTTTCCTTTTCTCCTTTGCTTTTCACCTCTCTTCTTTTCACAGCTATTTGTAAGGCCTCCCCAGACAGCCATTTTGCTTTTTTGCATTTCTTTTCCATGGGGATGGTCTTGATCCCTGTCTCCTGTACAATGTCACAAACCTGATTCCATAGTTCATCAGGCACTCTATCTATCAGATCTAGGCCCTTAAATCTATTTCTCACTTCCACTGTATAATCATAAGGGATTTGATTTAGGTCATACTTGAATGGTCTAGCAGTTTTCCCTACTTTCTTTAATTTGAGTCTGAATTTGGTAATAAGGATTTCATGATCTGAGCCACAGTCAGATCCTGGTCTTGTTTTAGTTGACTGTATAGAGCTTCTCCATCTTTGGCTGCAAAGAATATAATCAATCTTGATATAGTTGTTTCATATATAACATAGTAGTGAATTACAGTATTTCTAGCTCAGATATTTCATTTGGAATAGCACTGTAACAACTGGGAGCTTCTTTAATTTCATTGGACTTTTAAAGATATTGATTTACTTTGATTTTTATTGATCCAAGTTCTCTTATTGAAACACTTTGTGCCAGATATATTTCCAATTGAGAGGTTTTCACGTTTAATAAATAGATTAGCATTTACATGATAGTGTATACTATTCTCAGCATGGGCTTGGACAGCAATTTCTACTTATATTAAGCTGTCTAAAAATATTAATTAAAATATTAATTATAAAGATAGAATTCAAATAATCTTTGGTTCAGTTCAGTTGTTCAGTCGTGTCCGACTCTTTGTGACCCCATGAATCATAGCATGCCAGGCCTCCCTGTCCATCACCAGCTCCCGGAGTTCATTCAAATTCACATCCATCGAGTCGGTGATGCCATCCAGCCATCTCATCCTCTGACGTCCCCTTCTCCTCCTGCCCCCAATCCCTCCCAGCATCAGAGTCTTTTCCAATGGGTCAATTCTTTGCATGAGGTGGCCAAAGTACTGGAGTTTCAGCTTTAGCATCATTCCTTCCAAAGAACACCCAGGGCTGATCTCCTTCAGAATGGACTGGTTGGAATCCTTGCAGTCCAAGAGACTCTTAGGAGTCTTCTCCAATACCACATTTCAAAAGCATCAATTCTTCAGCGCAAATGGTCTTACATCATTTCAAAGTGTGTCTTCTATCAAATGAGTTCAAACAATTCAGATTTTTCATCAAAAGGGTACTTTTTAAAACTTTCCTACTTTATAAAAGAAAATTTTAGAACTTGGTATTGAGGATTTGATTTTTTATAGTCTGTATAAATATTTCATATATGGTCAGGAGGTCTAAAACCCATTTGTTTTTAAATGCAAAATAACAGCACCCAAACAATAGCCAATAAATTACTAGTCAGTAACCTAGCATGCTTTTAACCCATATCCCTGAATTTTCAAAGTGTTTTTTCTTTGCAATAGAAGGAAAATTCCTTTGACTGCCAAATAAAATTCCTTTTAGATCTACAATTCATCCAGCATTTTAAAAATTGAGTAATGCATCTGTCATAAACAATTGAGTTTTAGTTTTTTGTTGTTGTTGTTTTGTTGGGTTAAGAGTATAGAACACTTTTGTATGCAGTGTATTATTCATCTTCCTTTTTGCCCTATGTGTCAGGTAATATGAATTATGAGTCTAAGTCCCAGAAAGACTGTAACCTTCCCAAGTCTGTTCAGTTAGTACACGAAAAAGTCAGAACTAGAAATGCCAGAGCAGTGATAAATGCATTTTTGAATCTTATGCTTTACCTAAACAGTATTAGAATATAAGGAAGACAGGTAACTTGGCTTAAAAAAAAAAGAGAGAGAGAGAGAGAGTGAGAGAGGAAGCTCTGTGGTCATGATTATCTGAGTCTGAATTTATACCTATCTCTTTGAAACTATATAATCTTGGGCAAGGTACTAATACTCACTTAATCTTATTGTGTTCTTTCTTTTTACTCTTTGCATATTTTAATCAAAACCTATTTTAAGATTCCCTTCACATGCTTTTGGAGAAGGGAATGGCAACCCACTCCAGTATTCTTGCCTTCAGAATTCCATGGACAGAGGAGCCTGGTAAGCTACAGTCTATGGAATCTCAAAGAGCCAGACAGGACTAAACTACTTTCACCTTCACTTCAATTCAGTTCCATTCAGTCACTCAGTCGTGTCTGACTCTTTGTGACCCCATGAACTGCAGCACGCCAGGCCAGCCTATCCATCACCAAATCCCAGAGTCCATGGAAACCCATGTCAATTGAGTCAGTGATGCCATCCAACCATCTCATCCTCTGTCATCCCCTTCTCCTGCCCTCAATCTTTCCCAGAATCAGGGTCTTTTCAAATGAGTCAGCTCATCACATCAGGTGGCCAAAGTATTGGAGTTTCAGCTTCAACATCAGTCCTTCCAAAGAACACCCAGGAGTGATCTCCTTTAGGATGGACTGGGTGGGTCTCCTTGCAGTTCAAGGGACTCTCAAGAGTCTTCTCCAACACCACAGTTCAAAAGCATCAATTCTTCGGTGCTCAGCTTTCTTCACAATCCAACTCTCACATCCATACATGACCACTGGGAAAACCATAGCCTTGACTAGACGGACCTTAGTCGGCAAAGTAATGTGTCTGCTCTTTAATATGCTGTCTAGGTTGGTCATAACTTTCCTTCCAAGGAGTAAGCATCTTTTAATTTCATGGCTGCAGTCACCATCTGCAGTGATTTTGGAGCCCAAAAAAATAAAATCTGACACTGTTTCCACTGTTTCCCCATCTATTTGCCATGAAGTGATGGGACCAAATGCCATGATCTTAGTTTTCTGAATGTTGACTTTTAAGCCAACTTTTTCACTTCCCTCTTCACATGCTTTTAAAATATATGGTTCTTTCTCTTTCAATTTTTTTTCATTTCTTTCAATTTTTAAATCTATTTTCATATCTGTGGATTTCCTGTTGTGCTTTGTCATTTTGCCTGTGAAATTAGTTTAAGTGGAAGTTGCTCTCTGATGAAATCAGTCCCTCTGTAAGTCATCACTGCATATCAGTAGCTAGAAAGATAAATGATCATTAAACAAATTATTATGTTAAATGAAATGATAATATTCTACTGGACAGAAACCAAAACCTGTACAACATGTCATTAGCATTCATTTCAAATAATTTTTTAAAGTTTTGCTAAATTAGGCTACAGATCCTACCCCCTCCCCACTTATTGAGAATGCCAAAGTCTTCATCAATATACCAAAGTTTCATAAGGTTCTTTACTCTTTGCTGTCCCCAAGAATATGAGGATATTATATACCTATATATAAAAGAAAAGCTGAAAATATAATTAAGGAAAGATTTCAAGTCATTGGTTTGTAAGCATGCTCATCACTTTCCTTAGGCAATTCATATATACATACACATATATATGTATACATTTTACATGTATTTATATGTTGCATATATATGTAAACATTTTGCATATACATGTGTGTGTGTGTGTGTGTGTGTGTGTGTGTGTGTGTGTGTAAAATCTGGAGGGTTTATTTTCCACAAAACTTTCATGGGAGTCAACCATATATCATGAGATGTGAAGTTTACAAATATAGAATTTACACATTTAATATTTATTTTACCAGACTCTACAGGTTTCATGAATTGTTTATTCCTCTCTTTTCTCTCTCATTTTTGGTTTGTTTGTGGTTTGGTTTTAAATTGGAATTTCTGTGCTGGCAAGTGGTAATCAGGATTCAAAACCTATTCAAAAATAGACTTTGAGCTCTCTCTCTCTCTTTTTTTTTCTTTCTTTAACTCTTTCAATTGAAAGAAAATATATTACAAAGTTTTTTTTTTTGCAAAAACCTCACAAAGAGCACATTTTTCTTCAACTATTTACAACTAAATTGCCAATATAAGGCCAAATCATTTTCACATATGTTTTAATGTGTAGTTCCTATGCAGTAGGACTCTACTGCATAATTATAGTGTAATCATCAAAGCCAATAAATTAATATTGATATAATAAAACCAATAAAGTTTCACAGATCTTTCCAATAATGTCTTTAAAACAAATGTATCCAGACAAAAATCATGTTTGTATAAAGTTTGCATGTCCTCATGCCTTCATTAAATACAGAAAACTTTCTGTTTTTTCATCTTTCATGATGGTGATCATTTCACTGGTTACAGGCCATGTGTGTGTGTGTGTGTGTTAAGTCACTTCAGTTGTGTCCAGCTCTTTGTGACCCAGTGGTCTGTAGCCCTCCAGGCTCTTCCATCCTTGAGATTCTCTAGGCAAGAATACTGTAGTGGATTGCCACACCCTCCTCCAGGAGATCTTCTTGACTCACGGATCTAACCTGCATCTCTTATGTCTCCTGCTTTGGCAGGTGTTTTCTTTACCTACAGTGCCATCCAGGAAGACAATATGTAGAATATTTCTCAGGCTGGGCTTGTTAGACACAGGTTTTGCATCTTTAGCAGTAATATCATACAATGATGCAGTATTATCATTGCATTATATAGGTAGCATGTTTATTGTATTTGCTTTTATCCTATTTTCAGTGTTGTTAAATCTGCAGATTTGATTTGGCTAATATATTCACATAGTTCAAAATCAAAAAGTACATTATAAATATTTTCATTGAGATGGTTAACTCATTAGCTGCCCAGGAAGAAATCTTCATCTAATGTCCTTTGCTCACTCAACAGACTTTGATTCCAATCTTCTTTTTCCTGCTTATGATGCCCCCCAGATTTGGTTAATCCAGGGAAACATTTGTGATTGGTCTAAACTACTTGAGCTAGTACATACATCTAGGGATGAACACTCTACCCTGGAGAATCCCATGAACGGAGGAGCCTGGTGGGCTGCAGTCCATGTTGCTGTAAAGAGTTGGACATGACTGAGCAACTTCCCTTTCACTTTTCACTTTCATGCATTGAAGAAGGAAATGGGAACCCACTCCAGCGTTCTTGCCTGGAGAATCCCAGGGATGGGGAAGTCTGGTGGGCTGCTGTCTATGGGGTCACACACAGTCAGACACTACTGAAGTTACTTAGCAGCAGCAGCAGCAGCAGCAGGGATAAACATATGATATGATTCTGGCTAATAAGAAGTGTGAAAAGACTTCTTGGCATGTAATTTGGGAAAGTCCTTGTTTTTCTGAAAGAAAAAAAAAAGAGGAACACAGCATTCAGATTTTTTCCCCTTCTCTCATTTTCTTCCTGTTTGGAATGCCTATTTCATGGTTGGAGGTGTAATAGATATCTTGGAATCCTAAACAACGAAACCAGTATGACTGTACAGAAAAACAAAAAGACTGTAAGACTGCTCTGAAATCAATGTCTTCATAGCTACCTTTGACAACCATAAACTTGTTTGCATAAGATACAAACACCCAAAAATCATTCCCAGACAATTATTAAAATTTTAAATAAGCTAATCCACTTAAATTGAATTTTCATAGTACTTTATACATGCTATATGATCAGTATGTTAGTTATTTTATTTTTATTTTTATTCTAGCCTATGTTATCATAAGTAGAATAAATAGCTTAAAAGACTAACATGACATAGAAATATAAGAAATAAAATGTACAAAAATATAATACTTGCCCTTAAGAAACCCACAATTTAATGAGTATTGATTTGAACATTAAATCAAATCATAAATGATTTTCTTTCTTTCACCCATACTTTGGTTTGAGGCTACCTATTGTGGATTCACAGTTACTCAGTTGTCACATTTTGCCTAAAGCATTTTCTTATAGAACTATAAGATCTGCCAACTATACAATAGGATGAACACTCTTATACTTATAATGTAACATGTCTTGATTTTACCATAGAGTTTGCTGTTGATTTCAATATACTTTGCTGATATTTTTAAAATTTTACATTTGAGATTAACAAATTAATTAATCAGTACTTCAAATTCCACTCCCCCTCCACACCCCTCTCCCCCTGCCCCTCTTAATGGAGGTTTTCCAGGCAACTTACCCCATCATTCTGAGTTTTAATAGGATAGATTGGTTTTAACTAGTTTTATAAGAGACATTTTATAGCAACCAACTCCAGTATTCTTGCCTGGTAATCCCATGGACAGAGGAGTCTGGCAGGTTACAGTCCATGTGTTGGCAAGAGTTAGACAGGACTTAGTGATTAAACCATCACAAAAATAGCTATAAATGGAGTTATGGAGTTTATATTTGTTAATATCTGGCTTCTCTCAACATCAATTTTGTGAAATTTATTTATACTAATGCACATAGTTGTCAATTTGTTCTCATTGCTATATACAGTCTATTTCCTAAAAGCACACACAATTCATCCTTTATGTATACTCCTGATGGATACTTGGGTAAGGTTCCACTTTTCAGATATTCCAAATAGTATCACCATAATCATCCTACTGCATCTCTTTGCTGAACATATGCTTTCATATATGTTGGATATATGAATATTTGGTGTTTTATATGTATGCATATTTATATACACAAAATTTTTAGGTCACAAATTTATATATATTATGGTTTAATAGACACTGCTAAACACTTTCTTAAGTGGTTATCAATTTATTCTCCAATGAATTGTGCATAAGGGTCTTACTGACTCAACATTTTTGCTAATGTTTAAGGTTGACAGCCTTTTTTATTTGTTTTTAATTTTTGTTTTTGACCAATACTGTTTGTTGTTTTGTTCTGTGATATGTGATTTTAATGTGTATTTTTCTAATGTTAAAATATTAAAAGTTTAAAAAAACAGAAGGGAAATTATGTAGTGAATATATGTCAAGCATTTTATCACTTTCATTAGTTCATGAAGAAAATGTACTGTGGTGAAACTAGTTAAAAGTTCATTTGAGCTGTATCTACAATCTAATAAAAGAATGTAAGATAAAATTAGATTTTTAGATCCAGAGCTCATTTATGTCCTTAAGACAATATATTGTAATCTTTAAACTCATATTTTTTAGCAGGCATACATTTTTTGTATCTTTACTTGAAAATAATCTACAAAATAAAACTTCCTTATAGAATGCAAAATAAACCAGTCAGCAGAAAATCATTCTAAAGGTACAAGATCGGAAATATCCTAAAGGAATAACTAATAATCTCTTCTGCTTATTACCAATGTTCAGATAACTTCTGACAGTCTCCCACTGCCCTTTTGATAAAAATCTCCAAAGATCAATCTTAATTATGTTAATCATCTCATAAGATTTGGGCTGATTATTAAACATATAATCCAACAGGTGTTAACTAATTACATATAGTTCTTTGATCATGGAATATCAAACAAATCAATACCAGAAAATTGACTTTCATCTAGAAATTTTCATATGGAATTGAGATTGCACATCTGAAATCCTCTATTATTTGTTTTTGTGTATTGAGGCTAGAAAATAAGGATAAAACCCTCTCTCTACTTGTTTATATCTACTAAATTGGGTTAATTACATTCTTTCTGAGGCTTTCAAACTTTGCTAAAGTTTATAAACTTCCTTACCACTTGTGACACAGATTCTGAATATCAAATACTGATATGTCAATGAAAACATTACAAACAATATTCCAAATAAAATAAGAATTGCAATCCTCTCACTAGTTCATTCAGTTTTGTGGAATTAATTTTGGGTTGTCTGATTTTGAGTCATTAGTCTCTCTGATTATGAGTTAAATTCCCCAAATTCTAACAGTGACTAATTGCACAGTTAAGAGCTGTACATACAGTGAGAGCTGGGTAGCCTGCACAAAGTTACCTATTTTATGACATGTGAATCTTTCAAAGGGCATGATGCAATTCTTTGCACAGAGCTCTGAGACTGTGAAGACAGTTTCTAAACTACAGTCGGGAATATACACGAACTATATAGGGAAGCAAAGATCTGTTCGATATCAAGACTTGAATGGCTGTCAGTAATTTACTTTAGTAACTATATAAAAATGGACTATTGTAATTTTGGCTTTGAATTATAATACATAAGTATTTAATAAGGATGTTATTCATGTTTCTTCAAAGGTCATACAGAAGGTATGGATATACCCAGTGCCCTCCCCCACCACTTATGAAGCATATAGTTTCTGAAGTATTTATATTAGCAATATTTAACCTTAGAAGCTTGACTTAGAAACAGGTGATATGTCTTCCAGTTTCACAATTTTTCCCATGCAGCTCCTCCAGTAGCGATGAGATAACATAAAATATATACTTTATACATACGAAACATTCCTGGCATCTTTTATTGCATAATCAAAGAACAATTTATTGCATAGTGAAAGAACAAATCTTTGTGATTTCAAGGGCCTCTGAGAAATTCTAAAGGTAGTTTGTGGTGAAAAAGCTCTTTTCCCCCCTAAAACATAAAATCAGACACTGGAGGAACACTATTGTCAGAGAACTGTAAGGGAGTTGTCAGAGAATGTATGATCCTTTGACTAAGAATAATAAATGCAAGGGAAAGCACTTGATTGCAATAAAAGTGAGCGACAAATATACAAAGAACCAACCAAACAAACAAAAACTAGAACATAGATGTTCTGTCACCTTTCACTTGTTAGGGTACAGATCTTCATCATCCATCTAACAAAAATATCCAAATTATCAGACTAAAAATCAAACTGTAAATTATAGTCACATAGGGAAGTAAGTTACTGGATGTGTGTGAACTAGTAGCCAAAAACAAAAGGAAAGGGAGAGGGAAAGAAAGAGGTAGAGGAAAATTCTGTTGCTTCTCAGATTTACCACTGGAGGTCAAGAAAGAAAAAAGATGTGCCTGAACATACCCAGCCAATGACGTGCTCTTTTCAAGCAACAAAGTATACTTGACCACATCAGATAAATCCATTGTGGTAACAAAATATGATACACAAAACTGAAAATATAAAACAATATGTATCAAAAGTTTTATTAAAATAATATATTAATAAGGAGATATTAGGACCAGTTCAAAATGCATAATGAAAAGCTGGGTATTTGTAGATAATGCCATAAATGCATATTGAGACAATAAACAATAATAATTTTGGTTATATTCCCCAGTGGCAGAAAATATTTGAATTGTTTCCACTTGTTAAAAATTTAAAAATTAACATATTTCTATTGCCTTATAAAATATGTAAATATATCAAAGTTGCAAACACTAAATTGTACTTCACTGCAAGAAAGTTGAACAATGTCTTTGGTGTATTTCCAAGTTTCAGATTATTTTTCAGACAATCTTCTTATTAAATTAGCATTTATCAATACATCTTCCATGAAGAAGCATTCTAAATTTTATTTCAGCTGCAGTCTTTATTTTTCACATTGATATTTAGAATGAATGTATGTGTACTTTTGTATATACATTTCTTTTCTGTTTTTGCCTTTTTTTTCATTTTTAAAATTAAATAAGTGTTTGATTGAAGTCGTTGATTTAAAATATTATATTAGTTTCAGGTGTACAACACAGTGATTCACTATTTTTATAGGTTGCACTTCATTTAAAGTTATTACAAGATAATGATTATACATGCTTGTGCCATACAGTACATATCCACATATCCTTGCTGTTTTTAAATTTATGCATAATAGTTTATGCCTCAGTCACATACTCCTCAGTCTTCCCTTCTTTCTCTCTACTGGTAACCACTAGCTTTTTCTCTATATTTGTCTTTTATTTTTTAATACAAATTTCTTTTTACATTCCACATGTAAGTAATAATAGATTGTATTTTTCTGACTTACTTCACTAATTAATTATTTCTAAGTTTTCATACACATTGTTCCAAATGGAAGGATTTTATTCTTTATGTCTGAGTAGCTTTCCATTTTGTGTGTATGAGTGTATCACATCTTATTTATCCATTCATCTAACCTAAATTGATGGGCACTTAAGTTGCTTCTGTGCATGGGCTATTATAAATAATGCTGATATGAAAATTGGGATGCATGTATCACTTTGAATTAGTGTTTTGTTTTTGTTTTTCTAGATCTATATCCAGAAATTGCTGGATCTTATGGTAGTTCTCTTCTTTAATTTTTTTGAGGAAACTCCATACTATTTTCCTTAGTGGTTACACCGATTTACAACCCCATCAAGAGTGGGTTCCCTTTTTACCAAATGTGGAAAAAACATGTTATTAGTAGACTCTTATCAACATTTGTTATTATTAGACTCTTTGATGATAGCCCATTTGACCAATGTAAGGAGAGTATCTCATTTTGGTTTTGATTTGTATTTCTCTGTTAATTAGCAATGTTGAGCATTGTTCTCACATGCCTGTTGGTTATCTGTATATCTTCTTTGGGAAAAAAAAAGTCTGTTTCAGTCTTCTGCCCATATTTTAATTGGGTTTTCAGCTTTTTGATATTGAATTGCATGAACTGTTTCTATATTTTGGATATTAACCCCTTATTGGTAATATCAGTTACAAATATTTTATCTTATTAAGTTGCCTTTTTGTTGTATTGATGGTTTTGATTTCTATTGTGATTATTGTAGCTGTATAGTTGAGTTTAAAATAAGTGAACATCATACCTCCAGGTTTGTTCTTTATTCTCAGTATTTCTTTTGCAATTTGGTGTCTAGTGCAGTTCCATATAAACATTAGAATTATTTGTTCTAATTCTGTGAAAGATGCCATGGCTATTTTGGAAGGGATTGTTTTAAATCTATAGATTGCTTTGGGTAGCATGGATATTTTAACTATATTAATTCTTCCAATCCAAGAATATGGGATTTTCTTTTTTTATTTCTTTGTATTGTTTTCAAATTCCTTTATCAAGGTTGTATAGCTTTCAGAGTATAGGTATTTCCTCTCCTTGATTAAGCATATTCTTAGGTAACTTATTCTTTTTGATGTGATTATAAATAATATTACTACTTTAATGCAATTTTCTTTAAAAAAAATACTTTACTTATTTATATTTTGCTGCCCTGGGTCTTCATTGGCATACATGGATTTTCTTTAGCAGTAGCAAGCAGGGGTTACTCTTGGTTGTGGTACACAGGCTTCTCATTGCATTGGCTTCTCTCATTGCAGAGTGTAGGCTCCAGGCATGCAAGCTCCAGTAGTTGTGGCGCATCATCTTGGTTGCTCTGTGGCATAGGGGATCTTCACCAATCAGGGATCAAACCTGTGTCCCCTGCATTGTCAGGAGGATTTTTAACCACTAGACCACCAGGGAAATCCAATATGTCTCTGTTCACTATTAATGAATAGAAAAGCAATTGATTTCTGAATATTAATCTTGCATTCTTCAAATTTACTGAATTAATTTATTACTTCTAACCAATTTAGGTGGAGACCTTAGGCTTTATATATATATAGTGTTTTGTAATCTGCAAATAATGAAAGTTTTAATATTTTTTTCATTCTGATTTGGATGACTTTTATTTTCTTTTCTTATATGATTGCTGTGCTAGAATCTGCAATAGAGTATTCAGTAGAAGTGATGAGAGTGGGCATCCTTCTTGTTTGAGATTTTGGAGGAGAAGCTTTCAGTGTGTCACTGTTGGTCATGATGTTAGTTGTGGGTTTGTCATAAATGACTTTTATTCTTTTGAGATAGGTCTCCTCTATACTCACTTTGTTTAGAGTTTACATCAGAAGTGAATGTTGAATTTTGTCAAATGCTTCTTGTGCATCTATTGAGCTAGCCATGAGATTTTTTTATCCTTCCTTTTGCTAATGTGGTCTGTTGTATTGATTGATTTGTGAATACTGAATCATCCTTTCTGCCCTTGAATAAAACTCACTGATCACAGTGTATTATTATTTTTATATATTGTTGGATTTGATTTGCTAATATTTTGTTGATGATTCTTGCATATATTTCTATCAAAGATATTGACCTCTAATTTTCTTTTCCTTTTTTCCAGTACTGTATTTGGTTTCAATAACAGAGTAAGGATGGCCAAGAGCCAAGTAGAGTGAATTTGAGAGTGTTTCATTCTCTTCAATTTTTTGGACTATTCTGGAAAGTATACTTATTGGCTCTTCTTTATATGTTTGGTAGAGTTTCCCAGTGATGCTGGGAAAATTCCAGTCCTGAAGTTTTGTTGGGTCTGTTCAGATTGTCTGTTTCTTCCTGATTCAATATTGGGAGGATGTGTGTTTCCAGAAACTTGTCCATTTCATCTAGATTTTCTAATTGTTGGCATACAAGTATTCATAGTATTTTCTTCTGATTTTTTGTACCTCTTTGGTGTTGTTATTCCTCCACTTTTTCGTTGTTGTTTGTCTATTTGGGTCATCTATCTTTTTTTATCTTTTCAAAGAAACAATGCATGATTTCCTTGATTCTGATTTTTTTTGTCTCTATTTCATTTATTTTCTCTCTAATCTTTATATCCTTCCTTTTGCTGACTTTCAGCTTTGTTTTCCTTTTTCAAATTCCTTTAAATGATGTTAGATTTTTAATTTTAGATTTTTTTCTTATTTGTTGAGGTAGAACTGTCTAACTACAAACTTTCCACTGAGAACTGCTTTTTCTGTGATCCATGGATTCTGGAAAGTTGTGCTTTTATTTGTTACACTGGAAGTTGTCAGGTTGCTTCCTGATTTCTCATTTAATTTCTTCATTGATTCATTAGTATTTTAATAGCATGTTATTTGGTCTCCAAGTGTTTGTGCTTTTCCCAAATTTCTTCCTGTAACTGATTTTTATTTTCATATGACTGTGGTTGCCAAAAAAAATGCTTGATACAATTTCTATCCACTTAAATGTGTTGAGACTTATGCGGTGGCCTAGCATGTTTGTGATCTATACTGGAGAACATACATTTCACATGAAAAGAGTGTATATTCTGCTGTTGTTCAATGGAATCTCCGATTTAGTCCAATTTGTTTATTGTACTCTTTAAGACTACTCTTACTTTATTGATTTTCTGTCTGGATAATTAGCCCATTGATAACAGTGGGTTTTAAAGTCTTCTATTATATGATTGTACATTAATTATTCTTTTATGTCTGTTATTATTTGCTCCATAGATTTAGTTTTTCCTGTATTGGGTTCATGTATGTTAATGAGTCTAATATTCTCTTGTATTATTCCTTTCTTTATAATAAATGTTCTTCATTGTGTTTTGCTAAAGACGTCATCCTCCTATTTTATTTTTTAATTTGAGTATCACTACACCTGGTTTCTTGTCATTTTCACTTGCATGAATTATATTTTTCCATTCCTTTATTTGTGGTCTGTATGTGTCTTTAGTTCTGAAGTGAATTTCTTATAAGCAGCACATAGATGTCTTATTTTTAAACCAATCCACCACCCTATGTCTTTTGATTAAAACATTTAGTACATTGACATTTAAAGTGATTGTTAACATGTATGTATTTAGTGCCATTTTATTAACTTTTTTTTTTTTGTAGTTCTTCCCTATGCTTTTATTCTTCTTTTACTTTCTTACCTTGTGTTTGATGATTTTCTTTACTGATGTGCTAGTATTGTTTTCTCTCTTGTTTTGTTCATCTATGATCTATGGTAAGCTTTTGATTAGTAGATACCATGGGGTTTATATATGTGACCTATAAATATATCTATTTGTTTTAAACATGTAGTCCTTTAAGTTCAAACATACTGCCCTTTAAAGTTCAAACATTCAAAAATATCTATAATTTTTAGTCTTTCTACTGATACTTTGTGTTTTTGATGTCCTATTTTATATCTTCATGGTTAGCCATTTACTTATTATTGTAGTTATACTTAATTTTACAATTTTTGTCTCAATATTTGTACTGTTTTGTTTAAGTTGGTGACACATAGACTTTCTTTTTTTTTTGTTTTTTTTTTTTTATTAAATTTATTTATTTATTTTTAATTTTTACTTTACAATTCTGTATTGGTTTTGGCATAGATTGACATGAATCCACCACAGGTGTACATGCATTCCCAAACATGAGCCCCCCTCCCACCCCCCTCCCCACAACATCTCTCTGGGTCATCCCCGCGCGTCAGCCCCAAGCGTGTCATATCCTGCATCAGACATAGACTGGCATTTCGATTCTTACATGATAGTATACATGTTTCAATGCCATTCTCCCAAATCATCACACCCTCTCCCTCTCCCTCTGAGTCCAAAAGTCCGCTATACACATCTGTGTCTTTTTTGCTGTCCTGCACACAGGGTCATCATTGCCATCTTCCTAAATTCCATATATATGTGTTAGTATACTGTATTGGTGTTTTACTTTCTGGCTCACTTCACTCTGTATAATCGGCTCCAGTTTCATCCATCTCAGCAGAACTGATTCAAATGTATTCTTTTTAATGGCTGAGTAATACTCCATTGTGTATATGTACCACTGCTTTCTTATCCATTCATCTACTGATGGACATCTAGGTTGTTTCCATGTCCTGGCTATTATAAACAGTGCTGCAATGAACATTGGGGTACATGTGTCTCTTTCAATTCTGGTTTCCTCTGTGTGTATGCCCAACAGTGGGATTGCTGGGTCATAAGGCATTTCTATTTGCAATTTTTTAAGGAATCTCCACACTGTTCTCCATAGTGGCTGTACTAGTTTGCATTCCCACCAACAGTGTAGGAGGGTTCCCTTCTCTCCACATCCTCTCCAGCATTTATTGCTTGCAGATTTTTGGATCGCAGACATTCTGACTGGTGTGAAGTGGTACCTCATTGTGGTTTTGATTTGCATTTCTCTAATAATGAGTGATGTTGAACATCTTTTCATGTGTTTGTTAGCCATCCGTATGTCTTCTTTGGAGAAATGTCTATTTAGTTCTTTGGCCCATTTTTTGATTGGGTCGTTTATTTTTCTGGAATTGAGCTGCAGGAGTTGCTTGTATATTTTTGAGATTAGTTGTTTGTCAGTTGCTTCATTTGCTATTATTTTCTCCCATTCGGAAGGCTGTCTTTTCACTTTGCTTATGTTTTCCTTTGTTGTGCAGAAGCTTTTAATTTTAATTAGATCCCACTTGTTTATTTTTGCTTTTATTTCCAAAATTCTGGGAGGTGGATCATAGAGGATCCTGCTGTGGTTTATGTCGGAGAGTGTTTTGCCTATGTTCTCCTCTAAGAGTTTTATAGTTTCTGGTCTTACATTTAGATCTTTAATCCATTTTGAGTTTATCTTTGTGTGCGGTGTTAGAAAGTGATCTAGTTTCATTCTTTTACAAGTGGTTGACCAGTTTTCCCAGCACCACTTGTTAAAGAGATTGTCTTTACTCCATTGTATATTCTTGCCTCCTTTGTCAAAGATAAGGTGTCCATATGTATGTGGATTTATCTCTGGGCTTTCTATTTTGTTCCATTGATCTATATGTCTGTCTTTGTGCCAATACCATACTGTCTTGATGACTGTGGCTTTGTAGTAGAGCCTGAAGTCAGGCAAATTGATTCCTCCAGTTCCATTCTTCTTTCTCAAGATTGCTTTGGCTATTCGTGGTTTTTTGAATTTCCATACAAATCTTGAAATTATTTGTTCTAGTTCTGCGAAAAATATCGCCGGTATCTTGATAGGGATTGCATTGAATTTGTAAATTGCTTTGGGTAATATACTCATTTTCACTATATTGATTCTTCTGATCCATGAGCATGGTATATTTCTCCATCTATTAGTGTCCTCTTTGATTTCTTTCATCAGTGTTTTATAGTTTTCTGTATATAGGTCTTTAGTTTCTTTAGGTAGATATATTCCTAAAAAAGAAATCAAAATATGCATAGAAACTAATGAAAATGAAAACACAACAACCCAAAACCTGTGGGACACTATAAAAGCAGTGCTAAGAGGAAAGTTCATAGCAATACAGGCATACCTCAAGAAACAAGAAAAAAGTCAAATAAATAACCTAACTCTACACCTAAAGCAACTAGAAAAGGAAGAATTAGAGAACCCCAGAGTTAGCAGAAGGAAAGAAATCTTAAAAATTAGGGCAGAAATAAATGCAAAAGAAACAAAAGAGACCATAGCAAAAATCAACAAAGCCAAAAGCTGGTTCTTTGAAAGGATAAATAAAATTGACAGACCATTAGCCAGACTCATCAAGAAGCAAAGAGAGAAAAATCAAATCAATAAAATTAGAAATGAAAATGGAGAGATCACAACAGACAACACAGAAATACAAAGGATCATAAGAGACTACTATCAGCAATTATATGCCAATAAAATGGACAACCTGGAAGAAATGGACAAATTCTTAGAAAAATACAATTTTCCAAAACTAAACCAGGAAGAAATAGACAATCTTAACAGACCCATCACAAGCACGGAAATTGAAACTGTAATCAGAAATCTTCCAGCAAACAAAAGCCCAGGTCCAGACGGCTTCACAGCTGAATTCTACCAAAAATTTCGAGAAGAGTTAACACCTATCCTACTCAAACTCTTCCAGAAAATCGCAGAGGAAGGGAAACTTCCAAACTCATTCTATGAGGCCACCATCACCCTAATACCAAAACCTGACAAAGATACTACAAAAAAGGAAAACTACAGGCCAATATCACTGATGAACATAGATGCAAAAATCCTCAACAAAATTCTAGCAATCAGAATCCAACAACACATTAAAAAGATCATACACCATGACCAAGTGGGCTTTATCCCAGGGATGCAAGGATTCTTCAACATCCGCAAATCAATCAATGTAATTCACCACATTAACAAATTGAAAAATAAAAACCATATGATTATCTCAATAGATGCAGAGAAGGCCTTTGACAAAATTCAACATCCATTTATGATAAAAACTCTCCAGAAAGCAGGAATAGAAGGAACATACCTCAATATAATAAAAGCTATATATGACAAACCCACAGCAAACATTATCCTCAATGGTGAAAAATTGAAAGCATTTCCCCTTAAGTCAGGAACAAGACAAGGGTGTCCACTTTCACCACTACTATTCAACATAGTTCTGGAAGTTTTAGCCACAGCAATCAGAGCAGAAAAAGAAATAAAAGGAATCCAAATTGGAAAAGAAGAAGTAAAACTCTCACTGTTTGCAGATGACATGATCCTCTACATAGAAAACACTAAAGACTCTACCAGAAAATTACTAGAGCTAATTAATGAATATAGTAAATTGCAGGATATAAAATCAACACACAGAAATCCCTTGCATTCCTATACACTAATAATGAGAATGTAGAAGAAGAAATTAAGGAAACAATTCCATTCACCATTGCAACAAAAAGAATAAAATACTTAGGAATATATCTACCTATAGACTTTCTATATATTTGCCTACCGGTTGATTTTTCCTTTTCTATGGATACATTATTGTCACAGCCCTTTCTTTGCTTAAAGAAGACCATTTAACATTTCTTTTTTCAGTAGGTTTATTACTGATAAATGATTTTAGTTTTTGTCTGAGAAGTTCCTTATCTGTCCTTCAGATATAAATGATAATCTTACCGGGTAGAGTATCACAGTTTTCAGACTCCCTCCCCCTCCTTTTAGCATTTTGAATATTGCCACTCATTTCTGTCCTGCAAAATTTTGTAGAAAAAATTATCTTGGAGTCTTACAGAAGTTTTCTAGTAAGTGACTTTTTTTTTTTTTTTTACTGCCTTTAACATTTTCTCTTTATATTTAATTTTTGCCATTTACATTATGATATGTTTTGATGTGAGTCTGTTTGGATTTACCTTATTTGATCCCATCTGTGTTTACTATACCTTGATATCTGTTTCCTTCTTCAGGTTTGAAAAGTTTACAACCATGAGTTCATCAAATATATCCTTTTCTCTTTGTTTTTCTGGTATTCCTATAATGCTGATGGTGGTACATTTGATGTTGTGCCAACAATCTCTCAAAAACTGTTCTCATTTTGTAATTAATTTATATTTGTTGTTCTGATTAGTTGATTTTTATTACTCTGTCTTCCAGGCTACTGATGCACACTTTTGTATCACCTAATCTTCTGTTCATTCTATCTAGTGTGTTTTTCATTTCAGTTGCTATATTCTTCATTATGATTGGATCTTTTCACATCTTCTAGTTCTTTGGTAAAGTTATCACTGTGTTGATCTATTATTTTCCCAATACAGTTATTATTCTTATTACTAATGATTTGAATTCTTAATGGTAAATTATTTATTACTATTTCAGGAGTTGCATTTTGGTAGTTTTTTCTTGCTTTTTTAATTGAGGCAAATTCCTTCGTCTTCTCATTTTCTTTCTTTGTCTATATGAAATTAGGTGAAATAATTAAAAATTATTTCTTGAAGGAGTGTCCCTCACATAGAGTGAGGATATACTACATATAGTCTACAGTATAGTCTACAGTAGCTATATAGTCTACAGCATCTATATAGTCTACAATAACTCAGTAGCTGGTGTGAGAGCTATATTTGATGTGACCACTAGTCACAGCCTTTCTCTGGCAGCTGGCAGATGTGCTGTCACCTATTGTCTTTGTTGGAAGTAGAGTTGAAGTTGGAGGGGCTAGGACAGAGCTGGGTGTGAGGTGAAGCTTTCCCTCTGCTCAGTATCTGTCACGCCCTATTTGTGATATCTTCAAGTCCTGAGAAATCTGTATGCAGATAGCAGCAGATAGAACCCTACATGGAACGACTGACTAGTTCCAAATTGGGAAAGGAGTATGACAAGACTGCATATTGTCACCCTGCTTATTTAATTTCTATGCTGAATACATCATGCAAAAATGCCTGGTTGGATGAATCACAAGATGGCTGGGAGAAATATCAACAAACTCAGATATGTAGATGATATCACTCTAATGTCAGACAGTGAAGAGGAACTGAAGAGTCTCTTGAAGGTGAAAGAGTAGAGTGAAAAAACTGAATTAAAATTGACATTCAAAAGAATAAGATCATGGTATCCAGGTTCTTCACTTCATGCCAAATAGAAAGGGAGAAAGTAGAAGTAAAGATAGATTTCTTTTCTTGGGCTCCAATATCACTGTGGATCATGAAATTAAAGGAAAGTTGCTCTTTGGAAGAAAAGCTATGACAAACCTAGACAGCATATTAAAAAGCAGAGACATCACTTTGTCATCAAAGATTCATCTAAACAAAGCTATGTTTTTTTCCAGTAGTCATGTATGAATGTGAGTGTTGGACCATAAAGAAGGCTGAGAGCTGAAGAATTAATGGTTTTGAATTGTCATTCTGGAGAAGACTCTTGAGATTCCCTTGGACTGAAAGTAGATAAGACCAGTCAATCCTAAAGGAAATCAACCCTGGATATTCACTGGAAGGACTGATGTGAAAGCTCCAATATGTTGGCCATCTAATGGGAAAAGCCAACTCATTGGAAAAAAACCTCTGATGCTGGGAAAGATTGAAGGCAAAGGAAGAAGGCAGCAGAGGATGAGATGATTGGATAGCATCACTGACTCAATGGATATAAATACTAGCAAACTCTGGGAGCTAGTGAAGGACAGGGAAGTCTGACATGCTGCAGTCCATGAGTTTGCAAAGAGGCACAACTTAGTGACTGAACAGTTTCAAGTTTCTGGGGAAGAAGCCCTGAGTATTGGGTGAGAGTTGGTTCAGTAATCCCACAAGTGTGTGCTTTTCACCCTCCAAGTACTGGCATCCTTGCCCAGAGAGGACCAGTACCCAAGCTGATGTGAGAATTTACAGTGGTCTGTGGGTCGCTTAGCTGCCATCAGCGATCCAGACTTCTGATTTGCTGACTGTGCAATCATCAGTAATGACTGCCTTCTACTTCTTCAGATGCCATGTATGGTTTGAGCTGCCTCAGCCTCTAATGGCTGAGGTTTTCCCTAGGATGTAGCAGCCTTTGCTTCATTATGGAGCTACAACATGAGGCGAGCACTGTGGGAGCATTCAGTTGGCTCAGGCTGGGGCATAACACTGAGGTTGCAATAAGCCAGTCAAAACCCCATGCAGTTTTAAGCCATTCTGTCTGTCCTGCTTTTGGTGTCCACAAGCATTCTTCACTCCTCATAAGTGGAATCTAGGCTTTCCACAGCCCTCTTATTAGTCTCATCAGCCCTCCAACCAGTCAAGGGAGCTCATGTTCCTTTTATTGTATCCAAGGTCCAGTACCAAAAATATAAATCACTCAGTCCCCAGTGAAGTTTCCATCCATGTAAGCCACTATTAATTTTTTCTCTGATTCCTTGCTTGAGCTACAGATCTGGGTCTTTTCCCTTCCTATCCTATTCTGTGTGGAATTTTCTCATAGCCTTTTTTTGTATAGAAGTCTTTCTGCTGGTACCTAGTTAATTTTCAGTGACCACTGTTCCACATGTAAATGTATCTTTAATGTGTTCTTAGGGGGAGTTGAGCTCCACAGCCTCTTATTCAATCATTTTGATTCAAGTCCTTTCTTTTCATCTTTTATCTGTGCTACAACACTCTGCCTAACAGTCATTTTCAAAGGTTTCATTTTTGTTTCTTACTGATTGTATAGTACAGCAACAGGAAACTAGATGGTCTGATTTACAGAATCCTAAATGGGAGACAAAGGGAATATTTCCTATCCCAGTTAATCCAACAAAGTAATGTTAACACAAGAATTCAGATTTGTATTTAGCATATCTGAGTCTTGTTTTAATACTCTGGCAGTGTCTTGAATAGCTCTATTCTCTGAGTTTTTATCAATTATACAGGAGGGAAAACTATACATTTTATAAACTATTATAATTTTAAATTTGATTCATATCAAGAACTGGGAATTAAAAGTCCCATGACATGTTTATAGGGTATAGCTTCATATAATTCTACCTCTTAAAATTCCATTTTATCTTAATGATTAAGGGAATATATTTAATATCATTTTCTAATAGCAATACCAAAGAGAGATATGTGGTAGACTATAAAACCAAATTAAAAATGCATCATTTTGAGGAGAATAAAAAATAACTAGACAAAGAGAAATTATGCAGATGCTGTTCTAAATATCTATTCAGTGTTAAGTACCATTATCAATGCCAAAATATTACTTGTTACCATTTTAGAAATATTAGGGATTCAGATATTGAAGACAATATGAAAATTACTAGGTTAGTAAATACATGTGAAAAATTAGAGCAAAAAATTGTCAGAGTGTAGGACATGATAATAGAAGATTTTATTTGGTCTGTTGTCCTGTCTAGAACATGTCTTCTAAGAAGGCTAAATTCAAGTGTAAATTCAAGGGGAGCTTTACCATTTATAAGGCAATTTCATTGTCATTTTTATTTATTTTTATCTTTATTATCAATATAAATTTAATAATATGTTTAAAAAAATAAGATACTGTGGTAAGAGCCAACTAGTCTGAAATCAGTAATAGTATTTAATTAGGTTAATTGTACTAAGTTTTTAGTACATGAACTACAGTTGCACTTCTTAAGAATTTATTCAGTACCTTTAAATACCACCAGCTTACAATTTTGGCAACAAAAATATTAAAAAGAACTAGAGGTTTGGCATTATGTTACCTGTGTATTCATAACATAATGCCACATAAAAATACATCATACATAGATATGTACATGTGACTGAAATAAAGCTGCACACAGATTATGTTTCTGTAATTCAACATATTCAAGTATCTTAGAGACTATTAGCTCACAGATAAATGTATATATGTATTTGCAGCAGTCTTCTTTAAAGGTTCTGTATGATACCATTGCAGTGTTTTTGCTCAAAATATATATTGAGCCAATAGTAGTATTTGGGGAATACTATATTATGAAGCAAAAAGAAGAATAAACAGAAAGTATTCTTTAAGAAATTTATAATCCCTGGGTCACAGGGGCCAAGTGGTGGTACTCAACAACAAAGGCAAGGAGGTCATAATTACCTTAGTGGACAGAAGAATGAAAACAGCAATCAGAATAGTTTTGATGCCAAACTTTCAGCCTCTGTGCACTGGTGCCAAGTCAAATCTCAGATACATAAGTTTTAAGTGAAGTAGAAAAGAATAGCTTTATTGCTGTGCCAGGCATAGGGGGACACAACAAAATTGAGCCCTCAAAAACTGTATCCCAACCCAGGAGGATTTGATGAAGAATTTTATAGCAATGGTTCAAGAGCAGGGTTGCTGGTAAGGATCAGAGTGTGTGCAAGGACCTGCATCCCTTTGATCTGGCCTCAGGTGGTCTCTTAATGACCTTCTGTGGTTCTTGAGGTTGCAAACTACGACCTTCTCTCTGGAATAAAGATTGCTTAATCAAGCAGTTCATCTTCCATTTGTTAGGAGTTTTAGTTCTGTAGAAGAGCTTAAAGATACCATTATGTGTATCACTTGGAACTTTTTCCCAAGGCTGCACTATTTTTTTTCTTATTTAAATAATTTTATTTATTTATTTTATTTTTGGCTGTGCTGAGTCTTCATTGCTGTGTGGGCTTTTCTCTAGTTACAAGCAAGATCTACTCTCTAATTGAGGTGCATGGGTTTCTCATTGCAGTGGCCTCTCTTTTGGAACACAGGCAACTAGAATGCTTGAGTTTCAGTAGTTGCAGCGTGTAGGCTCACAAGTTGTAGCTTCTATGCTCTAGAACACCAGCTCAGTAGTTGTGGTGCACAGCATGTGTTCGTCCACAGCATAAAACCATTACACTGTTTCTATTCAAAATATATATTGAGACAATCAGTTCAGTTCAGTTGCTCAGTTGTGTCTGACTCTTTGACCCCATGGACTGCAGCACACCAGGCTTCCCTTTCCATCACCTATCCCTGGAGCTTGCTCACATTCATGTCCATTGAATCTGTGATGCCATCCAACCATCTCATCTTCTGTCATCCCCTTCTCCCACCTTCAATCTTTCCCAGCATCAGGGTTGTATCCAATGAGGCAGTTCTTCAAATAGGGTGGCTGAAGTATTGGAGTTTCAGCTTCAGCATCAGTCCTTCCAATGAATATTCAGGACTGATTTCCTTTAGGATGGACTGGTTGGATTGCCTTGCAGGCCAAGGGACTCTCAAGAGTCTTTTCTAACACCACAGTTCATAAGCATAAATTATTTGGTGCTCAGCTTTCTTTATATTCCAATTTTCACATTCATACATAACTACAGAAAAAAAAAACAGCTTGATTTTGATAGACGTTTCTTGGCAAAATGATATCTCTGCTTTTTAATATGTTCTCTGCGTTTGTCATAGCTTTTCTTCCAAGGAACAAGCGTCTTTTAATTTCATGGCTGCAGCCACCATCTGCAGTGATTTTGGTGCCCCTGAAAATAAAGTCTCTCAGTGTTTCCATTGTTTCCCCACCTATTTGCCATGAAGTGATGGGACCAGATGCCATGATCTTCATTTTCTGAAAGGTGAATTTTAAGCCACCTTTGAAACTTTCCTCTTTCACCTTCATCAAGAGGCTCGTCAGTTCCTCTTCATTTTCTGCCATTAGGGTGGCGTCATGTGCCTAATCTGAGGTTATTGATATTTATCTGGCAATCTTGATTCCAGCTTGAGCTTCAACCAGCCTGGCATTTCCCATTATGTACTCCACATATAAATTAAATAAGCAGGATGGCAATATACAGCCTTGATGTACCCCTTTTCCACTTTGGAACCAGTCTGTTGTTTCATGACTAGTTCTAACTGTTGCTTCTTGATCTTCATACAGGTTTCTTGGGAGGCGGGTGAGGTAGTCTTATTTTCCCACATCTTTAAAAGTTTTACACAGTTTGCTGTGATCCACACAGTCAAAAGCTTTAATACAGTCAATGAAGCAGAAGTAGACATTTTTCTGAAATTCCATTGCTTTTTCTATGATCAGATGGTTGTTGGTAACTTGATCTCTGGTTCCTCTGTGTCTTCTAAATCCAGCCTGTACATCTGGAAGTTCTCAGTTCCTGTCCTGTTGAAGCACAGGTTGAAGGATTTTGACCATTACCTTGCTAGCATGTGAAATGAGTGGAATTATGCTATAGTTTGAACACTCATTATGGGAAAATATACATAATATAATCATGAGTCAAAATTATAAATAAATTTTCCACATATAAAGCTACAAAATATTAAAGCCTAAACTATGGTGTTTTAGAGTAAAAATTTGGGTTTTACTAAATAATTGAATTTAGTAGGAAATAAAGGAATTATTAGGAAATAAAGCCAATATTAGGAAATAAAGTTTATTTCCTTTCTCAGTGGATTTGCTCTGTTCATTCAATGTTTATACCTTATCAGTGTATGAATGAGTGTTATGTGGCTAGTGTGGTGGTAGTTTGTTCCTTTAACCAAGTTCTAGAAGAAACTGTGTTTCTTTCAATTCTACAAAGGAGTGAAAACAAATTCCATTACTATATAATTATTTTAAAATGAAATTAAGTTTTTGGTGCTTGTAGTGTTGCCAAAATTATTTTTGACAATTTCATTTTATGATAGCTCCTAGTGTATTCAATGAACTACATAAAAACCAACTCATTTTAATAGACATTTTATAGATTAGAACCGATTACAGTGGATGAAGAATTAGAATGGGTACTCTCCAGATGGCACAGTTTAGGGACACAATTCTGCACTGTGTATTTTTAATATATAACTTTCAACAGTAAGCTATGTTGCAGATTAATATATAGCTGTCATTTTAAGAATATCTTTCTTATATATTCTTCAAATTCTCTTTAAAAACATTTTCAAAAATTTAATTTGTGCTCTTCATTGAATTCTTTGACAAAGAACCATGTGGAGTCATTTCACACCCCCTAAACTCTCATCTGTTCTCATTGTCTGCTCATGAAAGTAAAATAATTATTCCATTTTTTCTCCTGTTTCTTTTCTTCATCTCTCTTTCAGGGAAAAATATCAATCATTAGGCAAAACCACACATAAGGAAGCAATGTATAGAAAACTTAATGGTTTAAATGATCAGCAAGTTAATATGAAAATAATTGGCTAATACAAAAGGGAAAATGTGAGATTAAAAGACTGGTAAACAGACCAAAAGATACAAAAAACATGAAACGAGTATATGAATATATGTTGAAGTGAATAAGCATCAATGTCAAGGTGGAGAACATAATATAATCTTATTAAAAGTGAAAAATGTGATCACTAACTTTCTGAAAGATAAGACATTTCTATGGCAAATTATATTTTGTAAATGCATCAATACAACCATTAATTTCTTGTGATATATCCAAGCCTGCCTTTCAAGATAATTTGTTTTGGCAAATGCCTACCCACTCCTATATGGATGGAAATTTGTAACCAAGTCATCTTGAACCTTTTATACCTTGAGCATTTTGTTCATTTTCCATACAAACAGTTAATCACATTATGCCTTGAACTTAAATTTCTTACATAAACACTTAACCTAATTTACCTATATTCATTCTCAAATATTATTTCATATTTTGATATTTGTCACAGAGAGGCTCCCCCTCTTTTGTTCCAGAATATGTTAACTCTGCTACAGTCTCTTAATAGAGATATTTTCAGTTCAGTTCAGTTCAGTTCAGTCGCTCAGTCGTGTCCGACTCTTTGTGACCCCGTGAATCGCAGCATGCCAGGCCTTCCTGTCCATCACCAACACCCGGAGTTCACTCAGACTCACGTCCATCAAGTCAGTGATGCCATGCAGCCATCTCATCCTCTGTTGTCCCCTTCTCCTCCTGCTCCCAATGCCTCCCAGCATCAGAGTCTTTTCCAGTAAGTCAACTCTTCACATGAGGTGGCCAAAGTACTGGAGTTTCAGCTTCAGCATCATTTCCTTCAAAGAAATCCCAGGGCTGATCTCCTTCAGAATGGACTGGTTGGATCTCCTTGCAGTCCAAGGGGACTCAAGAGTCTTCTCCAACACCACAGTTCAAAAGCATCAATTCTTTGGTGCTCAGCTTTCTTCACAGTCCAACTCTCACATCCATACATGACTACTGGAAAAACCATAGCCTTGACTAGACGAAGAGATAATTTAGCAGTTGTTAAATTTATCCCACCTTATCATAGCTTCTTATTTAACTATTTGTCCTCCTTATAGATATTTTTAGGAAGAATATGGTTATTTTTGCTCACTTTTGTATCATCAAAAATAAATACATTGCTTAGAATAATCTTCAAGTATTACTTATTATATTAGTTGGTTAAAGTGAGAATTTTACTCATGGTACATAACTTTTGGTTGTGTGTAAAAATGCGAGTTTATTTATTTGTAAGTGCTATTGGAGAAGGCAATGGCACCCCACTTTAGTGCTCTTGCCTGGAAAACCCCATGGACAGAGGAGTCTCGTAGGCTGCAGTCCATGGGGTCGCTGGGAGTTGGACACGACTGAGCAACTTCACTTTCACTTTTCACTTTCATGCATGGAGAAGAAAATGGCAACCCATTCCAGTATTCTTGCCTAGAGAATCCCAGGGATGGGGGAGCCTGGTGGGCTTCTGTCTATAGGGTCGCAGAGTCGGACACGACTGAAGTGACTTAGCAGCAGTAGCAGCAGCTATTGGGTAGACAACAGATGCTTGAAACAAGTCATGCTTTGCCAAAGACTGATGCTATGTAGGTTAGAAAATGATGCTATGATGTTTTTCAAATTATTATTTTATCTCATCTGAGACCCATACTATTTATTGCTGGTGCAGTAAATCCTTGAACCCACAGAGGATACATAGAGTATTTGCACATGAAAGCTAGCAAAGGGATCTACACCTATCAAAAGTTTTGCTTTAATCAAATAAACATTTTATATATTCTATTAATCATGAGACATACCTTTCTGAAAAAAAGATAGTATGGAATATTGCCAATAAATTTTCATTACACTTAGTATAGATTATCTAGAATTGTATTAGGTATAGAGAAATGAAAGATGTAAAAAAAAAGTAAAATGAAAGAAGTAGAAGTAAAAAAAATTGTATCAGGTATAGAGAAATGAAAGAAATAAAAAGGAAAAATTGTATTAGGTACAGAGAAATGAAAGAAGTAAAAAATTTAAAAAAGGTCAATTATTTGTTAAAAAATGTCTGTTTCAAAGATATAGCATTCAACAAGAAAATATAAAAAGACTTTATATAAGCATCAAATTACCTTGTTGTTCAGTCACTCAGTCGTGTCTGACTCTTTGCGATGCCATGGACTGCATCATGCCAGGCTTCCCTGTCCTTTACCATCTCCCAGAGCTTGCTCAAACTCATGTCCACTAAGTTGGTGATGCCACCCAAACATCTCATCCTCTGTCGCCTCTTTCTCCTCCTGCCTTCAAAGTGTATTGTTTACCTGGAAATTCTATACTTAATCACTTTCCCAGCATCAGGCTCTTTCATGAGTTGGCTCTTTTTATCAGGTGGCCAAATATTGGATCTTCAACTGCAGCATCAGTCCTTCCAATGAATATTCAGGACTGATTTCCTTTAGGATTGACAGATTTAATCTCCTTACAGTCCAAGAGACTCTCAAGAGACTTCTTTAACACCACAGTTCAAATGCATCAATCATTTGGCACTCATCCTCTTTATGGTCCAACTCTCACATCCATACATGACTACTGGAAAAAAACATATCTTGACTATACAGACATTTGTCCTCAAAGTGATGTCTCTGCTTTTTAATATGCTGTTTATATTTGCCATAGCTTTTCTTCCAAGAGGCAAGTGTCTTTTATTTTCTTGGATGCAGTTACCACCTGCATTGATTTTGAAGCCCAAGAAAATAAAGTCTATCACTGTTTCCACTGTTTCCCCCTCTATTTAGCATGAAGTGATGGAACCAGATGCCATGATTATTTTTTGAATGTTGAGTTTTAAGCCAGCGTTTCATTCTCCTTTCTCACCTACATCGAGGCTCTTTAGTTCCTCTTTCCTTCCTGTCATAAGGGTGGTGTCATCTTCATGGTTGAGGTTATTTAAATTTCAAAAATACTTGAAGTGGACTGAAACTCTTTTATTAGCTCTCTATGTTAACAGCACATTTTAAAAGTTGATTATGTAACACTTTCATAAACTGAGATTGCAAAATGATCTTAATTTGATAAATGTAGTCTTTTTGAGAATGAAAATAGAAGAATTCTATTTATTCTCAGTTATTGAAAATTATTTGTTTATGGCAACAGAATATTTGAAGTTTTATTTGACATCATAAAACAAAATTAGTTTTATTTCTTTGGTTCTATATTCCAAACATCATTGTGCATGCAATTACTTGAACATTCTTATTAGGAAAGTAACATTTTATCCTTTTCATCTTTTAAATATTCAATGGTTTTTATTTTTTAATATAAATTTATTTCTTTTAATTGGAGACTAATTACTTTACAATATTGTATTGGTTTTGCCATACATCAACATGAATCTGCCACAGATGTACACGTGTTCCCCATCCTGAACCCTTCTCCCAGTTCCCTCCCCATATCATCCCTCTGGGTCATCTCAGTGCACCAGCCCAGAGCATCCTGTATCATGCATCAAACCTGGACTGGTGATTCGTTTCACATTTGATATTATACATGTTTCAATGCCATTCTCCCAAATCATCTCACCCTCACCCTTTCCCACAGAGTCAAAACTTCCCTTATATTCACAGCTTTATGTGTGTTCTTGACCTCTCTATTTAGTTCAATATTGAATAACTTACTGATCAACTTAAAGGCATTTAGAAAGAAAAATTATCCAGTAACATAATTTTATTACCTAAGGTAGAAAGGTCAAAAAGATCAGACATAGAGATATTGATGTTTTTGATGCATAGCCATTCAGTCTTTTCAGAGTTGAACATACTTAGATATAAAGTATAACTTATGTAGTAGGAAGATACATAACATATAAGCTAAAGGTAGAGATGAAGTAGTTTTGTCTGGGCCCACAACTTTTTGTATTATATGTCAAGAACAAGTTTTGAACATAAAACAAGGAAATGCAGATTTAATGATACATCTCTATATAACTGATTATTTCAGATATTAGGATAGAAATGTTGTTTTTCTGAATATTGTGTTCAGATTAATGAGTAAGGAGAAAATTACAGATTAGCTTTCTCATCAGTCTTATCACTAACAGAAAGCTATTTAAAAGGACTGGTTATTTCATTTGAGGATAAAAAAGATATAAGCCTTAATTTTTAATAAATTAAGTATAAAATTTCCAGGTAAATATAGTACTTTGAAGATAGTCATTAAATCTCACTCTCCTTTTGAACTCCTGGGACTAAGTTAATATACAAACTACAAAAGGGGACATGCAACCTATTGTGTTATTTATTCACATGGGATATCCTAAAAATCAGTGTGAATATTTTCGCTATTCACCTGAAACTATCACAACATTGTTAATTGGATATACACCAATAAAAAATAAAAAGTAAATAAATAAATAAATAACAGTGTGATGAGAAGTCTGGACCATGTAGTCAAACCAACCTTAACTGAAGTTTGGATTTCTTAATGAAAGTGTAACTGTAGCTACATGCATGCTCTGTCACAACTACCCCTCTGAGACCCTATGAACTATCACCCCAAGTAACTGCCCTGTCCATGGGATTTTTCAGGCAGAAATACTGGGTTGGATTACCCTTTCCTGCTCCAGGGGATCCTCCTGACCCAGGGACTGAAGTCATTTCTCCTGCAACTCCTGCAGGAGGCGGATCTGTGGGAGCATTCATTACCACTGAGCCACTTAGAAAGCCCAACTGTAGTTAAGTTACATAATAGAGCTGCTTCTGAATCTCTGCATCAATAAAATGAAGATACAAGACTTTCAAACTAATTCAGGGTTTCAAGTTAGTTTGTATATGCAGAGTACTTAGGACAATGTCTGGCAGATAGCAGGCATTTAATAATTGAATCTACTGTACTTTGTACTTTATGGCGAATGTATGAATACAAAATGACATTTGACTGAAATGCTAGAACATGGATAACAAAATAAGCTAAATAAAAATAAAAAAGCAATATTTTACTCTACAGTAAAATATTGAAATCTCTCAAATGTTTTAAGAAAGCAGTATATTGTACAATAATATTTCAAAGAATAGATGAGAAAGTAATATATTTTCCAAAATTTTGTACGAGAATGACATAAACATGAAACCAAAATCTGACAGATATTATAAGAATGAAAATCATGAAGCTTTTTGCAAAAACATATTATAAAATAGAAACAATTAAACCTCCTGGTGGTTGTTTAGTCGCTAAGTAGTGTCTGACTTTTGCAACCCCATAGAACCATAGCCTGCCAGGCTCCTCTGCACATGAGATTTCTCAGGCAACAATACTGAAATGGGTTGCCATTTCTTTCTCCAGGATATTTTCCCTACCAGAGATCCAAATATGGTCTCCTGCATTACAGGTAAATGCTTTACTGACTGAAGTACCAGGGAAGTCCAAACCTGCTGCTGCTGCTACTAAGTCGCTTCAGTCGTGTCCGACTCTGTGTGACCCCATGGACAACAGCCCATCAGGCTCCTAACAACAAATACAAATATAAAATGATTGAATTTGCTTTATCTTATTAAAATAATTTGGCTTAAATTTTGAAATATAATGAACATAATTGTTATATTAAATTTTACATTCAAATTTGTATTTAAAAGTTCCATTATATCACTTAAAGCACATCAGATATTCAACATATTTATATCCCATTTTGGATAAAACTCACAACAAATCAACAATAAGAAGGACTTCCGAGGTAAAAACCTATAGCTAAGCAACAACAAAACTAGAGCTAACACAAAATATAATGAAAAGATACTGGACATATACTTCATGAAATCAGAAAGAAGATTTTCTACCATCACCATTTCTATTTATTATTGTCCTAGGAATCTTACTGTAATGAATTTTTTTTTAAAAAGGCACAATTTGAAAAAAATGTAAAACTCTCTGGATATAGAAACTTTCTTTATATCAAAATTTTACAAAATCATTTTTAAAATATAAATTTATTGTAATTGGAGGTTAATTACTTTATAATATTGTATTGATTTTGCCATACATCAACATGAATCTGCCACAGGTATACACATGTCCCCCATCCTGAACCCACCTCCCTCCTCCCTTCCCATACCATCCCTCTGGGTCATCTCAGTGCACCAGCCCCAAGCATCCAGTATCATGCATCGGACCTGGACTGGCGATTTGTTTCATATATGATATTATATATGTTTCAATGCCATTCTCCCAAATCATCCCACCATCTCCCTCTCCTTCTCCCACAGAGTCCAAAAGACTGTTCTATACATCTGTGTCTCTTTTGCTGTCTCACATACAGGGTTATTGTTTTCATCTTTCTAAATTCCATATATATGCGTTAGTATACTGTATTGGTGTTTTTCTTTCTGGCTTACTTCACTCTGTATAATCGGCTCCAGTTTCATCTACCTCATTAGAACTGATTCAATGTATTCTTTTTAATGGCTGAGTAATACTCCATTGTGTATCTGTATCACTTTTTTTATCCATTCATCTGATGATGGACATCTAGGTTGCTTCCATGTCCTGGCTATTATAAACAGTGCTGCGATGAACATTGGGGTACATGTGTCTCTTTCAATTCTGGTTTCCGCAGTGTGTATGCCCAGCAGTGGGATTGCTGGGTCATAAGGCAGTTCTCTTTCCAGTTTTTTAAGGAATCTCCACATTGTTCTCCATAGTGGCTGTACTAGTTTGCATTCCCACCAACAGTGCAATAAGGTTCTCCACACCTTCTCAAGCATTTATTGCTTGTAGACTTTTGGATTGCAGCCATTCTGACTGGTGTGAAATGGTACTTCATTATGGTTTTGATTTGCATTTCTCTGATAATGAGTGATGTTGAACATCTTTTCATGTGTTTGTTAGCCATCTGTATGTCTTCTTTAGAAAAATGTCTATTTAGTTCTTTGGCCCATTTTTTGATTGGGTCATTTATTTTTCTGGAATTGAGCTGTAGGAGTTGCTTGTATATTTTTGAGATTAGTTGTTTGTCAGTTGCTTCATTTGCTATTATTTTCTCCCATTCGGAAGGCTGTCTTTCCACCTTGCTTATAGTTTCCTTCGTTGTGCAGAAGCTTTTAAGTTTAATTAGGTCCCATTTGTTTATTTTTGCTTTTATTTCCAATAATCTGGGAGGTGGGTCATAGAGGATCCTGCTGTGATGTATGTTGGAGAGTGTTTTGCCTATGTTCTCCTCTAGGAGTTTTATAGTTTCTGATCTTACGTTTAGATCTTTAATCCATTTTGAGTTTATTTTTGTGTATGATGTTAGAAAGTGATCTAGTTTTATTCTTTTACAAGTGTTTGACCAGTTTTCCCAGCACCACTTGTTAAAGAGATTGTCTTTAATCCATTGTATATTCTCACCTCCTTTGTCAAAGATAAGGTGTCCTTAGGTGTGTGGATTTATCTCTGGGCTTTCTATTTTGTTCCATTGATGTATATTTCTGTCTTTGTGCCAGTACCATACTGTTTTGATGAGTGTGGATTTGTAGTAGAGCCTGAAGTCAGGCAGGGTGATTCCTCCAGTTCCATTCTTCTTTCTCAAGATTGTTTTGGCTATTTGAGGTTTTCTGTATTTCCATATAAATTGTGAAATTATTTATTTTAGCTCTGTGAAAAATACCATTGGTAGCTTGATAGGGATTGCATTGAATCTATAAATTGCTTTGGGTCGTATACTCATTTTCAATATATTGATTCCTCTGATCCATGAACATGGTATATTTCTCCATCTATTATTATCCTTTTTGATTTCTTTCACCAGTGTTTTATAGTTTTCTATATATAGGTCTTTAGTTTCTTTAGGTAGATATATTTCTAAGTATTTTACTCTTTTCGTTGCAATGGTGAATGGAATTGTTTCCTTAATTTCTCTTTCTATTTTCTCATTATTAGTGTATAGGAATGCAAGGGATTTCTGTGTGTTGATTTTATATCCTGCAACTTTACTATATTCATTGATTAGCTCTAGTAATTTTCTGGTGGAGTCTTTAGGGTTTTCTATCTAGAGGATCATGTCATCTGCAAACAGTGAGAGTTTTACTTATTCTTTTCCAATTTGGACTCATTTTATTTGTTTTTCTGCTCTGATTGCTGTGGCCCAAATTTTCAAAACTATGTTAAATAATAATGGTGAAAGTGGGCACCCTTGTCTTGTTCCTGACTTAAGGGGAAATGCTTTCAATTTTTCACCATTGAGGATAATGTTTGCTGTGGGTTTGTCATATATAGCTTTTATTATGTTGAGGTATGTTCCTTCTATTCCTGCTTCCTGGAGAGTTTTTATCATAAATGGATGTTGAATTTTGTCAAAGGCTTTCTCTGCATCTTATTGAGATAATCATATGGCTTTTATTTTTCAATTTGTTAATGTGGCGTATTACATTGATTTATTTGTGGATATTGAAGAATCCTTGCATCCCTGGGATAAAGCCCACTTTGTCATGTTGTATGATCTTTTTAATGTGTTGTTGGATTCTGACTGTTAGAATTTTGTTGAGGATTTTTGCATCTATGTTCATCAGTGATATTGGCCTGTAGTTTTCTTTTTTGTGGCATCTTTGTCAGGTGATTGCAGCCATGAAATTAAAAGACGCTTACTCCTTGGAAGGAAAGTTATGACCAATGTAGACAGCATATTAAAAAACAGAGACATTACTTTGTCAACAAAGGTCCAGCTAGTCAAGGCTATGGTTTTTCTAGTAGTCATGTATGGATGTGAGATTTGGACTATAAACAAAGCTAAGTGCTGAAGAATTGATGCTTTTGACCTATGGTGTTGGAGAAGACTCTTGAGAGTCCCTTGGACTGAAAGGATACCCAACCAGTCCATCCTAAAAGAAATCAGTGCTTGGTGTTTATTGGAAGGACTGATTTTGAAGCTGAAGCTCCAATACTTTAGCCACCTGATGTGAAGAGCGACTCATTGGAGAAGACCCTGATGCAGGGAATATTGAGGGCAGGAGGAGAAGGGGATGACAGAGGATGAGATGGTTGGATGTTCTCACTGACTCAATGGACATGAGTTTGGGTAAACTCTAGGATTTGGTGATGGACAGGGAACACTTGTGTGCTGCAGTTCATGGGATCGCAATGAGTTGGACACAACTGAGCAACTGAACTGAACTGAACTGATGAAAATCAATTATTTATATATATCAAGTATAAAACACAGAAATAAAGGCAACACCAAAGAATGTTCAAACTACCACACAAATGCACTCATCTCACTTGCTAGCAAAGTAATGCTCAAAATTCTACAAGCCAGGCTTCAACAGTACATGAACCTTGAACTTCCAGATGTAGATATTCAAGCTGGATTTCAAAAAGGCAGAGGAACAAGACATCAAATTTTCAACATCTGTTGAATCATAGAAAAAGCAAGAGAATTCCAGTAAAGGATCTATTTCTGCTTTATTGATTACACCAAAGCCTTTGTGTAGATCACAATAAACTGAGGAAAATTCTTAGAGATGGGAACACTAAACCATCCTACCTGCCTCCTGTGAAATCTGTATGCAGGCCAAGAAGCAGCAGAGTACCTCATGCGAAATGCTGGGCTGGATGAAGCACAAGCTGGAATCAAGATTGCTGGGAGAAATATCGATAACCTCAGATACATAGATGACATCACCCTTATGACAGTAAGTGAAGAAGAACTAAAAGCCTATTGATGAAAGTGTAAGAGGAGAGTGAAAAGCTGGTTTAAAACTCAACATTCAAAAAATGAATGGCATCCAGTCCCTTCATGGCAAATAAATTGGGAAATAGTGGAATCGGTGACAGACTTTATTTTCTTGGGCTCCAAAAATCACTGCAGATGGTGATTGCAACCATGAAATTAAAAGACGTCTACTCCTTGGAAGAAAAGCTATGACCAACCTAGTCAGCATATTGAAAAGCAGAGAGAGTACTTTGCCAACAAATGTCCATCTAGTGAAAGGTATGGTTTTTCTGGTAGTCATGTATGGATGTGAGAGTTGGACTATAAAGAAAACTGAGCACCGATTAATTAATGCTTTTGAATTGTGGTGTTAGAGAAAACTCTTATTTTTGTATTATTTATTTATTTTAATTGGAGGCTAATTTACAATATGATGATCTATACATCATGGACTGCAAAGAGATCAAACCAGTCAGCCCTAAAGGAAATCAGTCCTGAATATGCATTGGAAGGACTAATGCTGAAGCTGAAACTCCAATACTTTGGTCACCTGGCACAAAGAACTGACTCATTGGAAAGGACCCTGATGCTGGGAAAGATTGAAGGCAGGAGGAAAAGTAGACAACAGATGATAAGATGGTTGTATGCCATCACCCACTCAGTAACATGAGTTTGAGCAAGCTCCGAGAGTTGGTGATGGACAGGGAAGCCTGGCATGCTGCAGTCTACGGGATCACAAACAGTCAGACACGACTGAGCAACTGAACTGAGCTAAACTGAAATAAATTTAAACTAGTTTTAATGTTTTTAATTGGAAAAAAACATCAAAAGAGTCATTGAGAGGGAAATTGCAGAATAATCTTGAAACTTTAAAGATGCCCGAACAAATGAAGGCTATACTATTTTCTTTGATGGAAGTATAAATATTAAAGTATAAATTCTCACCATATTCACAAATAATATCATCATTATTTTAAACATTAAAAAAAATAAGAAGTAGAAATTATCAAGCTGATTCTAATATATGTTTTGCTAAATAGTGAAAAGTGTCTTGAAACAGTACAACAACATTGAATGTCGTACCTACCTAACTTCAATATGAAAAACTTCAATATGAGCTACAAATGTATCATAACTCAAATAGTACAATATTAATACAAGAATAATTGAATAAAACAATGGAACAGAATACAGTTCACAAATAGACCCATGGTCATATGACAAATTGACTTCTATTGGGGTCTAAATAATTCAGTTAATAAATGAAAACATTTTAAGCAAATGCTTTCAAAACAACTAGATATTCATATGAGTAAAACAGTTAACTTCTTCACCTTCCTGAAACCATACAAAAATAATAAGATAAATCAGAGTCTTAAAACATAAGGGTATAGAATATATATTATATATATTTTTATATTATATTTTATATTTATAATATATTATTTCATATTAAAATATACTAGGTATTTTATAATATAACAAAAATCCTTGAACAATTTGCAGATATAAACATAAGAAAAAATATCAATTAAATAGGTTTCATAAAAATTTTAAAATAAGGCAAAACTTGTAGTTATCAAACATTTTCAAGAAAACTAATATACAAACCACATTTGAAAGAAAATATACATGTATTGAATATTTGACAAAAGACATGTGTCCAAAGTTTATTTTTTAAAATTTTACAACTCCAAAATAAAACACAAACGATTAAAATGAGCAAGATACTTATTGCAAACACTTCATTAAAAAATATATATGAAGGAGTAATAGTCATAGCAAAAGTTTCTCAGTATTGTTAGTCATCAGCAAAATGTTAATTAAAACAAAAAATAAGAAAATACCTTCTCTACCATACTCTCACAAATATAGCACTGAAACATCATTTAGTTTTGTTTGAAAGTAAAATAGTAATAGCATTAGAAGAAAATTTATGAAAATTTTTTTCATAAAGCTAAACAATGACAATTCTGGTTTTCTATCCATGAAAAATTAAAATATAATTACACAAAACTTATATAAGAATACTGACTTCAGCCACATTAATAACAGTTAAAAATGAAAAAACAGAAATATACATTGACAGAAAAATTGATAACCAAATTGTATCATATCCATAAAATGTAATACTAGTTAGAAACTACAAGAGAATGGAGTACAGATACATTCATGCAATAAAACCTATGAACAATATGGACTATACTGAGCAAAAGAATAATTTCATTTATAATATGTCACAGTACTAAAAAAATATGTCAGAATTTGACTGGAAAGTAAAATGAAACAGCTATTTAAAAGTGATGTTATATTTTATACCCTACTTACATTGGTATTTAATTGTCAAGACTTTGAATTTCATATTGCTGTTTCTGCTTTTCATTATGTAGAAAAATTCTATCCAAAATAGCCTGCAAAGAAATATTGCAATATATTAAGATATCATTTCACACTTGTATTGATGGATGGATGCTAATTTTCCCACGACAAAACTGAGAAGATATCAACTAAATTATAGACATGTTTGTTTTTTTGTTGTTCTTACACAATGGGCAGGAGGAGAAGGGGACAACAGAGGATGAGATGGCTCGATGGCATCACCGACTCGATGGACATGAGTTTGGGTGGACTCCAGAAGCTGGTGGTGGATAAGGAGGCCTGGCGTTCTGCAGTTCATGGGGTCACAAAGAGTGGGACACGACTGAGTGACTGAACTGAACTGACACAATGGGCATTATTGGTAGCAGTAACTACATTAACTAATTACAAGAAGAGGAAACATTTTCTAAATTTGTTTCAAGTTTAATAAGAAAGGAAAAAGATCATGTTCATTCTCTGTGAAGTAATGATGAACTTAGAGAATAGAAATACACCTGGAAAATGTGATTGCAAATTCCCAACAAGGACCTAATTCCCTAAAAATAATAAATAAATAAATGGAAGGGTTTTTTTCCTAATAAATATACTTGAATTTCATAGTTTGAGCTATCTCATTTAAAGCAAAATATTTTTGTGTTTTTGTTTCTCTTTTAAATTAACAAACTCTTGATAGAACTGAGGAATACAAATCTCTCCAATGGAAACAAAGACAACCAAATGCAGACAAATGGCATCAACCTTATTCATAACATCTCACCATGCCCCTACAACACAAGTCTTCCTAGGGACCTGAGGAAAAGAGGGCAGCTCCCTTAGGCCAGTGATCCTCAACCCTTATTGCATACTGGATTCACCCAAAAATTCTATTATACCTCACCTCACAGGAGGTAATCAGGAATTTCTAGCTGCGGGACACCAGATGACTTAATATTCCACCAACTCTGAGAATTACTGATTTTAACTCTTGTCCTTCAACATCTGCCCAGCTGCTCAAACTCTTAAATTTAAAAATGCTCTTTCAAGCATCATACATATCAAAAGAGGTCGACAATATCTTGAAAAGATAGATAAGTGACATGCTTGTTGGTCATGCAAATTCTGAGATCACTTTCTTATTTCTCTTATCATATTTCATTGTGGGTGTATACTAATAATTTTTAATTGAGGTACAATAGTATAGGCCATTGGAGAAGGCAATGGCACCTCACTCCAGTACTCTTGCCTGGAAAATCCCATGGATGGAGGAGCCTGGTAGGCTGCAGTCCATGGGGTCGCTGAGGGTCAGACACGACGGAGCGACTTCACTTTCACTTTTCACTTTCATGCATTGGAGAAGGGAATGGCAACCCACTTCAGTGTTCTTGCCTGGAGAATCCCAGGGATGGTGGAGCCTGGTGGGCTGCTGTCTATGGGGTCACACAGAGTCAGACACGACTGAAGCGACTTAGCAGCAATAGCAGCAGCAGCAGGAGTATAGGCCATTATACAAGTGCTCTTAATGTAGTCCAGTTGCTAAGTCATGTTTGACTCTTTGCAGCCATGCATTGCAGCACACCAGGCTCCTCTGTCCTCCACTATCTCCCAAAGTTTGCTCAAATTAAAATTCATTGAGTTGATGATACTCTGTGCACAAAATTGTAATTTGACATCTGTTCAGTTCAGTTCAGTTCAGTTCAGTTCAGTCGCTCAGTTGTGTCCGACTCTTTGCGACCCCATGAATCGCAGCATGCCAGGCCTCCCTGTCCATCACCATCTCCTGGAGTTCACTCAGACTCACGTCCATCGAGTCTGTGATGCCATCCAGCCATCTCATCCTCGGTCGTCCCCTTCTCCTCCTGCCCCCAATCCCTCCCAACATCAGATTTTTTTCATTGGAAAAAACTCTTCTCATGAGGTGGCCAAAGTACTGGAGTTTCAGCTTTAGCATCATTCCCTCCAAAGAAATCCCAGGGTTGATCTCCTTCAGAATGGACTGGTTGAATCTCCTTGCAGTCCAAGAGACTCTCAAGAGTCTTCTCCAGTACCACAGTTCAAAAGCATCAATTCTTCGGCACTCAGCCTTCTTCACAGTCCAACTCTCACATCCATACATGACCACAGGAAACCACTTATAAAATGGTCATTCCTAAAGATCAAGTTGCCAACCACCTCTGTACATTTGACTTCCTTGACCTTTTTCACTTTCCTGTCAAAAACTAGCAGTCTTTTCTCTGTATCTGAGTTTGTTTCTGCTTTGCTTTTTTGTTTGTTTGTTTTGTTTTGTTTGTCTGTCTAAATTTCACATATGAGTGAAGTCATATTTGTCTTTCTCTGTCAGATTTATTTCCCTTATAATAATATTCTCAAGGTTCATGCACATTGTCACAAAGAGCAAGTTTTCATTTTTTTTATGACTGAATATTACTCACATATATATCATATATATATGTGTGTGTGTGTGTGTGTGTGTGTGTATAAGCAAACATTTATAGAGCCTATTAGAGATTCCCATACTTTCATGTAACTTTTAAAAATATGATCTTAACAGAAAGCCCATGAAAGAGAAAGGAATTTTTATTATTATCTTATAGCTAAGGAAACTGAATCTCAGCATTTCTATAAGTCTTACAGCCCTACAATTGATAACAAAGCAGAGCCCTCGTATAGTTTATCAATCTATTATACTTTCCATAATAGCTCACAGTTCTATGAGTATTTCCTGATAACATTTGAAATAGAGATTAGAGATCTTCCAAATAACACTTGAAAGAGAGATTTAGAGCAGTTTTTATCATATCCTACTGCTTTCAGAATCCAAACTAAACTTACTTTTATTGTTACTTACTTAGTATAATTTTATTGTGGCGCTTTTTTCTTCTTATGATTACATATTATTTTCTCCTAGGAATTAAAACACTTTGCAGATATTATCCAATTAAACCTCTCAAATTTCCCTCTGAGGTGATATGAAATAACTGTTAATCATTTTTCCCTTTTATATTTCTGTTAAAAACTATAGAAATTTAGTGAACTAATAGTTTATAATTAGACTTCTTAGATTTAAAAGGGAACAAATTCTCATAATACCAGGGCAGGCTCCATTAAACTTATATAATATAATATAAAGGGAGAAGCTTGGAAATGACATAACAATACAAAAGATGAGAAAGCTGGCATGTGGAGAAAATGTCACTATTATTTCTGGTTATTATTTCTGGTTATAATAGTAGGGTTTTTTTTTTTTTTCATACTGTTCATGGGGTTCTCAAGGCAAGAACACTGAAGTGGTTTCCCAATCCCTACTCCAGTGGACCACAGTTTGACAGAATGGTCCACTATGACCCGTCCATCTTGGGTGGCCTTCCATGGCATGACTCATAGCTTCGTTGAGTTAAACAAGGCTGTGATCATTTTGGTTCGGTTTCTGTGTGTGTGTGTGTTTCCCAGAGGCCATGGAATTATAGTTCTTGCTTCTGTCTGCCCTCTGATGGATGAGGATAAGAGGGTTGTGAAAGCTTTCTGTTGGGAGGGACTGGTTGTGGGAAAATTTGAGTCTTGTTTTGGTGGACAAGGTCATACTCAGTAAATCTTTAATTCGATTTCCTGCTGATGGGTGGGGCTGTGTTCCCTGTACTTTGGTGTCGGATCCTGGAGTCTGCAGACTCTATGGTAGAGCTAAATGTGAACTCTAAAAGGACTTATGCCATCATGTGCCTCCAGGACTCCTGCTGCCAGTGGCCCTCCAAAATCACTGCAGACAGTGACTGCGGCCATGAAATTAAAAGACACTCCTTGAAAGAAAGGCTATGACAAACCTAGACAGTGTATTAAAAAGCAGAGACATCACTTGGCTTACAAAAGTCCATATAAACCAAGTTATGGCTTTACCAGTAGTCATGAACAGATATGAGAGATGGACCATAAAGAACGATGAGCACTGAAACACTGATGCTTTCAAATTGTAGTGCTGGAGAAGACTCTTGTGAGTTACCTGGACAGCAAGGAGATCAAGCCAGTCAATCTTAAAGGAAATCAATCCTGAATATTCACTGGAAGGACTGAAGCTGAAGCTCCAATACTTTGGCCTCCTTAGGCAAAGAGCCAACTCACTGGAAAAGATGCTGATGGTGGGAAGGATTGAGGACAGGCAGAGAAGAGGGTGGCAGAGAATGAGATGGTTGGATGACATCACTAAATCAGTGGACATGAGTTTGAGCAAACTCCAAGAGTTAGTGAAGGACAGGGAAGCCTGACATGTGGCAGTCCATGGGGTCACGAAGAGTTAGACATGACTTAGCAACTCAACAACAACACTGATAGTAAGCTTACAGTTTTTACATTATATTTTTCTTTTAATGCAAGTACCAAATACAAAAAACTTATATGCAATTTGTTCAAATTGTATAATGGGTACTATGTAGTCTTCTGACATTTGATAAATTATAACATGACTTTTCTAATGCTACAAGTAAAACACTCTGATTAAATGTTTCATATTTAACCATCCTGTGTCTTATTTTATAAATATCAAATGATAGCATGTTTATTTTGGGAATGTTATTGCCGAAATCCAACTAGTTGTTTAACTTCTAAATTCTTAAATAACTAGTTTGTCATTTGATATCTTGACTATACCTACAGTTTGGGGGGTTTCATGTTTTTATGTTCCAAAGAAGATACTATTTCCATATATCTATGCTATCACCACTCCATCACATTATCTATGCTTCATTTTTCTAATACATCTTCTATTCTGTTACCTAACAATGTGATTTTCTTGAAGACCGTTTTATATGTTAAATCTGTGTGTATTTGTCAACATCTAAGATTTTAAGATATTAACTGTACATATTGGAATACTTAATCATGAACTTATAAGGAGATGATTTTGTTGCAAGCAAATATGATTCAGCTCATCGCTTGCGAGAGTATTATTTTTCCACTTGGACACACCATGGTGTCTTGAGTTGTTATCTCTATTTAATAGCATAGTAAAGCCAAAAGCCATAAGTTTAAGGTGCCACACCCTGTCTAGACCTGAAGAAACAAGGGAGAGGAGTTACTGAAACTTGAACACAACAGTTCTTTGAAGAAGACTGATCTTCTGTACCTAGGTGCAACAAATCTGCTACAAACTACCAGAGATGGAAACAAAATTAATGTCCTATCCTCCTTCCTCACACACTGTGACCCCCGGTGATGCCTTGTATTAACAGATTCCAGCAAAAGACATATGGTAAAGAATCTTATTCATATATCATAAATGAGCCATTCCTTAGCAGCATATAGCAGGATGTGGAAAGGTGGAGTGTGGATGTGGAGTAGCAAACAAGAAATATATAACACAAGGGATTTTAATGTATTTTTATTATGTATTCTGCTGTCATGCCTGAGGTATTATATATAAAGCACATTTTATTATAATTTACTTTTCTCTCATTTCTCCTTTATGCTTCTTACAGTTTCACAGTGATTGTTTCAGTATGTGGCAATAAGTAGATTATATAATGTATGAAATACTTTAACAAGATGTAAAGAGAGTGTAGAAATTAATGAGACAGGTAAGGTGAGAACCACATTTTTCAGATTATTAAAGCTAATTGGTATAAATAATTCTAAAATCTTAAATTGAAAACTTTTCACTGGCTTTGAAAGATTTGAATAATCTAGAGCACAACTGACAAGACTTTGATCCAGTCATTTGCCCTACCTACCTTTTATCTTTCTGTAAATTAACTCCATGGAGCTTTTTCTTCATCCTCTAGGTTTGATTTCTGTTTTTGTTTGTTTGTTTTTCTTTTTACATCTTTTTTTTAGATTGATGTCCTCTGGATGTGTAATAAGTATCCTGAGACTCTCAGACTATCGATCCTTTATTCTTATGAATCTTTACTGCTGTATTAAGTTCCTTTCTCTGTAGAAGATAATTTCTACTTCTGTCACTATGGTTTCTAACCTATTAGAAATGACAGCATTTCAGTCAACTCAGATACTATCAGAGAGTTCTCATTTATTTTCAATGTTCACAAATGTAATTGAGGCACAGTACATCATTTGTTTGTTAGTTGTCTTTGACTCTTATCTTAATATTTGCCTTTACACATTCCCCTAGATATCATTTGAGTCTAGAAATCTGAAAACTACATTGCTCATACTGTCTTGCCAGTTGGGAGTCACTCACAACCCAGATAATCACGATGGTGTGATCACTCATCTAGAGCCAGACATCCTGGAATGTGAAGTCAAGTGGGCCTTAGAAAGCATCACTATGAACAAAGGTAGTGGAGGTGATAGAATTCCAGTTGACCTATTAAATCCTGAAAGACGATGCTGTGAAAGTGCTGCACTCAAAATGCCAGCAAATTTGGAAAACTCAGCAGTGGCCACAGGACTGGAAAAGGTCAGTGTTCATTCCAATCCCAAAGAAAGGCAATGCCAAAGAATGCTCAAACTACGGGGCAATTGCACTCATCTCACACGCTAGTAAAGTAATGCTCAAAATTCTTGAAGCCAGGCTTCAGCAATACGTGAACCATGAACTTCCTTATGTTCAAGCTGGTTTTAGAAAAGGCAGAGGAACCAGAAATCAAATTGCCAACATCCACTGGATCATGGAAAAAGCAAGCGAGTTCCAGAAAAAGATATATTTCTGCTTTATTGACTATGCCAAAGCCTTTGACTGTGTGGATCACAATAAACTGTGGAAAATTCTGAAAGAGATGAGAATACCAAACCACCTGACCTGCCTCTTGAGAAATCTGTATGCAGGTCAGGAAGTAACAGTTAGAACTGGACATGGAACAACAGACTGGTTCCAAATAGGAAAAGGAGTACGTCAAGGCTGTATACTGTCACCTGCTTATTTAACTTATACGTAGAGTACATCATGAGAAATGCTGGACTGGAAGAAACACAAGCTGGAATCAAGATTGCTGGGAGAAATATCAATAACCTCAGATATGCAGATGACACCACTCTTATGGCAGAAAGTGAAGAGAAGCTAAAAAGCCTGTTGATGAAAGTGAAAGAGGAGAGTGAAAAAGTTAGCTTAAACTCAACATTCAGGAAACAAAGATCATGGCATCCGGTCCCATCAGTTCATGGGAAATAGATGGGGAAACAGTGGAAACAGTGTCACACTTTATTTTGGGGGGCTCCAAAATCACGGCAGATGGTGACTGCAGCCATGAAATTAAAAGACGCTTACTCCTTGGAAGAAAAGTTGTGACCAATCTAGATAGTATATTCAAAAGCAGAGACATTACTTTGCTGACTAAGGACCGTGTAGTCAAGGCTATGGTTTTTCCAGTGATCATGTATGGATGGGAGAGTTGGACTGTGAAGAAAGCTGAGTGCTGAAGAATTGATGCTTTTGAACTGCGGTGTTGGAGAAGACTCTTGAGAGTCCCTTGGACTGCAAGGAGATCCAACCAATCCATTCTGAAGGAGATCAACCCTGGGATTTCTTTGGAAGGAATGATGCTAAAGCTGAAACTCCAGTGCTTTGGCCACCTCATGCAAAGAGTTGACTCATTGGAAAAGACTCTGATGCTGGGAGGGATTGGGGGCAGGAGGAGAAGGGGACGACAGAAGATGAGATGGCTGGATGGCATCACTGACTCGATGGACGTGGATCTGAATGAACTCCAGGAGATGGTGATGGACAGGGAGGCCTGGCGTGCTGTGATTCATGGGGTTGCAAAGAGTTGGACATGACTGAGCGACTGAACTGAACTGAACTAATGAAAGATTTGAAGGGGAGAGAGAGAAAGAATTTTATATATATATATATATATAATTTTTTTTTTCGATTCTGTTGATATGTCCCATGGCAGCAACAGCAACTTCTTGCTTAGGCAGTGTGGTGCCAATACAAGCATGAAGGACCTCCTGGTAGCCTCAGCCAGCAGCAGAGCTGCCATGGGCTCATCAGACAGTGACAGCAGCAACAGTGAGCATATAAATCTCTGAGCAGAGCACCCATTGACTGGCTTCTACAGCAACAATAGCAGTAAAAGTTTTAGGCAATTGAAACGAAAAAGCCTGTCTTGTATAGTGAAACTGGAGACTACTGGCTCTCATTGTTGGAATAAGAATGAGAATTCCAACAGCCACAGCATCTGCACATGCTCCAGAAGCCTCTGGGCCAGGGATCCTTCGTGGGGCCAGTATTCTTATCACCGTCCCTTCCGTGAGGGAAGGTAGTGTTCCCTACAGTTTTTTGTCCTTGGGTTACCACCCATTTTACACTTACATCCTTTCCAACACTGTTATATCTAATTTTGTACATTAAAATATTTTTGCAATGCTTAGAGTGATATCTACTATTCTGATGGCATATTGACAAACATATCTTTCGTTCATTCTCCTTTCATTTGACAATTTTAGCTATATTTAAAGTAAATTTTCACATGTAAAATAAATTTTATATAATATATGCTTTATAATTTGAACACAATTTAGTCCCTCTGGAATTGTCTTCCCTAAAGAACTTGAAACACTGTCTTCTCTTTCCTAACATTTGATTGAAACACTTTTTATTTTCTCTCATCTGTGGATTCAACTATTTCCTTACTTATGCTGGCCTCCTGTAAATAATTTAGAATTTTTTAAATGTTGTATTTTCCATCAGCCTCAAATTAGGAGTTGCTTACTCTCAAAGGCCTGAACATAAATTTATTTTGAAATTATTAAGTCATTATTGGAGATCATTTATCAATGAAGATGTTATTAAACATTAACACTATTTATTGATATATAGAAAAATTCCAGTACTTTAACCACCTGATGCAAAAAGCTGTCTCATTGGAAAAGACCCTAATGCTGGTAAAGACTGAGGGCAGGAGGAGAGGAGGGTTACAGGGGATAAGATGGTTGGATGACATCACCAACTCAACGGACATGAGTTTGAGCAAACTCTGGGAGATAGTGAAGTATAAGGAAGCCTGGTGTGCTGCAGCCCATGGGGTTGCAAAGAGTTGGACATGATTTAGCAATGGAACAGCAACAACAACAACAAAAAAAGTTTCTCTTCTTTAATTAGTATTCACATATAAAAATTTGCAAAATTTCTCTTACCTTTAACCACTGTAATTGTGGCAATCATTCAATTCAGTGTTCTTTGGAATTATGTTTTAAATATCCATGCACTCTAGCCTGGGTAAAAACTTTAAATTTACTACAGACTCAAATGCACTTGAGAGTACTAAGGGTGAAAAATATATATATTTGCAAATTAATTGTGTCTAGAAAAAATAATCAGTGTGAATTTTCTCACACTGAATTTTTACTACAAGCGTTGTTAATGTAAGTTTCTAACACCTGCAATTACTGCATATATCTCACACATGTTATAGGTTTTTTAATGTGCTTTATATAATTTTGTTATTCATAGAAAATCACCACATCTATGTTTGAACACACATAGGATTGAAACAACAGGCTCAGCCAAATCTTCTTTGTAATTTATTTACCATCATAAAAGTTTTATTACAGTTAGAAAACTAAACTGACAAAGATTTTAAAACACTGGTTTATATCCAAATGCTTCCCTATAATTCACTTACTTCTTTCATTTAGTAACCTTCATTGTGTTTCTATGGATTTCATTCAATTTCCTAATTTCTCACAAAATCAATCTTAAACTCTTTCTTATCTTAGTGTCCTATTATTTCAAGTCCTTTCATGGGTAAAATAATAAATTGCTTTCCAAGCAATGTGTGGTATTCTATATCTCAGTCATTTTTCTCCTGCATTAATATAAGTACAAATGGCATAATTTTTCCATGGTAATAACTGTTAATTTGCTTACAGTTGAATGCATATCCATCAGCATACAGGAAGCATTCTGTGATATAATTTATGCAAATGGGAAATCTGAGAGAATACATTATTGCTTCATTTCCCCCATTCAATGATGTCATTGCTTCCATTTCTTATTGCTATATACAAATGGGCTCTTATTGCTGTGTGTGTTCTTCTGTATAGTGATTATTTTATTATAATCCTCCTTTGACAGCATATTTTATCTGAGATAACCCACAAACACTTATACAAATAGTTCAGTACTATACCGACCCCACGGAATTGTATGTTTTCCCCAAATTTGAAAATGTTATATTAACACTTTATTTTCACCAAAGGATTCAGTATTCTTAGAAATTTGCTTAGTTACACAGAGATGATTTCACTTTATCATGTGTATTTTCAATTCACTTGACCATACAGGTACAAAGGATAAACAATGAATTTGCTTTATCAGTGACAGTGTAAATGCCTCAACTTATCCATAGGTCAGTAGGGTCACAAAGTATTGACTTTTCAATTCTACATTTATAAGAAATAAGGTAAAAGTGAAAATAAAAGCAAAATGGTGCATAGGAAAAAAATGTTTCAGAAAATATTTTAACAAAAGTTAATACAAAAAATATAAAAAGAAAAATATAAATGTATCAAACATATACATTTTATAAATCAGCATTTCCAAGCAATCTTTGGTTGTGAGGTTATCCTAGTACTGAAAATGTATTCAAAGATTATGTAAATATGCTCATTTCAATAACATAAGGGATATAATATAAAGATAGGAAAGAGTTTCTGCCTAATATTCATGATTAAATTCTTACTGTTTGTACATTAATATTGATTTGTTTTCTTTGATTCTTCTGTTAGTTAAAAGAAGTTGATTTTCTGGCATACTTTCAAACAAAAATTGATTTTTCTGAAATTTTTCTTGCCTTCAAATTCTGATAGTGACTTGAACACTACAAAGTTACAGGCATAATATCTAAAAAAAGGTAATTTCTCATTTCTTCTAAATGCTCAGAGATTTAGTTTCTCACCCAAATTCTATCATTTTCTAAGATCTGGAGAAAAAGGTATTTCTTATCAGTCTTCAAAAAAGCACGCAGAGTTTTCCTACCTTATATATATTTTTGGCCTTGCGTACTCTTTGGAACAAGAACTTTAGGTCTTTGTAATATCAGATTTTATTTTTTTGAGCTCCAAAATCACTGCAGATGGTGATTGCAGCCATGAAATTAAAAAAATACTTACTCCTTGGAAGAAAAGTTATGACCAACCTAGATAGCATATTCAAAAGCAGAGACATTACTTTAACAAAGGTCTAAATTAACAAAGGTCCATCTCATCAAGGCTATGGTTTTTCCAGTGGTCATGTATGGATATGAGAGTTGGACTGTGAAGAAGGCTGAGCACCGAAGAATTAATGCTTTTGAACTGTGGTGTTGGAGAAGACTCTTGAGAGTCCCTTGGGCTGCAAGGAGATCCAACCAGTCCATTATAAAGGAGATCAGTCCTGGGTGTTCTTTGGAAGGAATGATGCTAAAGCTGAAACTCCAGTGCTTTGGCCACCTCATGTGAAGAATTGACTCATTGGAAAAGACTCTGATGCCGGGAGGCATTGTGGGCAAGAGGAGAAGGAGATGACAGAGGATGAGATGGCTGGATGGCACCACTGACTCGATGGACATGAGTTTGAGTGAACTCTGGGAGTTGGTGATGGACAGGGAGGCCTGGCGTGCTGCAATTCATGAGGTCACGAAGAGTCGGACACAACTGAGCAACTGTACTGAACTGAACTGAATATAGAGTCAAGGGGCTTTCCTGGTGGTCATTGGTAAAGAATCTGCCTGCCAATGCAGGAGATGCAAATTCAATACCTAGGTCAGGAAGATCCCCTAGAGAAGGAAATAGCAATCCACTCCAGTATTCTTGCCTGGGAAACCCCATGGACAGAGGATCCTGGTGGGCTAAAGTCCACGAGATCACTAAAGAGTTGGACATGACTTAGTGACTAAACAGCAACATATAGAGTTAAATCATAGATATATACATACATAAACTACAGAGTTAGACCACCAAGTTTAAATCTAAGTCCTTCTAATACTTGCTTTCATGAGAAATTTATTATGCTCTCTGAATGCAATATTCTTATCTATGCAATGAAGATAATAATAGATATACTCTTGGATTTGTTATTAGACTTAGATTATGTTAAGTATATATAGTATTTATCGGAGTAAATTTAGCACATATTAATTCTTCTGCTGCTGCTGCTGCTGCTGCTAAGTCGTTTCCGTCGTGTCCGTCTTTGTGCGGCCCCATAGATGGCAGTCCATTAGGCTCCTCTAGGTAGTCTTAAATATATATTGCCATCTGATTCACATTACATTTTATCCTTTCTTATACATACTCCAAAATTTGATGAATTTTAAGTTCTTTGATGTGTGTGTGCTCAGATGCTCAGTTGTGTCCAACTCTTTGTAATGCTATGGACTGTAACCCACAAGTCTCCTTTCCCCTTGGAATTCTTCAGGCAAGAATACTGGAGGGGGTTGCCATTTCTCATTGCAGGGAATATTCCTGATGCAGGGATGGAAACTCCAGTTCTTAAGTCTCTTGCATTGGCAAGACGAATTATCAATAATAATTTACTCTTTAGTCAAATTTTTAATTTTCATTATTCCTGAAGTTTTTTTTTATGAACATTATTTTTATTAAACAAATATGATTATCTTTACATACGCAGTGTACCAAAATGAGAACACTCTACAAAAAAATCTGAGGCTTTTGTTGTATACATAAACTTAATCAACATGTAATATCTCAGTAGAGAACAGTTATTTGATACAATTAATTATGAGTCAAGAGTCAGATACAACTTAGCTACAGAACAACAATATTTTAAAAAGTGTAATATTTTGTCCCTTCAGGCTTATCTTGACTACTTCCTTTCAGTGATTTTTATGTAATTCAACAGAACTTAAGCAACTAAATTTAGAAATATCACTGTGGAATCAAAGTGTTTTCACTTATTTGATGTGGCTTACATGCCTAATTACCACCTCTAGAAATACATTGATTTTATATGTGTGATGATGTAACAGATGCTCTCATGGACTTCATCCCTGTAGAAAATTATTTTTGGTGAGTTCTTTGTAAATGGCTTAAGTGTGAAAGTTTTTAAAGTGTTCATTTTTCAAATGAATCATTACTTCATTGGGTTCAAATATTTCTGACATTCAGGTTTTGAAGTCATTGATTTTACTTCTACGTGATTTTAAGGGTTTATAATTTGCATTCACAACCCAATTGCTTTTGGAAATTACTCCTTTGTGTGTGTGTGTGTGTGTGTATGTGTGTATCCCAGTACTTTCCAAATTATTGTGATGTGCAATTTACTATACTATGTCAACATATTTCTATTGCTCTCTCTTGTAGTCTTTTTACTATGTCTGGCTGCTTTAATTTATGACTGTAAGATAATTCAATATTGTTACATGATAAGAAAATGAAGGCTTCAGACTTCTCTGTAGGTCCAGTGGTTGAGAATACATCTGCCAATGCAGAGGACACAAGTTCAATCTCTGGTCCGGGATGATTCCACATGACACAAAGCAATTAAGCCTATGCACCACCACTACTTAAGTCCATGCTTTCTAGAGCCCACACTCTACAACAAGAGAAGCCCTCCACAATGAGAAGCCCACTCACCACACATAGAGAGTAGCCTCTGCTCTCCACAACTAAAGAAGGCCCATTGGGAACAACAGAAACCAGTACAGCCAAAAATAAATAAATAAAAATTAAAAAGAAAAATGAAGGCCAAACTAATCAGATAATATGTTTTCATAGACATTTGGAAGGTATCGTTTAAATGCAAAGGCTTGACTACGGTGGCCAGTAATTTAGGTGCTATGAACAAGACATCTACAGGGAAGGAGATATACTATAAAAAAGAAAAGTTTACTTTGCATACACTTCCAGTAAGCTCTTCATTTACATATTAAGCTCATATTCTTTAAGTGCCTATATTTTATATCAGACACTGCTTTAGACACCAGGAAAATAAATCAATACGATGATGAAAATTTCTGCTCTCATGAGACGGAAATTCTACAGGTAGATACCAACAATAAAATTAAACATAATGCCAGGAGTTCCCTGGTGTCTGAATGGATGGGATTATGGACAGTCACTGCTATTGCACAGCTATAATCAATTGGGGAAGAGAGATCATGCAGGTCACATGGCAGTGCCAAAAATAAAGCATGAAAGTTAAGAGTCAGTGGTCTGTAAGAAAAGGATGGGTGATGTTATGAGGGAAAAACACAACGGGAAAGTGGGTAAGAACAGAGAAAGGAAGTTTATAGTACTGTCAGGATAGCTTTCTTGAGAAGCTGACCTTTATGCAGAAACTTGAAGAAAGTGAAAACCACAAAATACAAGAACATACTAAGTGCAGGAAACACATTTGCATGCCTAATATGTCTCAAAAACAATAGAGAAGACAGTTTAGCCAAAGGGAATGTTGAAGGACATGAGATCAGAATACTAAGAAAATAAAAATCATTCAGAGTTTTTTAGGCTGTTGTAATTTTCCGTTTGTTTTTACTCACAGGAAAATGAGAAACTATTGGAGATTTCTAAGGGGATAAATGATAGTTACTGATAGAGATTTTAGAAGCATCCCTCTGACAAATGCATTGGGTATAGACTGTAGGAAATTAAAAGCTAATGATGGAAAGTTAGTGTCTTTTGCAATATCTCAAGGGAAAGATTACACAGTGGGTTATACAATAGATTATACAGTGGAAGTGACAAATAGATTCAAGGCATTAGATCTGATAGGCAAAGTACCTAAAGAACTATGGAAAGAGGTTCATTGCAGAGGAGGCTGTGATCAAAATTATCTTTAAGAAAAAGAAATGCCAAAAAGCAAAATGATTGTCTCAGTAGGCCTTACAAATAGCTGAATAAAGAAGAGAAGTGAGAGGTAAAGGCATAAAAGAAAGACATATCCATCTGAATACAGAGTTGAAAAGAATAGCAAGGAGAGATAAGAAAGCCTTCCTCTGTGATCAGTGCAAAGAAACAGAGGAAAACAATGGAATGGGAAAGACTAGAGATCTCTTCAAGAACATCAGAGATACCAAGGGAACATTTCTTACAAAGATGGGCACAATAAAGGACAGAAATGGTATGGATCTAACAGAAGCATAAGATATTAAAAGAGGTGGAAACAATACACAAAAGAGCTATACAAAACAGATCTTAAGGATCCAGATAACCACAGTGGTGTGATCCACTCACCTAGAGCCAGACATTTTGGAATGCAAAGTCAAGTGGGCATTAGGAAGGATCACTACAAACAAAGCTAGTGGAGGTGATGGAATTCCAGTTGAACTGTTTCACATCCTAAATGATGATGCTATGAAAGTGCTACACTCAATATGTCAGCAAATATAGAAAAGCCAGCAGTGGCCACAGTGGCCACAGGAATGGAAAAGGTCAGATTTCATTCTAGTCACAAAGAAAGGCAATGCCAAAAAATATTCAAACTATTTCACAATTGCATTCACCTCAAATGCTAGCAAAGTAATGCTCAAAATTCTCCAAGCTAGGCTTCAACAGCACGTGATCTGAGAACTTCCAGATGTTTAAGCTGGATTTAGAAAAGGTAAAGGAACCAGAGATCAAAGTGCCAACATCCACTGGATCATAACAAAAGCAAGAGAATTCCAGAAAAGCATCTACTTCTGCTTCATTGAATATGCTAATGACTTTGACTGTGTGGATCACAACAAACTGTGGAAAATTCTGAAAGAAATGAGAATACCAGACTACCTGGTCTGCCTCCTGAGAAACCTGTATGCAGGTCAAAAAGCAACAGTTAGAATGGGACATGTAACAACGACTGGTTCCAAACTGAGAAAAGACTATGCCAAGGCTGTATATTGTCACCCTGCTTATTTAGCTTATATGCAGAGTACATCATGCGAAATGCTGGGCTGAATGAAGCATAAGCTGGAATGAAGTTACCAGAGAGAAATATCAATAACCTCAGATAAGTAGTGACACCACCCTAATGGCAGAAAAAGAAGACAAACTAAAGAGCCTCTTGATGATAGTGAAAGAAGAGAGTGAAAAAGCTGACATAATACTCAATATTCAAAAAAAATGAAGATTATGGATTTAGGTCTCATCACTTCATGGCAAATAAATGGGGAAACAATGGAAACAGTGACTGACATTATTTTCTTGGACTCCAAAAATCACTGCAGACGGTGACTGCATCCATGAAATTAAAAGATGCTTATTCCTTGGAAGAAAAGCTATGAGTAACCTAGACAACATATTAAAAAGCAAAGGCATTACTTTGCTGACAAAAGTTATCCAGTCAAAGGTATGGTTTTTCCAGTAGTCATGTATGGATGTGAGAGTTAAACCATAAGGAAAGCTGAACACTGAAGAATTGATGTTTTTGAACTCTGGTGTTGGAGAGGACTCTTGAGAGTCCCTTGGACTGCAAAGAGATCAAACTAGTCCTGAATACTAATTGAAAGGACTGATGTTGAACCTGAAGCTCCAATACTTCGGCCACCTGATTTGAAGAACTGACTTGTTTTAAAAGACCCTGATGCTGGCAAAGATTGAAGGCAAAAGTAGAATGGGGCAACAGAGGATGAGATGGTTGAATGGCATCACCGACTCAATGATCATGAGTTTGAGCAAGCTTGGGAGTTGGTGATGGACAGGGAAGCCTGGCGTCCTGCAGTCCATATGGTCTCAAAGAGTCAGATACAACTGAGTGACTGAACTGAGCTGAATTGAAGAGAAAGATTATGTGGCTTGGATGTTTAGTACTGCTGAAGATATTTTAGAAATAATGTAATTTGTAATTTATTTCAAATGTAAGGCTAAGAGAATGTTGATTGGTTGAAGAGGTTATGTGAATTAAAGATGAGAAGTGAGGAGGATGCCAAGACTTTTGTTCTAGGAACTGTGAGAACGGTGTTCCAATTTACTGTGATTGGGAATTCTACAGATGGAGTACATGGGGGAGTACATGAAGGTATGAAATTTGGTGTACAAAAAGTTAAATTAGAGGTGTCTCCAGCACCACAGTTCAAAAACATCAATTCCTCAGTGCTCAGCCTCCTTTAAATTCCAAGTCACATCCACATATGACTACTGAAGAAAGAAGATTACTTTTTAACTAACAGTAATTGAAGAGGGGCTTCCCTGGTGGTGCAGTGGTAAAGAATCTACCTGCAATGAAGGAGACTTGAGTTTGATTCCTGAATCAGGAAATCCCCAGGAGGAGGAAATGACAACCTGCTCCAGTATTCTTGCTAGGAAAATCCCATGGACTGAGGGCTATAATTCACAAGGTCACAAAGAGTTGGTCACAACTGAGCAATTAAGCACACATTCACTAGTAAGTGAATTCTCAAGCATAAATCTTGAGGAAAGATTTTTTGTATGATTTTCATTTTACATATTTACAGATCAAAGTTATTTTGCAAAGATTTTTGCCTTTGAAATTAATAGCACAATGTGTAGTAGAAAAGACAGCTTTTGGTCTCCATTACAGTGATAGAGAAATAAGGATTTAAAAGACATGATTCAGCAAATTACAAACAAAATATAAACACATGTCACATGGCTCAGAACAATGACATTTCTACTGTAATCTCATGCAGTAGTCCATGGAGTTACAAAGAGTTGGATACTACTTAGTGACTGAACAACAGCAAAACTTTTTTTTTTTTTAATTGGGGTGTAATTGTTTTTCAACATTGTATTAATCTCTGCTGTAAACAATGAATGAATTAGACAATGAATATGTCCCCTCACTCTTGGACCTTTCTCCCACTCTCCCCCATCCCACTCATCTATTGAAAACACTGTTCACAATTACCATGACACAGAAGCAAATTAAATATCCATCAACAGATTAATTGGATAAACAAGTAATCTTTAAAATACCTGCCCATCTAAAAATGGTATTGCATAAAAAAGAAGCACAAGTTTTAAAATTATATTTTCTCTATTCAAAACTCAAAAGTTTCACTAACAAAACTTTTGAATTTAGCACATACACATTACAGGAAACAAAATAGCTTTGAAATTTGACTAACACTTTCACTTTCACTTTTCTCTATTTAAAAATCAAAAGTTCCATTATCAAAACTTTTGAATTTAACACATGGACACTACAGGAAACAACATAACTTTGAAATTATTTTTACTATAAATGTTTTAATTCAAGAATTCATTTCCCAAATTACTAACAAAAATACTTCAACTTTTATATTTGGGTATTATGCTACTAGTATTTAACTTATATGCAGAGTACATCATGAGAACCACTGGACTGGAAGAAACACAAGCTGGATTCAAGATTGCTGGGAGAAATATCAATAACCTCAGATATGCAGATGACACCACCCTTATGGCAGAAAGTGAAGAGGAGCTAAAAAGCCTCTTGATGAAAGTAAGAGGACAGCAGAAGAGTTGGCTTAAAGCTCAACATTCAGAAAACGAAGATCATGACATCCAGTCCCATCACTTCATGGGAAGTAGATGGGAAAACAGTAGAAACAATGTCAGACTTTATTTTTGGGGGCTCCAAAATCACTGCAGATGGTGACTGCAGCCATGAAATTAAAAGACGCTTACTCCTTGGAAGAAAAGTTATGACCAACCTAGATAGTATATTCAAAAGCAGAGACATTACTTTGCCAACTAAGGTCCATCTAGTCAAGGCTATGGTTTTTCCTGTTGTCATGTATGGATGTGAGAGTTGGACTGTGAAGAAGGCTGAGTGCCAAAGAATTGATGCTTTTGAACTGTGGTGTTGGATAATACTCTTGACAGTCCCTTGGACTGCAAGGAGATCCAACCAGTCCATTCTGAAGGAGATCAACCCTGGGATTTCTTTGGAAGGAATGATGCTAAAGCTGAAGCTCCAGTACTTTGTCCACCTCATGGGAAGAGTTGACTCATTGGAAAAGACTCTGATGCTGGGAGGGATTGTGGGCAGGAGGAGAAGGGGATGACCCAGGAGGAGATGGCTGGATGGCATCACGGACTCGATGGATGTGGATCTGAATAAACTCAGGGAGATGGTGATGGACAGGGAAGCCTGGCGTGCTGCGATTCACGGGGTCGCAAAGAGTCAGACACGACTGAGTGACTGAACTAAACTGAACTGAACTGAGTATCAGTTGAATATGGTTTACAAAGCATATAAAGCTGGTTAGAACAAATAAGTATGCTATTTTTAAAGAGGAAAATTAAATCAACAAACAATGTACATGGATATTGTTATATTATTTTTTTTAAACTGTCTCAGTTTCTCTTTAGGAGCAAGTAGCATACAGAAATTCAGTTATAATAACAGTATGACAATAATTAGCTGTTTGCTCTTGGATTTTTCTGGAGTTTAATATATCATTATATATTTTCTTGCCTTGAATACATTGTATTAGTTGTAATTATTGTGTTTCCTTTACAGAGCTCTATTTATAAATACCAATAAAAGGAGAAATGAATATTTCCCAACAGAATAAACTAAGTTCTGACATTCCATAATAACTGTTAGGTAGAATAGAAAAAAGGAGTCCAAAATCAATCATGGTGGCTAAAAGACAGAGAAGGGAAAAGCCCAAGAAAATAGAACAAAGGAAGGTCCAAGGACTGGAGTAAGGACCTCACCTAAAACAAACAGCCCTCCTGGATACCCCAGTTTACATAGGGCAGGCTCAGGGGGAGGAGAAGAAAGAAAAATATATATAAAAAGAGGAGCCAAAATAGGCTGGGGGCTTCTCTTCTCTTTGAGTCTTTTGAGTCGGCCTGCCCTCATGCCTCAATGTTGTATTTTCCTTTGCTTGCCAATAAAAATGAGCTATAACACTGGTATGACTATTGCTTCAGATTTTTGCTGTGGCAAGACAGAACCGAGGAAATTACAAACTCCCCCAACACTAACCACAAATTCATTTGGTACTTTAGACATTTATGACATTTCTTCAATGGGGATCTGTGATATGAATGGGTCAGTAGAGAAAAGAAATAATTGAGCAAGTCTAAACTGCCTGCCTGATCATTAAGAGATAACTGGTTAATGAACATGTTTAATCATGAGAAAGAAGGTAATAAAATCTACTAAAGAGCAAACAACAAACTTGCTCTCAGTTAAATTTTCTAATACATTGATTTTTTTTCAATCCTTCTTTCAGTTAGACTCAGATATAAGATGAAAAAATCCATCATGTCTTATAAAATGGAAATGTCCAACTCACTAAATTCCTTGAAGAAAAAGTTCCAAAATTAGATAAAAAGTGAAATGTACAACTAAAACTATCAGAGTGTTTGTAAACAAGGCTGTCTTCACATTCCAGGCAACATAGTTCGGTTAAGTTGGAAATAAACTTACATGTAACAAGAAAGCATTATACATTTTGAAAAGTTAGAAAATGAAGAATATAAATGTCCTCAAACATGGAAACATAACAAAAAGTGAAAGTTCTGGATATACGCCTGCTCATAAATCTTCACAGCAAGAAATGCCATCTTTTACACGGTAAGATTTGCTAAAAAGCCAATTACATCTATGTGGCAAGGGAGTTAGTTTTAGATTCTCTGTCAGTTGAAAATATGGTATCCTAAAAGGGCATTGCACATAGAATGGCCTGAAACACAGAGATTTTGAATCAAGACAAAATGGAAAAGCCTAAAATCCTTTAAAAATATGAAATCTTTATTCTCATCCTCACTATTGAAACACTTCAATGTTTATATAAATATATATATTACAAAAATGTCATAGAAAACAGATTTCTGTTTTTGTATATCATAGATTCTGTGGTATGAATGTGACTTGGTTATGCAAAAATCCATTTAAAATCATCTTCTTTTTAACTAGAATTGTTCAACAAACATATGCTGTGTGCCTAGGATGTTCTTAACCCTGGTTTGGTCCCTAATTGTCATATAAGCAAATCACTGCACTAGCAGTATTTGCTCTCATATGGAGACACAGATAGTAATTGAATATTCAGAAAAATAAATTTAATACCAGAAAGTACCATGGGATGATTCAATACAGGAAAGAACCAGGATCCAATTCCAAAGCCTAGGCCTGTAACTAGTATTTTTATGAATCCTGGAATCTTGCTACAGGGTTTGACTTTCAATTCTATTAAGATCTCTGACCCAGTTCACTCATTTAGATGAAGTGCCCTGATTAGAAACAATTCTTTTTTTCCATTCTGCTATTCTTACTTCTTACTGTTAGATTTTATAGCTCTTGCATATCTATTTAACATGACTGCTGCTGCTGCTGCTAAGTCATTTCAGTCGTGTCCGACTCTGTGCGACCCCATAGACAGCAGCCCACCAGGCTCCCCCGTCCCTTGGATTCTTCAGGCAAGAACACTGGAGTGGGTTGCCATTTCCTGCTTCAATGCAGGAAAGTGAAAAGTGAAACTGAAATCTCTCAGCCGTGTCTGACTCTTCCAGACCCCATGGACTGCAGCCTACCAGGCTCCTCCATCCATGGGATTTTCCAGGCAAGAGTACTGGAGTGGGGTGCCATTGCCTTCTCGGAACTATATGTATCGGTTCAGTTCAGTTCAGTTCAGTTGCTTAGTTGTGTCCGACTCTTTGCAACCCCATGAATTGCAGCAAGCCAGGCCTCCTTGTCCATCACCAACACCCAGAGTTCACTCAAACTCATGAAGAATAATGATGACATAAATTCTTTTAAGTGAGAGTATAGTTTAGAGGTTCAGAAAGTGACTTATAGGAATACACTGCTTAGTTTCAAAGAATATGCTTTACTTAACAGCTATGTAAGCCACTGCACCTCAGTTTCCTCCCTGTTAAATGATGATCATATACCGTTTCATATAAGTTTGTGAAGATTCAGTGAATTTGTATACCTAAAGCACCTATAAATCAACTGGTATATTGTAAGAACTGAAATACTACTGAAAGTTTTCATTATTTTTTCCCAGCTTTACTAAGATATAATTGACAGATAAAATTGTATATATTTTAGATTGCAACATGATGATTTGATACATTATGATATCATTATCATAATACAGTTAATTATCATATCTCTTATCTCAGATAGTCATGATTTTTTTTTCAGTACACTTAAGATCTATTCTCAGAAACTTTCAAGTGCACAGCATTATTAATTATAGTCACCAGCTGTACTTGGGCTTCCCAGGTGGCACAGTGATAAAAGAATCCATCTACCAATGCAGTACAATTGATTCCCTAGAATCCACCTACAAATGCTGTACAACTCTAGAATTATTTATCTTATAATTGAAAGTTTGTACTCCTTGACCAACATCTCCCCATTTCCCACACCCTTAATCCCTGGCAACCACTTTCTACTCTGCTTCTACAGACAGACTATTTTAGATTTCATGTATAAGTGAGATCGTGCATTATGTGTCTCCCTGTGTGTCATTTATTTCCCTTAGTATAATCCCCTGAAAGTCCATCCAAATGGACTGTTGTAATGACAAGATTTCATCTTTTTATGGCTGAATTATATATATATATATATATATCACAGTTTCTATATCCATTGCATCCCTTCATCTCTAGTTGAATACTTAATTTCCATATTTTGTTATTGCTTGTAATGTTACAGTGAACATGGGGATGCATATAGCTCTTCAATTTTATGTTTTAGTTTTCTTATGAAAAATACCCAAAAGTAGGATTATTGGACAATATGGCAGTTGTATTTTTAATTTTTTGAGAAATCTCCATGTTGCTTTCCATTATGGCTGCACCAATTTAGACTCATTCCACAAGATTTTCCTTTTATCCATATCCTTAACAACACTTGTAATTTTTTGTCTTTTTGGTAATAGAAATCTTAACAAATGTGACAATACCTCCTTGTGGTATGACTTACATTTTTCAGATTAGTGATATTGAACATCTTTTTATTAACTATAAGCCATTTATATGACTTCTTTGGAAAATTCAGATCTCCTGCTTATTTTTATTTGGATTGCATGGTTTTTGCTACTGAGTTTTATGAATTCTTTATATATTTTTGATATTAAATCAATCCCTTTTCATCAGATATAGATTTGAAAATGTTTCTACTATTCTGTAAGTTGCCTTTTCATTTCATTAATGGCTTTCTTTGCTATGCAGAAGCTTTTTAGTTTGATGTGGTCCCACTTGCTTGTTTTTATTATCAAATCCAAAAAAATCACTGCTAAGATCAATACCAAGGAAATTTGCTCTTATGTCTCTTCCTAGGACTTTTGTGATTTCAGATCTCACATTTAAGTATTTAATTCATTTTGAGTTTATATTTTTATGTGATATCAGGTAGTGGTCTTGTATCATTCTTTTGCATGTGATAACACTGCTTGTTGAAGAGATTACCTTGTTGTATAATCTTGGATCTTTTGTAATAAATTGATCATAGATGGGTGAGTTCATTTCTGGGTTGTCTTTTATGTTCTATTGTCCTTTATGTCTGTTTTAACTATTATAGCTTTGTAATTAGAGTTAGAGATCAGGGAACATAATGCCTTCAGCTTTGCTCTTTCTCACGATTGCTTTGTCTATGTAGGACCTATGTGGATCCATACAAATTTTAGGATTGTTCATTCTAATTCTGTGAAAAATGCCATTGAAATTTTTATGGATTGCATTGAATCCATATGTTGTTTCTTTAAGTTTTATACAGCACATGTTTCTCACAAAGAATAGTAGCATAGTAGTTAATATACTATTTTTTTGTTTGTTTGAAGAAATAAAGTTGAACAATACTGAGTTCTTGCTCTCAGTAATAAACACTTGGAAAACATAATCAGTAAAAAAAAAAAAAAGTACATAGGCTTATATTTTTAATTTCTGTGATAAAGATATATTCAGGATGGTGATAAGAAAGATGAGAGTAGGAAACTTAACCCAGACTTTGTAGTTTAAATTTGAGGTTATGAACATCTCCCAAAAGACTTTCCTCGAATAGATTTCCTTCTTGTGTTCTTTAATCCCATTTTAGCTTTTTTTTTTTTTTTTTTTTTGCAAGACCCTAAATACCAGTAGTTCTGTGTAAGTGTGAATGTGTTTTTTTTTTTTTTTGAATCATTTTTCCACATTCAGATTATAAAATTCCAGAAAGTGTGCACTTCTTTTTCTTTTTAACTTTTGTGTCAAGAGTGAATAATATAGATGTTGGCAAGTGTTAAGGCTTACCAGGTGTCTCAGATGGTTAAAAATATATATATATATTTCCAATGAAGGAAATCTAGGTTCAACCCTTGGGTTGAGATAATCCAGCCCCTAATTTTTGATAAAAACAAGGCAAAAATAGAGGGAAACTATATTGAACTGAAAATGAGCATTTATGAAAAACCCATAGCTATTACCACACTAAAATGTGAAAGACTGAGTCTTTGATGCTACAATGAAGAATAAAATGAGAAAGCCAATTCTCACTACTCAAAGTAAATGCTAGATTAGATTCTCTAATCACAACAATTACTCAAGTAAAAAGTAAAATTATCCACATCACTAAAAATGACCCAATTTTGTTTTCCTTTGTGTCTGAGCAGTAGTCCATTGTGCATATATACCATATCCTCTTTATCTATTCATCTATGGATGGACTTTTTGATAGGTTTCGTGTCCTGACTATTGCAAATAGTGCTGCAGTGAACACTGGGGTTCATGAATCTTTTTAAATTATGATTTTGTAGTGATGTAGATGTGAAAGAAGAGAGTGAAAAAGTTGGCTTAAAGCTCAACATTCAGAAAACTAAGATCATGTCATCTGGTCCTATCACTTAATGGTAAATAGATGGGGAAATAGTGGAAACAGTGTCAGACTTTATTTTTGGGGATTCCAAAATCACTGCAGATGGTGATTGCAGCCATGAAATTAAAAGACGCTTACTCCTTGGCAGGAAAGTTATGACCAACCTAAATAGCATATTAAAAAGCAGAGACATTACTTGGTCAACAAAGTCCATCTAGTCAAGGCTATGGTTTTTCCAGTAGTCATATATGGATGTGAGAGTTGGACTATAAAGAAAGCTGAGCACCGAAGAATTGATGCTTTTGAACTGTGGTGTTGGAGAAGGCACTTGAGAGTTCCTTGGACTGCAAGGAGATCCAACCAGTCCATCCTAAAGGAGATCGGTCCTGGGTGTTCATTATAAGGACTGATGGTTGAAGCTGAAACTCCAATACTTTGGCTACCTGATGAGAAGAGCTGACTCATTTGAAAGGACTTTGATGCTGGGAAAGATTGAGACAGGAGGAAAAGGGGACGACAGAGGATGAGATGGTTGGATGGCATCACCAACTAATGGACATGGGTTTGGGTGGACTCTGGGAACTGGTAATGGACAGGGAGGCCTGGCGTGCTGCAGTTCATAGGGTTGCAAAAAGTCAGACACGACTGAGCGACTGAACTGAACGCAGTGGTGTAGATGAACCAGAGTCTGCCATGCAGAGTGACTATCAGAAAGAGAAAAACAAATATTGTATATTAACGCTTATATATGGAAATTTCATGGATCATTGCCTTGTTTTGGCAAAGGGGCTTGTGTAATTCAACGAAGCTATGAGCCATGCCATACAAGGACACGAAAGATAAATGGGTTGTAGTGGAGAGTTATGACAAAATGTGGTCCACTAGAGGAGGGAATGGCAAACCACTCCAGTATTCTTGCCAAAAGAATCCCATTAACAGTATAAAAACTCTAAAAGATATGACTCTAAAAGACGAGAGCTCCTCCGCCCCCGCCAGGTTGGAAGGTTTCAGATATGCTACTGGGGAAGAGTGGAAGACAATTACTAATAATTTCAGAAAGAATGAAGCAGCTGGGCCAAATGATGCTCAGTTGTATGTGTGTAGTGGTGAAACTAAAATCTGATGCTGTAAAGAATAATACCACATAGGAACCTGGAATGTTAGGTCCTCGAATCAAGTAAATTTGATGTGGTCAAGCAGCAGATGGCAAGACTGAACATCAATATCTTAGGAATAAGTGAGCTAAAATGGATGGGAATGAGCAAATTTAATTCAGATGACCATTATATCAATTCCGATAGAGGAATTGGAGTAGCTTTCATAGTCAACAAAACAGTCCCCAGAGTGGTACCTGGGTGCAGTCTAAAAACTGAAAGAATGAGCTTGGTTCATTTCCAAGACAAACCATTCAACATCACAGTAATCCAAGTCTATGCCCCACCACTAATGCTGAAGAAGCTGAAGCTGAACAATTCTATGAAGACCTATGAAGACTTTTTATAACTAACACCAAAAAAAAAAAAAAAAAAAAAAAGACATCCTTTTCATTACAGCAGATTGGAATGCAAAAGTAAGGTGTCAAGAGATACCTGGAGCAACAGACAAGTTTGGCCCTGGAGAACAAAATGAGGCAGGGCACAGGCTAACAGAATTTTGCCAAGAGAATACACTGGTTGGAGCAAACACCATTTGTCAACAACCCAAGAGACGACTATACACAGGGAAATTAACAAATGGTCAATACTGCAATCAGATTGATTACATTTATTGCAGCTGAAGGTGGAGAAGCTCTACAAAGTCAGCAAAAACAAGGCCTGGAGCTGACTATGGCACAGATCATGAGATCCTTACTGGAAAATTCAGGCTTAAACTAAAGAAAGAGGGGAAAACCACTAGGCTATTCAGGTATGACCTAAATCAAATCCCTTATGATTATACAGTGGAGGTGACAAATAGATTCAAAGGTTTAGATCTGGTAGACAGACTGCCCGAACTGCTATGGACAGAGGTTTGTAACATTGTACAGGAGGCAGTATCCAAAACCATCACAAAGGAAAATAAATGCAAGAAGGTAAGATGGTTGTCAGAAATGGCTTTACAAATAGATGAGGAAAGACAAAAAGCCAAAAGCAGAGAGAAAGGGAAAGATATACACAACTGAATGGGGAGTTCCAGAGAACAGCAAGGAGTGATGAGAAGGCCTTCTTCAATGAACAATGCAAAGAAATAGAAGAAAACAATAGAATGGGAAAGTATAGACATCCTTTCAAGAAAATATGAGATAGTGAAGAAACATTTCATGCATGGATGAGCATGATAAAGGACAGAAATGGTAAAGACTTAATAGAGAAAAAGGAGATTAAGAAGAGGTGGCAAAATACACAGAACTTTTTTTAAAAGGTCTTAATGACCTAAATAATCACAATTGTGTGGACACTCACCTAGTGCCAGACATCCTAGAGTATGAAATCAAGTGGGCCTTAGGAAAAATTATTACCAATAAAGCTAGTGAAGGTGATGGAGTTCCAGCTGAGCTATTTAAAATACTAAAAAATGATGATGTTAAACTGTTGCATTCACTATTCCAAATTTGCATTCAGTAAAATTGGAAAACCTAGCAGTAGTCACAAGTCTGAAAAAGTTCAGTTTTTATTCCAATTTCAAAGAAGGGCAATGCTAAAGAATGTTCAAACTACCAGACAATTGTATTCACTTTCCATGCTAGGAACGTCATGCTTAAAATCTTCCAAGCTAGGCTTCAACAGTACTTGAATTGAGATATTCCAGATGTACAAGGTGGGTTTAGCCAAGGTAGGGTAACCAGAGATGAAAATTGCCAACATCTGTTGGATCATAGAGAAAACAAAGTAATTTCAGAAAAGTGTCTACTGCTTCACTGAATTCATGAATACTTTTTTTGAACTTTATTTTTTATTTTTTTATTAAAAAAATGAATACATGAATACTTTTGACTGTGCAGAACACAACAAACTGTGGAAAGTTCTTAAAGAGATGGGAATACCAGACCACCTTACCTGTCTCCTGAGAAACCTGTATGTGGGTCAAGAAGCAACAGTTAGAACATTACATGGAACAGTTGACTGGCTCAAAATTGGGAAAATAATATAATAAGGCTGTATATTGTTACCCTGTTTATTTAACTTATATGTAGATTACCTCATGCGAAATGCCAAGCTGAATGAATCACAAGTGGGAATCAAAATTGCTAGAAGAAATATCAACAACCTGAGACATGCAGATGATATCACTCTAATGGCAGAAAGCAAAAAAGGAACAAAAGAGCCTCTTGATTTGGGTGAAGAAAGAGGGTGAAAACTCTGGTTTAAAACTAAACATTTACAAAACCAAGATCATGACATCTGGTCCCAACATTTCATGGCAAAAAAGAAGGAAAAAACTGGAAGCAGTGACAGATTTTGTGTTCTTAGGCTCCAAAATCACTGTGGGTGGTGACTGTGGCCATGAAATTAGAAGACATCTGCTTCTTGGAAGGAAGGCTATGACAAACCTTGACAGTGTATTAAAAAGCAAAGAGACTGCTTTGCCAATGAAAATGCATATAGTCAAAGCTATGATCTTTCCAATAGTCATGTATGGATGTGAAAGTTGGACCATAACAAAGGCTGAGTGCTGAAGAACTGATGATATCTAATTGTGGTGTTGGAGAAGACTCTTGAGAGTCCCTTGAACAGCAAGGATATCCACTCAGTCCACCTTAAAGAAAATTAGTCCTGAATATTCATTGAAAGGACTGATGCTGAAGCTCCAATACTTTGGCCACCTGATATGAAGAACCAATTCATTGGAAAAGATCTTGATGATAGGAGAGATTGGAAGCAAAATGAAGATGGCAGCAGAGGATGAGACGGTTGGATGGCATCACTAATTCAATGGCCATGAACTTAGGCAGACATCAGGAGATGGTGAGGGACAGTTGAGGCCTGGTATATTGTAGTCTATGCAGTTGCAAAGAGTTGTACAAATCTCAGAGACTAAACAATGACAACAACATATTGAAGCTAGAAAATGGTACTGATGAACATATTTGCAGGGCAGGAATAGAGATGCAGACATAGACAACAGACCTGAGGACATGGGATGGGGAGGAGAACCTAGGACTGATGGAGAGTAGCATTAAAATATACACTCCATGTGTAAAATAGATAGCTAGTAGGAAGCTGCAACATAACACAAGGAGCCTAGTTCTGTGCTCTGTTATGATCTAGAGGGATGAAATGGGAGGGAAAAGGATGTCTCAAAAGGTAGGGGATAAATAATTATATATGTGTGTGTGTGTGTGTGTGTCTTTGTGTGTCTGTTCTCAGTTGTGTCTGATTCTGTGACCCCACGGACTCCTATCAGCCTCATTTGTCCATGGGATTTTCCAGGCAAGAATACTGGAATTTGCTATTTCCTTTCCCAGGGAACCTTCTCAACCCAGGGATTGGATCTGCATCTCTTGTGTCCCCTGCATTGGCTGGTGGATTCTTTACCAATAGTGCAACCTAAGATGTATATATATGCATACCTAATTCACATTGTTGTACAACAGAAACAAACACAACATTGTAAAGTAATTATACTCAAATAAACAAATAATATAAAATAATAAAAATAAAATTAAAGGTATTTCAGTTAGAAGGGAGAAAGTAAAGATATATCTATCTGTGATTACGTGACACTATATAGATCAAAGAGCTTGCCGTGTGGCATATGCATATAGAGTACTTTGCTAAAAGAAATTAAAGAAGACCTAAATATACCAGAAGACATAGCATATTCATGAATCAGAAGTATTAATATTGTTTAGATAGCAATAAATCCCAAATTGATCCACAGATTAAAACAATCTCTATCAAAATACCAATTGATTCTTGGGGAATTACTATTATGATGATTTTATAATTCATTTGAACATTCAAGGAACCAACAATAGCTTAAACAATTTTGATATAAAAGAGATTTGGAGGATTCAGATTTCTGAATTCAAAACCTACTACAAATTTACAGGAAAACCAAGATGGTGTGGAAATGAAATGTTAGACATAGATCTCAAATAGAATTTGAATTCCAGAAATAAAACTTTGCATTTATAGTCAGTTAACTTTTGGCAAAGATTCTAAGAGAATTCAATGTGAGAAAGAATAATCCTTTCAACAGATAGTTCAGGTCAGCTACAAATTCACAGTTAAAAATTAAATACCTATTCTACATTGTATACAAAAATTGACTTAAAATGGATAAAATAGAAGACTTAAACTATTCAAATATTGGAGAATATATACCATAGTTATGCAAAGTTGGACTAGGCAACAGTTTCTCAAATGACATTCAAAGAACAAGCAGAAATAACAAAAAGATAAGTTAGACCTCAACAAGTTTAGAAGAGTTTACCTCAAAAGACATCATTGTGAAAGTTAAAAAGCCATAAAATGGACTGAAATTATTTGAAAATCATATATCTGATAAAAGGCTTGTACTCAGAATATGTAAAGAGTAGCATTGAATACACTACATGTGTATTCAGCAATAAAAATAACACATATGAAAATGAGTATAAGCTGAATAAACATTGTTCAAAAGAAGATACAAAAATGGTCAATAAATCAAATGAAAAATGTTTAATATCATTATTCGTCAGGGCAAAGCAAGTTAAAAACACAGTGAGATTTCACTTCACAACCACTAGGATGATTGTATTCAAAGCAGAGTAAGTCTTATGAGGTTGTGAATAAATTGGAAGCATCTTACACTGCTCATGGGAATGTAAAGTGGTGCATCCACTTTGGAAACAGCCTAGCAGTTCTTTAGAGTATTAAACATGGAATTACCTTGTGACTCAGTAATTCCACTCCCTCTTAGGTATATAACTCAAAGAAATGAAACCTATATCCACATAAATCTTATGAATATTTTTCACATGAATATTCATAGTCATAATAGCTCAAAGGTGAAAATGATCCAAATGTTAATGAACTAATGAATGGGTAAATAAAATGTGATATCTTCATAAAACAACATAGTATTGGTAGTTGTAAAGGGCTGGGCAAGGGAAGGAAGGAATGAAGGGAAAGATGAGTAACTTGATGGCTATTGAATTTGGGGAGGGGAGGTGATTATGAAAATGTTCTTAAAGCGTTTTAGTGAGAATAGCACAAAGTTGTGTATGTGCAAAAATCATAAAATTGTACATTTAATATATTGCAAAAAAAAAAGAATTTTTGAAGAGATTTATAATTCAGAGATGATCATTTAGTGTTAGATTTTGGGGACACATGCTCCAAGATAAGGCTGCTACATCTGATATCTAAAACTGAATTAATTTAATGCTTTATATCTAATATAATTAATGTCAGAAAATAATTTTAACTGGTAGACTAGAGTAGCTTGCCTACCAAGGCTTCCCTGGTGGCTAAGATGGTAAAGTGTCTGCCTACAATGTGGGAGACCTGGGTTCAATCCTTGGGTCAGGAAGATCCTCTGGAGAAGGAAATGGCAACCCACTCCAGTACTCTTGCCTGGAAAGTCTCATGGATGGAAGAACGTGGTGGGCTACAGTCCATGGATTCACAAAGAGTTGGACATGACTTAGCAATTTCACTTTTCACTTTCAAAGTAACTTGTTAATCAGCATGATATGTATTAGAAAGAAGTTCTCTTGGACTTCCCTGGTGGTCTAGTGTTTAAGAATTCACCTGCCAGTGCAGGGGATTCTCTGTCAATGCAGTTCCATCCTGATCCAGAAAGATTCCACATGCTGTGGGGCAACAAAGCCCTTGTGTCATCAGCTAGTGAGCCTATGTTCTAGGGACCACACACTGCAACTACTGAAGTTGGCATACCTAGAGCCCATGTTCCCCAAGAAGGGAAACCATCACAATGATAAGTCCATGCCCTGCAACTGAAGAATAGCCCTTATTTGCCTCAACTACAGAAAGCCCTAATGCAGCAGCGAAAATCCAGTTCTTTCAAAAATAAAAAAGTAAAGATTTTTAACAAGGAAACAAGTTCTGATTTGTGATGTTAAGGTAATCCATTACACATAGATTAACTAAAAATGCTTTGATGATTGCATTAGTCTTACATAAACATGTGGGAAAACTTTTACGAGGCCTACAAACAATTACCTAATTGAAACCTAAATATCCCTCTGTCCAAATATTCTTTTAAGAGGTTTTTTTAATATTGACTGTTGAAAAGTAAAGGGATAATTAATTGATTGAATGTTATCATTTCTACTTTCACATAAGAGGTGGTCTATGATCTTAAAGGATAGAAAATTAATGTGTTTGTTCAATAGATGGCTGATATATGAAGACAGAATTTGTTCTGAAGTTTGCTTTAATTACATGTTATTCTCACATTTTAGAATAGCTACAAGCCTCAAAACCACTTGGAGATAATCATCGTCTAACAAAGTTAAGTTGCACATAGCAAAACTAGTTTTGGTTTATTCCCACAGATAGGAGAAAATTGATTTGATGACCTAAGGAATTAACTGAAATATACATGAATTGCAGAAAGGGTTTGCTTTAAAAAAGTCAAGAGACAAATTGACAAGGGGCAGAGTTCAATTTCAATTATGAACAGGTAAGCAAAGTAAAACAAACAAAGCTAGTGGAGGTGATGAAATTCCAGTTGAGCTATTTCAAATTCTGAAAGATGATACTGTGAAATTGCTGCACTCAATATGCCAACAAATTTGGAAAACTCAGCAGTGGCCACAGGACTGGAAAAGGTCAGTTTTCATTCCAATCCCAAAGAAAAGCAATGCCAAAGAATGCTCAAACTGCTGCACAATTGCACTCATCTCACATGCTAGTAAAGTAATGCTCAAAATCCTCCAAGCCAGGCTTCAGCAATACATCAACCATGAACTTCCTTATGTTCAAGCTGGTTTTAGAAAAGGCAGAGGAACCAGAAATCAAATTGCCAACATCTTCTGGATCATGGAAAAAGCAAGAGAGTTCCAGAAAAACATCTATTTTTGCTTTATTGACTATGCCAAAGCCTTTGACTGTGTGGATCACAATAAACTGTGGAATATTCTGAAAGAGATGGGAATACCAGACCACCTGACCTGCCTCTTGAGAAATCTGTATGCAGGTCAGGAAACAACAGTTAGAACTGGACATGGAACAACAGACTGGTTCCAAATAGGAAAAGGAGTGCGTTAAGGCTGTATATTGTTACCCTGCTTATTTAACTTCTATGCAGAGTATATCATGAGAAACACTGGGCTGGAAGGAACACAAGCTGGAATCAAGATTTCCGGGAGAAATATCAATAACCTCAAATAAGCAGATGACACCACCCTTATGGCAGAAAGTGAAGAGGAACTAAAGAGCCTCTTGATGAAAGTTAAAGAGGGGAGTGTAAAAGTGGGCTTAAAGTTCAACATTCAGAAAATGAAAATCATGGCATCTGGTGCCATCACTTCATGGGAAATAGATGGGGAAACAGTGGAAACAGTGTGAGACTTTATTTTTCTGGGCTCCAAAATCACTGTGGATAGTGATTGTAGCCATGAAATTAATAGATGCTTACTCCTTGGAAGAAAAGTTATGACCAACTTAGATAGCATATTCAAAAGCACAGACATTACTTTGCCAATTAAGGTCCGTCTAGTCAAGGCTATGGTTTTTCCTGTGGTCATGTATGGATGTGAGAGTTGGACTGTGAAGAAGGCTGAGTGCTGAAGAATTGATGCTTTTGAACTGTGGTGTTGGAGAAGACTCTTGAGTGTCCCTTGGACTGCAAGGAGATTCAACCAGTCCATTCTGAAGGAGATCAGCCCTGGGATTTCTTTAGAAGGAATGATGCTAAAGCTGAAGCTCCAGTACTTTGGCCACCTCATGGGAAGAGTTGACTCATTGGAAAAGACTTGGATGCTGGGAGGGATTGGGGGCAGGAGAAGAAGGGGACGACCGAGGATGAGATGGCTGGATGGCATCACTGACTCAATGGACGTGAATCTGGGTGAACTCCGGGAGTTGGTGATGGACAGGGAGGCCTGGCGTGCTGGGATTCATGGGGTCGCAAAGAGTCGGACACGACTGAGCGACTGAACTGAACTGAACTGAACTGAAGCAAAGTAAGATCTAAAATATCTTTGTTTGGTTTAAAATCTAAATGAATACTGATGCATAAGACACTAATTTGTGAAGATACAAAATGTTTTATTATTATGTATCTTGAATATAAATAAATAAATGAATAAAATGAATAAATAAATGAATATAAATATTTAAAGCCAATAGGTCATTTTCTCTCTTTTAAGTTTTCTTCTCTTCAAATGCTATATCCTTTGGTTTTAGCTTTATTTAAATTAAGGCTGCATTAAAATAGATGAGGTTCATGATCTAGAATTCTATAAAGAAGTCTGTATAATATCTATAAATTCTATAAAGAGGTCTACAATATAAAAAGGTCTATATAATATCAAAGATTTCTAACTCCAAAGAAATAAAATTTATTATCTAGACCAGCGTAACCAACATTGACTGACTAATATTAAAAAGATATTCTTGATATGTCTTAAAGGAACCTAGAATTTTTATATTGTTTTTCTAATTGATTCAGTTTTTAAAGAATTAGATTATCTCTTTTGATCAATGACTTTTATGATCAAACTCACAGGAAATCAACTTTTTATGAAAAACAAATAAATATATAAAATTGTCTTTCTTAATGAATCAGTCACTTCATAGAATTGTGATAACAGACCAGCTGGCTTTGAAATTTTGGAAAATGTTTTTCAATATACACTTTTAAAAGAGTATTTAGTTATAAATTAATTTGATCTTATTGTTTGTATAGTCTCACTAAAAGTTTAACAGGCCTCTATTTAAAATGCATTTATATATATGAACTTGAATTCAAAAACTATGAAAAAGATTGAAAAGTTATTCAATTTTAAAATTTTAGATCATAAATAGAATGATATGGGTGAGGCTGTGAAATTTTGAAAGATCACACACAGACATTCCACTCAGTTCTTCAGTTTGCCACATTTATGACTTTAAAGAGGTTATTTACTAGCCCAACCTCAGTTTTATCATCTGGTTGCAATTTTAGATAATGAAATAGATGATAGTTTTGAAGGAATTTTTTTGTTGTTGGCAATTCTAATTTAAAATGCTTCAACAGTATGGAGAGTGTTTGTATTATATCAGTTTTATATTAATTTCAGCTTTATGCTCAGTAAAATCTAATATACTAACCAAAACTTTATGGTTAAGAGTAGCCAGCCAGCTTTTATCAAAAAGTCCAAAGAAGGGATTATTAAAAGTATTTGCCTATATTTTTTTGAATATATGAGCCAATGTCTTTAATTATAGACAGGATCTCATTGGTTAAATACAGGGCTGTGTCAAAAGTCTTTCAGGAGATGGGTAAACATATTTTTAAAATAATCCCCATCCTTGAACAAATGAAAGTATAAGGATCTTTTATAATTATCTTGTAACTTCCAAGTTGGTGTGTGATATTTGATTCCTAAACTGTTGTGTGCTCAGAGACTACCAATTGCCAATAGAATTCTGCTTCCAGTATATTTTTGATCTTTTTTTCAGTTTTGTTAATAAGTGCCACCAAATTACACGACTATCTCAATTTGAAAGGTTTAAATACAAGACAATGCCTTTATTTTTTTTTCCCTGTTCATTTTCCTAATTGTGTAATGGTAACCTATCTCTTACCTAATGGGCTGCAGAGTATTTGATGACACGTTGAGTCTGGACATTCACATAAATTTAGATTATTAAACATTCATCCAGTTTTAAACTCCAAATTGATATCTGATTCTTGAAACTTGTCCACTCTTGTCAAGGGACATTCCACTTTAAGGGATCCAATATGTTTTCTTCCTTTGTGTGCCATTTCTCAAGGACTCTCTGTTCCTTATCAGTTCCTGGAAAACAAGAATGAGCAGAGCTGCATGCAGTTCTCAAGACTGAGATCATGGGAAAGAGCACCTGCTTGGATTCCCTTCAGTGACTCTCTTCAGTGACCTTTTACTTAAAGAACTATCCATTTTGTTGCGACTGGTGGAATTTCATTCTTTTTACTGGCTGAGTAACCATTGTATTGAAGATATATAAACATGCGTTTCTGCAAATAAAGTACCCTTGTTTCACTCTAGTCTTGGGTCACCTGCGTCCTTCTTCTCATAGACTCCAGTCCCCAGGTTCCGGTCTCCGAAGATTGTGACACACTCTTACATACACAGTCTATTTGTTCCACTTGTCCCTTCAGTTCCTGATGAAGGGAAGAGAATGTGCTATTTTCTGCTCTGCTTTCTTCCTTCTTGGAATGAAGGTGTGGTATTTGAATTGGTCCTGGGTTAATTTCACCATATATAGTTGTAAGATAAGCCTTTCTGGTACCGGTATGGAAGCTTGGAGGCAGGTGAAAAAAATGGGTGTTTCATTAAAAAGTTTAGTTGATGGCTGATCACCTTGCTTCTCTCATTATTATTAATGAACCATTGTGCTCTATGTTGAAGACAGAAATGGTTTTCTTAGAAGAAGAAGTCGGATTATTTACAGAATTTCCAGCTTTGTATCAAACCCTTCTGGTATCCTTTGTGTCCTGACACAAGCAGTATACTTTTCTGTAGTCTTCTTGTGCAGCTGCTAATTTTCCAAATGGATGATTAACACAAAGACACTCTTACATGCTTTCCATGCCAATAGATAGATAGTCTTATGAGCAACTCCATTGTCATAATGTATGTGCATTTTATAAAAAGTCTTCTATTTATCAAATAAATATTAGATCTGTGATCTAAGTCAGCTGTCGATGCAGAATTCCAGCATTAAAAAAAAAAAAAAAAAAGTCAATCAGAATTCTACTGGCACTGAAAATCTCCACTAGTAGTATTCTTGCAGTCTCCCTATTTTACCTTATCCTGAGATAGACAAAGTGAGGGAGAGAATCAGAGTACTCCATTTTGGGCCCGAAACTGAAGATACTTTTAAAGTCTTTTGCTTGAGTAATGTTTGGGATTGTCAGACGGTGTACATTCACCTTTGAAAAGCATTAAGGTAGGTAAACACTGAAATCAGATTGATTATATTCTTTTCAGCCAAAGATGGAGAAGCTCTATACAGTCAACAAAAACAAGACCAGGAGCTGACTGTGGATCAGATCACGAAATCCTTATGACCAAATTCAGACTCAAACTGAAGAAAGAAGGGAAAACTGCTAGACCATTCAGGTATGACCTAAATCAAATTACTTATGATTATACAGTGGAAGAGAGAAGTGGATGAAGGGACTAGATCTGATAGATAGACTGCCTGATGAATTGTGGAATGAGGTTCGTGACATTGTACAGGAGACAGGGATCAAGACCATCCCCATGGAAAAGAAATGCAAAAAAGCAAAATGGCTGTCTGGGGAGGCCTTACAACTAGCTGTGAATAGAAGAGAGGCAAAAAACAAAGGAGAAAAGGAAAGATATAAGCATCTGAATGCAGAGTTCCAGAGAATAGCAAAAGAGATAAGAAAGCCTTCTTCAGTGATCAATGCAAAGAAATAGAAGAAAACAACAGAATGGGAAAGACTAGAGATCTCTTCAAGAAAATTAGAGATACCAAGGGAACATTTCATGCAAAGATGGCCTCGATAAAGGACAGGAATGGTATGGACCTAAGAGAAGCAGAAGATATTAAGAAGAGGTGGCAAGAATACAGAGAAGAACTGTACAAAAAAGATCTTCATGACCCAGATAATCATGATGGTGTGATCACTAATCTAGAGCCAAAAATCTTGGAATGTGAAGTCAAGTGGGCCTTAGAAAGCATCACTATGAACAAAGCTAGTGGAGGTGATGGAATTCCAGTGGAGCTATTTCAAATCCTGAAAGATGATGCTGTGAAGGTGCTGCACTCAATATGCCAGCAAATTTGGAAAACTCAGCAGTGGCCACAGGACTGGGAAAGTTCAGTTTTCATTCCAATTCCAAAGAAGGCAATGCCAAAGAATGCTCAAACTACAGGACAATTGCACTCATCTCACATGCTAGTAAAGTAACACTCAAAATTCTCCAAACCAGGCTTCAGCAATATGTGAACCGTAAACATCCTGATGTTCAAGCTGGTTTTAGAAAAGGCAGAGGAACCAGAGATCAAATTGCCAACATCCACTGGATCATGGAAAAAGCAAGAAAGTTCCAGAAAAACATCTATTTCTGCTTTATTGACTATGCCAAAGCCTTTGACTGTGTGGATCACAATAAACTGTGGAATATTCTGAAAGAGATGAGAATACCAGACCAACTGACCTGCCTCTTGAGAAATCTGTATGCAGGTCAGGAAGCAACAGTTAGAACTGGACATGGAAAAACAGACTGGTTCCAAATAGGAAAAGGAGTATGTCAAGGCTATATATTGTCACCCTGCTTATTTAATTTCTATGCAGAGTACATCATGAGAAACGCTGGACTGGAAGAAACACAAGCTGGAATCAAGATTTCCGGGAGAAATATCAATAACCTCAGATATGCAGATGACACCATCCTTAAGGCAGAAAGTGAAGAGGAACTAAAAAGCCTCTTGATGAAAGTGAAAGAGGAGAGTGAAAGAGTTGGTTTAAAGCTCAACATTCAGAAAACGAAGATCATGGCATCTGGTCCCATCACTTCATGGGAAATAGATGGGGAAACATTGGAAACAGTGTCAGACTTTATTTTGGGGGGCTCCAAAATCACTGCAGATGGTGAATGCAGCCATGAAATTAAAAGATGCTTACTCGTTGGAAGAAAAGTTATGATCAACCTAGATAGTATATTGAAAAGCAGAGACATTACTTTGCCAACTAAGGGCCATCTAGTCAAGGCTATGGTTTCTCCTGTGGTCATGTATGGATGTGAGAGTTGGACTGTGAAGAAGGCAGAGTGCCGAAGAAGTGAAGCTTTTGAAATGTGGTGTTGGAGATGACTCTTGAGAGTCCCTTGGACTGCAAGGAGATCCAACCAATCCATTCTGAAGGAGATCAGCCCTCGGGTTTCTTTGGAGGGAATGATGGTAAAACTGAAACTCCAGTATTTTTAGCCACCTCATGCGAAGTGTTGACTCATTGGAAAAGACTCTGGTGATGGGAGGCATTGGGAGCAGGAGGAGAAGGGGACGACAGAGGATGAGATGGCTGGATGGCATCATGGACTTGATGGACATGAGTCTGACTGAACTCCAGGAGTAGGTGATGGACAGGGAGGCCTGGCGTGCTGTGATTCATGGGGTTGCAAAGAATTGGACATGACTGAGCGACCGAACTGAACTGAACTGAACTGTAGGGAGACGTAGCCTTGTCAAAATCAATGAAACTAAGCCATGTCATTCGGGGCCAGTCAAGGTGGATGGGTCATGGTGGAGGGTTCTGAAAGAATGGGGTCCGCTGGAGAAGAGAATGGCAAAACACTTCAGTATTCTTGCCTTGAGAACACCATGAACAGTATGAAAAGGCAAAATGACAGGATACTGAAAGAGGAACTGCCCAGAAGGGTAGGTGCCCAATATGTACTGGAGACCAGTGGAGAAATAAGTCCAGAAAGAATGAAGGGATGGAGTCAAAGCAAAAATAGTACTGAGTTGTGAATGTGACTGGTGATAGAAGCAAAGTTCGATGCTGTAAAGAGCAATATTACATAGGAATCTGGAATGTCAAATCCATGAATTAAGGCAAATTTGAAGTGGTCAAACAGGAGATGGCAAGAGTGAACGTCGACATTCTAAGAATCAGCTAACTAAAATGGGCTGGAAGGGGTAAATTTAACTCAGATAACCATTATATCTACTGCTGTGGGCAAGACTCCCTAAGAAGAAATGGAGTAGCCATCATGGTCAATAGATGAGTCCGAAATGCAGTACTTGGATGCAATCTAAAAAACGACAGAATGATCTCTGTTCATTTCCAAGGCAAACCATTCAATATCACAGTTATCCAAGTCTATGCCCCAACCGGTAACACTGAAGAAGCTGAAGTTGAACGGTTCTATGAAGACCTACAAAGCCTTTTAGAACCAACACCCCAAAAATATGTCCTTTCATTATAGGGGACTGGAATGCAAAAGTAGGAAGTCAAGAAACACCTTGAGTAACAGGCAACTTTGGCCTTGGAATGCAGAATGAAGCAGGGCAAAGGCTAAAATAGTTTTGCCAAGAGAACAAACTGTCATAGCAAACATCCTCTTCCAACAACACAAGAGAAGACTCTACACATGGACATCACCAGATGGTCAACACTGAAATCAGATTGATTATATTCTTTGCAGCCAAAGATGGAGAAGTTAGCAAAAACAAGACTGGGAGCTGACTATGGCTCAGATCATGAGCTCCTTATACACAAATTCAGACTTAAATTGAAGTAGGGAAAACCACTAGACCATTCAGACATGGCCTAAATCCAATCCCTTTTGATTATACAATGGAAGTGAGAAATAGATTTAAGAGACAAGATCTGATAGATAGCATGACTGATGAAAAATGGACTGAGGTTCATGACATTGTACAGGAGACAGGGCTCAAGAATATCCCCATGGAAAAGAAATGCAAAAAGGCAAAATGGCTGTCTAAGGAGGCTTTACAAATAACTGTGAAAAGGAGAGAAGTGAAAAGCAAAGGAGAAAAGGAATGATATAAGCATCTGAATGCAGAGTTCCAAAGAATAGCAAAGAGAGATAAGAAAGCCTTCCTCAGTGATTAGTGCAAAAAAATAGAGGAAAACAATAGAATGGGAAAGACTAGATATCTCTTCAAGAAAATTAGAGATACCAAAGGAATCTTTCACGAAAAGATGGGCTCGATAAAGGACAAAAATGGTATGGTCCTAACAGAAGCAGAATAATTTAAGAAGAGGTGGCAAGAATACACAGAAGAATCGTACAAAAAAAAAAAAAAATAAGCTTCACGACCCAAATAATCACGATGGTGTAATCACTCATCTAGAGCCAGACATCCTGGAATGTGAAGTTAAGTGGGCCTTAGGAAGCATCACTACAAACAAAGCTAGTGGAGGTGATGGAATTCCAGTTGAGCTATTTCAAATCCTGAAAGACAATGCTGTGAAAGTGCTCACAAAATATGCCAGCAAATTTGGAATACTCAACAGTGGCCACAGGACTAGAAAAGGTCAGTTTTCATTCCAACCCCAAAGAAAGACAATGCCAAAGAATGCTCAAAGTACCACACATTGCACTCATCTCACATGCTAGTAAAGTAATGCTCAAAATTCTCCAAGCCAGGCTTCAGCAATACGTGCACCGTGAACTTCCAGATGTTCAAGCTGGTTTTAGAAAAGGTAGAGGAACCAGAGATCAAATTGCCAACATCCGCTGGATCATGGAAAAAGCAAGAGAGTTCCAGAAAAACATCTATTTCTGCTTTATTGACTATGCCAAAATCTTTGATTCTGTGGATCAAATAAACTGTGGAAAGTTCTGAAAAAGATGGGAATACCAGACCACTTGACATGCCTCTTGAGAAACCTATATGCAGATCAGGAATCAACAGTTAGAACTGGACATGGAATAACAGACTGGTTCCAAATAGGAAAAGGAGTACGTCAAGGCTGTATATTGTCATCCTGCTTATTTAACTTCTATGCAGAGTACATCATGAGAAATGCTGGACTGGAAGAAAAACAAGCTGGAATCAACATTGCTGGGAGAAATATGAATAACCTCAGATATGCAGATGACACCACTCTTAAGGCAGAAAGTGAAGAGGAACTAAAAAGCCTGTTGATGAAATTGAAAGAGGAGTGTGAAACAGTTGGCTTAAAGCTCAAGATTCAGAAAAAGAAAATCATGGCATCTAGTCTCATCACTTCATGGGAAATAGATGGGGAAACAGTGGAAACAGTGTCAGACTTTATTTTTTGGGGCTGCAGCCATGAAATTAAAAGACACTTACTCCTTGGAAAGAAAGTTATGACCAACCTAGATGGCATATTGAAAAGCAGAGACATTACTTTGCCAACTAATGGCCATCTAGTCAAGGCTATGGTTTTTCCATTGGTCATGTATGGATGTGAGAGTTGGACTGTGAAGAAGGCTGAGTGCCAAAGAATTGATGCTTTTGAACTGTGGTGTTGGAGAAGATTCTTGAGAGTCCCCTGGACTGCAAGGAGATCCAACCAGTCCATTCTAAAGGATATCAGTCCTGGGTGTTCTTTGGAAGGAATGATGCTAAAGCTGAAACTCCAGTACATTGGCCACCTCATGCAAAGAGTTGACTCATTGGAAAAGACTGATGCTGGGAGGGATTTGGGGCAGGAGCAGAAGGGGATGACAGAGGATGAGAAGGCTGAATGGCACCACCAACTGGATGGACGTGAGTTTGAGTGAACTCTGGGAGTTGGTGATAGACAGGGAGGCCTGGCGTGCAGCAGTTCATGGGATAACAAAGAGTCGGACACGACTGAGGGACTGAACTGAACTGAACTGAACTGAACTGAACTGATCTGAGAGACATCAGGCTAATTGTTGGCATACCCACTTTAAGGTGGGACCTATATCAATTCCAACATTAGCATAATCAGAGAACTCACACAATGGATGAAAGGTGGCACAATAGAGCGTACATACAGGTGAACAGCTCCAGAATAGGAATGCCCAGTGACTTCCCTCCCAGCCTCCTTACACAATACCAGTCAAACCTGCTATGAGGGAAATAAATATGAAGGTTAAATTTATAGGAAATTGCATATATATATCATATATATATATATGCATGTTATGTTTATGTGTATACACAGTCATGCATACATATTTCATATGATCAGTGAAAGTAGTGCCTTATGAAACAATCTCTGGGTTATTTGGTAACACTTAGATATAAGTATTCATGCCAATTTCGTCATAACCCTTGATAAATCTAAGCTTGATTTCAAAATATATTTTAAAATTTCCATGAAGAGTAAGAGTTGTAGTACAATGTGTGACAGTTTTTGTCAAAGGATCATAAAGAAGCATTGTTAAAAGCCTTTTTGTGAGTTTTGTAAAACAGAGGAAGGAAGCATTTCTGCCAAAGGCAGCTGATCTCTGTGAATCTTAAATGTAATTTTAAAACAAATTTACTTCAGCTGAAAGAGAGCAAAATGAATGTCAGAAAGAAAACTATTTGATGTGTAATGAATAAGAAATAAACATGCCAGATTACTCTGGAGTATTAAAATAAGAATTTTATGTGAAAATCTCTTAAGAGAAAGTAAAATTAGATTAATCCTTTGGGAATAAATAGAAGTGGTTCAGGGTTACTGGTTTACTTTTTTGATGGGGACTACAGTAAAGACAGAGGTATGCTTATAATATTATAAATGAACTTCCTAAACTCTGATTTGTTAAAATGCATTAAAAGACAAAATTAAAATGTATTTTGCATATAATAAAAACAATGGGCTTAACCATTTCATGGAAGGATATTATAGAAACAAAAGTAATTAAAAGAATTATCTTTCTATAAATTAATCTTACTGAGTAAAAGACTAAAGGATTTGTTAACTTGCTTAATTAAGTTCTCTTTTTGTTATAAAATTTAAATATATTTGGAAATCTATGTAAGTTATTACTGTACACAGAATAGACACTATCAAGTATTTGTTGTAAAAAAAATTGGATTAGTGAATTAATGAGTCATTACGAATAACCTTCTTTTATTGAAAATATTAATGTTCTGTATTTTCACTTGTATCTCCAGAAAGATATCAAATTGTCATTTTATTTTTTATTTAATTTTGATGTTATTTATTTTACTTTCAATTAGCATAGTTCATATTAGTAAAAGTTAAAGTCATAAACCAGTGAAATTTTACTAACCTAAATTTTATGAAACTAAAATGTATTACTATCATTTATACACCTAGTGCTCTGTAAAAGCACAAAGAAGAGCCTTTCAAATATATTTACTAAAATATTCCACATATATATATTTTTTGTAATAAGTATTATTGAAGAATTTACTTAATGTAGGATGCTGTAGCATGAAGTATCAAGGTTATGAGAGATAAAGACAGACTTCTTTACCTAGGGTATAAAGATTTTATGACTGAAGTCAAGCAGGCTTTAGAAAGCATTACTACCAACAAAGCTAATGCATGTGGTGGAAATCCAGGTAAGCTATCTAAAATCGTAAAAATATGGTGATATTAAAATGCTCCACTCAGCATGTCAGCTAATTTGGAAAACCTTGCAGTGATCACAGGACTAGAAAATGCATTTTTTATTCCAGTCCCAAAGAAGCGTGGTGCCAAAAAATATTCAAACTACTAAACAATTACCCTCATTTCCAATGCTACTAAAGTTATGCTCAAAATCCTGCAGGCTAGGTTTCAGCAATATGTGAACCAAGAACTTCCAGATGTACAGGCTGGATTTAGAAAATCCAGAGGAACCACAGATCAAATTGCCAACATTTTTTGGGTTGGAGAGAAAGTACGGGAATTCCAGAAAAGCATCTACTTCTGCTTCATTGACTATGCCAAATCCTTTGACTGTGTGGATGTATGCAGGTCAAGCAGCAACAATTAAAACTGGACATGGAAAAACATACTGGTTCCAAATAGAGAAAGGAGTACATCAATGCTGTATATTTTCACCCTGTTTATTTAACTTATATGCAGAGTATATCATGAGAAACGCTGGACTATATGAAGCATAAGATGAAATTAAGATTGCCAGGAGAAATATCAATAAATTCAGATATGCATATGACACCACCCTTATGGAAGAAAGTGAAGAAGAACTAATGAAGAAAGTGATGAAAGTGAAAGAGGAGAGTGAAAAAGTTGGCTTAAATTTCAGCATTCAGAAAACTAAGATCATGGCTTCTTGTCCCATCACTTCATGGCAAATAGACAGGAAAACAGTGGAAACAGTGACAGACTATATTTTTTTTGGGGGGTGGGGGCTCCAAAATCACTGCAGCTGGTGAGTGCATCCATGAGATTAAAAATAAATAAATAAATAAATAAATAAAGCTTGCTCCTTGGAAGAAAAGTTATGACCAAACTAGAGACTTATTAAAAAGCAAAGACATTACTTTTCCAAAAACGGTCCATCTAGTCAAACCTATGGTTTTTCCAATTGTCATGTATGGATGTGAGAGTCGGACTATAAAGAAAGCTGAGTGCTGAAGAATTGATGCTTTTGAATTGTGGTGTTGGAGAAGAGTCCCTTGGACAGCAAGGAGATCCAACCAGTCTGTCCTAGGAAGGATGGAAAGGAAAGGGAACCAGTCTTGAATACTCTTTGAAAGCTGAAGCTGAAACTCCAATACTTGGGCCACCTGATGCAAATAACTGACTCACTGAAAAGACCCTGATGCTGGGGAAGATTGAAGGTGGGAGGATAAGGGGACGACAGAGGATTAGATGGTTGGATGGCATCACTGACTCAATGAATATGAATTTGAGTTAACTCTTGGAGTTGGTGATGAACAGGGAAGCCTGGTATACTGCAGTCCTTAGGGTCACAGAGTTGGACACAACTGAGCAACTGAATGGAACTGAAGGTATACAAAGAAATATTTTGACATGCATATACATTGTGAAATGACTACTGCAATCAAGCTAATTATCACATCCATCATCACACACAGTTACCTTTTTTATTTCTGTGGTGAGTACACTTAAGATCTACTTTAAGCAACATAAAAGTGTACTACACACTATTATTAACTACAGTTACCATGATGTAGTTTGAGCATTCTTTGGTATTGCCTTTCTTTGGGATTGACATGAAAACTGACCTTTTCCCTTCCTGTGGCCACTGCTGAGTTTTACAAATTTGCTCAAATATTGAGTGTAGCACCTTCACAGATTCATCTTTCAAGATTTCAAATAGTTACACTGGAATCCCATCACCTCCACTAGCTTTGTTCGTAGTGATGCTTCCTAAGGCCCACTTGACTTTCACATTCCAGAATGTCTGGCTCTAGGTGAGTGATCACACCATCGTGATAATCTTGGTAGTGAAGATATTTTTTGTACAGTTCTTCTGTGTATTCCTGCCACCTCTTCTTAATATCTTCTGCTTCTGTTAGGTCCCTATCTTTGTCCTTTTTTGAGCCCATCTTTGTATGAATGTTACCTTGGTATCTCTAATTATCTTGAAGAGATCTCTAGTCTTTCCTATTCTATTGTTTTCCTTCATTTCTTTGCTTTGATCGCTGAAAGGCTTTCTTATCTCTCCTTGCTATTCTTTGGAACTCTGCATTCAAATGGATATATCTTTCCTTTTCTCCTTTGCTTTTCAATTCTCTTCTTTTCACAGCTATTTGTATGGCCTCCTCAGACAGCCATTTTGTGTTTTTTTGCATTTCTTTTCCATGGGGATGGTCTTGCTCCCTGTCTCCTGTACAATGTCATGAACCTCCATCCATAGTTCATCAGGCAGTCAATCAGATCTAGTCCCTTAAATCTATTTCTCACTTCCACTGTATACTCATAAGGGATTTGATTTAGGTCATAAGGGTTTAATGGTTTTCCACAATTTCTTCAATTTTAGTGTAATTTTGGCAATAAGGAGTTCATGATCTGAGCCACCGTCAGCTCCCAGGCTTGTTTTTGCTGACTGTATAGAAGTTCTCCACTTTTGGCTGCAAAGAATATAGTCAATCTGATTTCGGTGTTGACCATCTAGTGATGTCCATGTGTAGAGTCTTCTTTTGTGTTGTGGGAAGAGGATGTTTGCTATGACCAGTGTGTTCTCATGGCAGAACTCTATTAGCCTTTCAGTTTAGTTCAGTCACTCAGTCGTGTCCAACTCTTTGCAACCCCATGAATTGCAGCATGCCAGGACTCCCTGTGCATCACCAACTCCCGGAGTTCACTCAAACTCATGTCCATTGAGTTGGTGATGCCATCCAGCCATCTCATCCTCTGTTGTCCCCTTCTCCTCCTGCCCCCAATCCCTCCCAGCATCAGTCTTTTCCAGTGAGTCAACTCTTCAAATGAGGTGGCCAAAGTACTGGAGTTTCAGCTTTAGCAAGTCCCTTGGACTGCAAGGAGATCCAACCAGTCCATCCTAAAGGAGATCATTCCTGGGTGTTCATTTGAAGGACTGATGTTGAAGCTAAAACTCCAATACTTTGGCCACTTGATGAGACGAGCTGACTCATTTGAAAAGACCCTGATGCTGGGAAATATTGAGGGTAGGAGGAGAAGGGCATGACAGAGAATGAGATGGTTGGATAGCATCACTGACTTGATGGACATGGGTTTGGGTGGACTCCAGGAGTTGGTGATAGCCAGGGAGGCCTGGCATGCTGCAGTTCATGGGGTCGCAAAGAGTCAGACACGACTGAGTGACTGAACTTAACTGAGCCATGCTCTATGTCTACATAATTAATTCAGCTTAAAATAGAAAGTTTATATCCTTTGACTAATATCTCTTCCTTTCCCCCACTTCAGTCATTACAAACAATATTCTATATTTCTTTCTTGAGTTTGACTTTTCTCTATTTTACATGTAGGTGATACCATACAGTATTTGCCTTTCTGTGTGTGGCTTATCTCACTTAACATAATGTCCAGATTTGTCCATCATGTCACAAATGACAATATTTCTTTGTTTCTGGCATATAATATCCTATTATATCCCATATATGTACACATGCATATATGTGTGCATATATATACACACATATATATCCCAGTTTGTGTACATGTGTGTGTATATATATATATATATAATTAATAATATATAAGCATGCAATTACAATGTACTCATATACATGAATGCTTGTGTGCTAAGTTGCCTCAGTCATGTCTGATTCATTGTGACTCTATGGATTGTAGCCCTCCAGGCTCCTGTGTCCATGAGGATTCTCCAAGCAAGAACACTGGAGTGGGTTTCCATGCCCTCCTCCAGAGGACCCCCCAACCCTGGGATCAAACACACATCCCTTATGTCTCTTGCATTGGCAGGCATGTGCTTTACCACTTTGCCACTTGAGAAGCCCCATACTTATAACACATAATGATATAATAAAATCTATTATAGTATTATGGTATAAATTATTCATTTTCTTCATTCATTGACAGAAGTCATTTCCATGTCTTGGCTATTGTGAATAATATTGCAGTGGACATGGGTGTGCATATATCTCCTCAATATACTGCTTTTATTCTGTTTACATGTATACCCAGATATGGGACTGCTGGGAAAAAAATGGTAGTTTTATTTTTTAAATGTTTTTCAGATCTCTGTATTGTTTTCCATAGTGACTAAGCTAATTTATATATCTACCAACAACATAGGACTTCTTTTCCTTCACGCATTCACCAACTCTTGTTATATATGTGTACACCTAGTTCATTTCTTTATTAGTGTTGTATAGTATTACACATAAATATTCCACAGTTCATTGATTAAATCCCTTTAGTGTACTTTTATGTCATATCTATTTTTATATAAATATATTTTTATGTATCATCATGTACATATGTAAGAGATTATCAAGAGAAAAATCTCCAGAAGTAAAATAAGTATGGCATTTAACATGAGTATGTTAAACTTTATAAATAGAGCACATTTTTCTCAGAAAAATAAAGTTTTTGAAAAGTACAACTTTTGTTTTGATTCACCACTATATTCTCAACATCTCAAGGAGTGTCCCTTGCAGGCTGGAGGAGGAGAAAAAGAAGGAGGAGGAGAAGGAGAAGAGGAGGAAGAGGGAGCATTGGGCCCCGGCCACTGTGTCCAGCTTGACCTGCCCTTTTTGCTTGCAGCCTGTGCCCCACTCCAATGGCTGCTGTGTCAGGCTCCCTGGCCACAGGCACCAGCAAACAGACCTAAACCCAGAAGCCTGAGATGTGCCAGGGTTGCGCTTCCTCTGGCCCTGCACACAATTCAAACTACAGCACAATGGCACTGATCTCACACACTAGCAAAGTAAGGCTCAAAAGTCTCCAACCAAGGTTAAAAAGTACATCAGCCAAGAAATTCTAGATGTTCCAGCTGGATTTAAAAAAGGAAGAGGAACCAGAGATCCAGTTGCCAACATCTGCTGGATCATAGAAAAAGCAAGAGAATTCCAGAAACACATCTACCTCTGCTTCGCTGACTACACCAAAGCCTTTGACTATCTGGATCACAACAAACTGTGGAAAATTCTTCAAGAAATGGGAATACCAGACCACCTGACCTGCCTCTTGAGAAATCTGTATGCAGGTCAGGAAGCAACAGTTAGAACTGGACATGGAACAAGGACTAGTTACAAATTGGGAAAGGAGTACGTCAAGGCTGTATATCATCACCTTGCTTATTTAACTTATATGCAAAATATATTATGTGAAATTCCAGGCTAGACAAAGCACAAGGTGGAATCAATATTTCAGAGAGAAACATGAATAACCTCATATAGGCACGTGACACCATCCTTATGGCAGAAAGTGAAGAGGAACTAAAGAGTCTCTTGATGAAAGTGATAGAAGCAAGTGAAAACAAACAAACAAACAAACCAGACTCAAAGCTCAAAATTCAAAGAAACTGAGATCATGGGATCTGGTCCCATTACTTCATGGCAAATAAATGAGGAAGCAATGGAAACAGTGACACACTTTATTTTCTTGGGCTCCAAAATTACTGCAGATGGTGACTGTATGCATGGGATTAACAGATGCTTGCTCCTTGGAAGATAAACTATGACCAACATAGACAGCATATTAAAAAGCAGAGACATTGCTTTGTCAACAAATGTCTGTATAGTCAAAGCTATGGTTTTTCCAGTAATCTTGTACGAATATGAGAGTTGGACCATAAAGAAAGCTGACTGCTGAAAAATTCAGCAGTGTTGGTGTTGGAGAAGACTTTTGAAAGTCCTCTGGACTGCAAGGAGATCAAGCCAGTCAATCTTAATGGAAATCAGTCCTGAATATTCATTGGAAGGACTGATGCTTAAGATGATACTCTAATACTTTGTCCACCTGATGGGAAGAAATGACTCATTGGAAAAGACCCTGATGCTGGAAAAGACTGAAGGCAGGAGAAGGGGACAACAAAGGATGAGATGGCTGTATGGAATCCCCAACTCAGACATGAGTCTGAGCAAGCTCTGGGAGTTGGTGATGGACAGGGAGGCCTCGTGTGCTGCAGTCCATGGGGTTACAATGAGTTGGATATGAGTGAGTGACTGAACTGAACTGAACAAGAAGTGCCCAGCACATGGTAGGAATTAAATCAATATTTGCTGAATGAATAAATGAACATTGATCATAATTAGTGATTTTCAGATCTCCTCTCTCTATTTCCTATTATTAGGGCAGGAGTACATAAGGAAATAGGACTTACTAGATATCTCACTGGTAAAGACTCCATCTGCCAATGCTGGAGACACAGGAGATGCGGGTTGGATCCCTGGGTCAGGGAGGAGTAAATGGCAGCCCACTCCAGTGTTCTTAATGCAAAACCCCATGGACAGAAGAACTCCATGGGGTTGCAAAATGTCAGATACAACTAAGCAATTTAGCTCACATATACATAGAGATGTACATTCAATGTGTCTAAATATTTAAAAGTTTTAATGAAGTTATTGAATTGTTAGATTAAACAAGTTCTATTCTTCCATCTTGACAAACACATTTTTCAAGTGGCCTGAGTTCCCAGATGCTCCTTAGGTACACGGCTGTCTAGAAAAGTACATCTCTCCCACTAACTCCAGGCAAGTATCTTGTCCCATTTTTTTCAACAACTTGGGGTGTATGTTTTAGCTTCTCTCACACATATATGGACACTCTAGTCCACAAATTTGTGTTTAACAGGACCTGAAACTCTTGCCATTTAATCACTTTCAGGGTAAGGGATGCACAAATTACGGGTATAATCTGTCCTTGTGAGGTCAGACCTGGTGAAGAGCTTAACAGAAGACCTGGAAGTGGTCTAAGAACTTTTTGGTTCAGAAGTCAAAGTTCCTAGTTTCCAGGAGACTTGTTTAGCAGAGAATGTGGATTTCTGGTGGGCACATCCTTGGTTCTTTTTCTTCTGAGAAAGTATTTGGCAAGAAGAGGGACAGAGGAGGTGCCCTTTTAGGTACTGTTTAAACATCTGAGATAGTCAACAATTAATTATTTTCTAATCTGTTTTATTTATTTTTAATTAGTTAATTTATTTTAATTACAGGATAATTCCTTTACAGTAAAGTGATGATTTTTGCTATGCATTGACACGAATCAGCCATGAGTGTACATGTGTCTCCCATCCTAAACCCCCCTCCCACCTCTGTCCTCACCCCATCTCTCTGGGTTGTCCCAGAGCACGAGCTTTGAGCCCTGCTTCATGCATGGAACTTGCACTGGTCATCTGTTTTACATATGGTAATATACTTGTTTCAATGCTATTCTCTAAAATCATCCCTCCCTTGCCTTCTCCCACATAGTCCAGAAGTCGATTCTTTACATCTGTGTCCCGTTTGCTGCCTTGCATATAAGATCATCATTTATCTGTTTTATTTTGATTGTAACAAAATTATTTCCTAAAAGATGAGTTAGCAGATTTTTTTTTTTTTATAAGATCCTACACTGGTCCCATCACTTCATGGGAAACAGATGGGGAAACAGTAGAAATAGTGTCAGACTTTATTTCTTTGTGCTCCAAAATCACTGCAGATGGTGACTGCAGCCATGAAATTAAAAGACGCTTACTCCTTGGAAGAAAAGTTATGACCAACCTAGATAGTATATTCAAAAGAGGAGACATTACTTTGCCGACTAAAGTCAGTCTAGTCAAGGCTATGGTTTTTCCTATGGTCATGTATGGATGTGAGAGTTGGACTGTGAAGAAGGCTGAGCACCGAAGAATTGATGCTTTTGAACTGTGGTGTTGGAGAAGACTCTTGAGAGTCCCTTGGACTGCAAGGAGATCCAACCAGTCCATTCTGAAGGAGATCAGCCCTGGGATTTCTTTGGAAGGAATGATGCTAAAGCTGAAACCCCAGTACTTTGGACACCTTGTGCAAAGAGTTGACTCATTGGAAAAGACTCTGAGGCTGGGAGAGATTGGGGGCAGGAGGAGAAGGGGACGACCCAGGATGAGATGGCTGGATGGCATCAAGGACTCGATGGACGTGAGTCTGAGTGAACTCTGGGAGTTGGTGATGGACAGGGAGGCCTGGCCTGCTGCGATTCATAGGGTCGCAAAGAGTCGGACATGACTGAGCAACTGAACTGAACTGAACACATAGGAAATCACATTTCAATAAATGCAATCAGAAAAAAATGTAACATAAAACTGTAAACATTGTTCATTGAAAGAGCACAAGCACACACAGGCATTTAATGCTGGGAGTCAGTGTTATACTTGAAATGTTTTGTCATTCTGCAGCTATACTTAGAAATTATCATCGAGACAATGACTTCCCATATTAAGTGTATAGACACATTTTGAACATACACTATGTCAACGTTTAAAGTAGGTTAGTTTAACAATGAGCTTGTTTCTTGCTCATTAATTAATCTTAGACTGATGATAATGGTATTCATAAAGGATAATGGATATTTAAATTGTTTCTATCTTTTGTTTCAATATCATCCAATGAAGAAAAATCATTCTCATGCATATATGTTGATGATATTAAAAGAAGAGATTTAATGTACTTTATTCACATGAAAAAATAGTGCTGTATTTTCAAAATTTGTTTGTTGGTTGCAAAATATACAACTTTTATGAAAAAAATGATTTGGGGTTCATATATTTTTACATTTTTTTTAATTCATAGAAAATTTTAGATTTCTATAAATTCCATTTTAATGGAAAATAAAATTTTAAGCAATTTATCAACTTTGTAAAGTGTTCAAATGAAAGTGAAAACTTTCAAATATCATCATCTTCTTGATAATGATTGTTAAAAATTATGAAGCATATAGTAACAATCTAGTGAAATTGTGTTTTTTTTAACTTTTATTTTCATCTTTGGATATTTTTATTTCTCAATAAAAAAACACATTCCAATACTTGTATGAAGGCATTAAATTATTAAAAAATACAAAATGTAAACAATGAAGCAAGTATGAATGTCCAGTTTCTATCATTAAAATGTTAAGAACAGTCTGGTTCCTTACTTTGCATAAACACAATTGCATAACGTTTTGTACTTCAAAATTATCACCATAAATTATCTCCTAAATAACCAATGTGACATTGCATATACCTCTACAAAGGTGTATGATATACTTTCACAGAAAAAAAAGAGAAATTTGAAATGTATTAGCTGTGAATAGTTCACAAGTTTTACTATGTTCCTAAACACTGTTTTGTTGCTTCTTTTATTTATTTATTTATTTGAGAAGGGTGAATAATCAGGGAGATAATTTTTTCTCTATGCAAAAAGCAGTATATTAATTTGTATATAGTCTGCTGCACCATGAGGAAATATCTCTGCAAAAAAAAAAAAAAAGTTTTTATATACACTGAGACTATATTTGATAAATTCATTTTAAGATATTAAACATTGCAGAAAGGCTCTACTATGATTGTCTAATTAACAGGTGATAGAAGCTCCTCAATATTACTTTAACAAGAACTAACTTATTTTATACTCAGGATGTCACAGCAATGTCAAGTTGTTTTAAAATGTTAAACACTTATTGTCAGTGTTTAGATTACTAAATTGGCAAAGCACATAGGGTAGTCTAAACCTTTAAATTTATGAATCTTGATTTTGATTTTTATTTTTTAATGATACATAACTTTCATATGCTAAATATCCCCTTTTCATGTGTATCTTTGGATGTCCTTTAAAATATAGATAGTCCTCGACATATAATGGTATTATGACTGGCTTGCTTTCAAATCAGTGCACTGAAGTCAAAAATTGCAAGTCAAATCATCATATGTAGGGGACTATCTGTATGTGAACAATGTATTGATAATTCTGTATAATGCAGACTTGTTGTGTTCGTTGTCATTAAAACTGAACAAAGAATGTGTAACTCTTAAGAGTTTCTAGAGAAGGGGATACCTGTGCATTCAGTTCAGTTCAGTCACTCAGTAGTGTCCGACTCTTTGCGACTCCATGAATCATAGCATGCCAGGTCTCCCTGTCCATCACCAGCTCCTGGAGTTCACTCAGACTCACGTCCATCGAGTCGGTGATGCCATTCAACCATCTCATCCTCTCTCATCCCCTTCTCTTCCTGCCCCCAACCCCTCCCAGCCTCAGAGTCCTTTCCAATGAGTCAACTCTTCACATGAGGTGGCCAAAGTATTGGAGTTTCAGTTTTACCATCAGTCCTTCCAATGAACACCCAGGACTAATCTCCTTTAGGATGGACTGGTTGGATCTGCTTGCAGTCCAAGGGACTCTCAAGAGTCTTCTCCAACACCACAGTTCAAAAGCATCAATTCTTCCCTGCTCAGCTTTCTTCACAGTCCAACTCTCACATCCATACATGAGCAATGGAAAAACCATAGCCTTGACTAGACGGACCTTTGTTGGCAAAGTAATGTCTCTGCTTTTTAATATGCTATCTAGGTTGGTCATAACTATGCAGGTCAGGAAGCAGCAGTTAGAACTGGACATGGAACAGACTGGTTCCAAATAGGAAAAGGATATTATTGTATCTGTATGCTATATATTGTCACCCTGCTTATTAAACTTATAAACAGAGTACATCATGAGAAACTGTGGACTGGAAGAAGCACAAGCTGAAATTAACATTGCCAGGAGAAATATCAATAACCTCAGATATGCAGATGACACCACCCTTATGGCAGAAAGTAAAGAGGAACTCAAAAGCCTCTTGATGAAAGTCAAAGAGGAGAGTGAAAAAGTTGGCTTAAATCTCACCATTCAGAAAACTAAGATCATGGCATCTGGTCCCATCACTTCACGGGAAATAGATGGGGAAACAGTGAAAACAGTGTCAGACTTTACTTTTTGAGCTCCAAAATCACTGCAGATGGTAATTGCAGCCATGATATTAAAAGATGCTTACTCCTTGACTAGCAATAAAAAATCCTTTGCTAATTTTTTCCCATTGAGTTGGTCTGCTACATTACTGTTTGGTTTTTTAATATATTAAAATGCAGTGTCACTGGAAAGTTTCTTCCTGCCATGCTTTGTTTCTTCAATGTCAAGATAACATTTCTGATACAGTCTTAGGCTAATGTTGACAATTTATTTATATATATATATAAATATAAATATTTAATATCATCATTGGGAACTATACGTTTAAGAAACCACAAACCTCTATTATTTTATGTAAAATACTGAACATCTGATTAGAACATTTTTAAAACTCTTTTATTGAGATACAATTTAAATAATATATAATCACATTTAAAGTGTATAATAAATTTTCTTTTTAGTGTATTCAAAGCTGTGTAATCTTCACACTAACATTTTTGAAAACTGTTATCATTCCAACAGAAGTCTTATTTCCTTTAGGAGCCTAAATAATATTTCTTCTCCATCCACTATGCCAGAAGTTAAAACCAACCTACTATATGTCTTCACAGATATATCTCTTCTGGAACTTTCATATAAATAGAATCATAAAATATATGGCATATTGGCTTCTTTTAACATATTATTTTTAAGATACTCATATTGTGGCATTCATAATTTTTGTAATTTTTATGACTACATCAGTGACTATTCCATATCCTTTCATGCAATTGAGGGACATTTAGTTTGTTTCATCTTTGTGCTATTGTGAATAATAATGCTATGAACATGTGTGTCCAAGTGTTTGCATGGACAGGGCTTCCCTTGTAGCTCAGCTGGTAAAGAAAATGCCTGCAATGCAGGAGAACCTAGCTTAATTGCTAGGTTGGGAAAATTCCATATAGAAGGGATAGGCTACCCACTCCAGTATTCTTTGGCTTCCCTGATGGCTCAGTAGCTAAAGGATTCACCCACAGTGTGGGAGACCTCGGTTTGATTCCTGGGTTGAGAAGATCCCCTGGAGGAGAGCATGGCAACCCATTCCAGTATTCTTGCCTGGAGAATTCCCATATACAGAGGAGCCTGGTGGGCTACAGTCCATGGGATTAGAAAGAGTCAGACATAACTGAATGATGAAGCACAGCTCAGTACAGTTTGCATGGACATTTGGTATTATTTCTGCTTCCCTGGTGGTTCAGACAGTAAAGAATCTGCCTGGAATGTAGGAGACACAAGTTCAATCTCTGGGTTGGAAAGATACCCTGGAGAAGGGAATGGCTACACACTCTAGTATTTTTACATTGAGAATCCCATGGACAGAGGAGCCTGGCAGGTTATAGTCCATGGGGTCACAAAGCATGGGACAACAATAAACACTTCCATTTTTTCACTTTTCACTTTCTCATGAGTATATGCCAAAAGTAGATTTCCTAGGTTTAATATTACTGAGTTTTTTATATCTTGTATGTACAAGTTTTGTAACCAGGAAGGATTAATTTTGAATTGATGCTGGAATTGCTTCTGTGACTATAACCCTTATCTTGCCACTTTTGTAAGCATACATCATGGCCTACCTCAGAAAGATAACTCGAGCTGCCCACCTTTGAAGAACTGTAAGAAAGTGAAAATAATACATTCCCCTGCCTGAGTCTTACCATTCCAAAGGAGATTTACAAGGATGGAATAGTTTTTTCTTCTTCTTTTTCCTTTGTTTCCTCACCTACCTCCAGCCTATCTTTGATCCATAAAATAACCTAGCAACCAGGCCTCAACAAGATGGTTCTTTTGAGGCACTATCTTGCCATTTTCTCAGTCAGCCAGATTCCAAATAAAATCCCTTTACAGTTCCAACATCCCGTCTCAGATTCATTGACTTATTGTGCAGTAAACAAAGTAAGTTTGGACTCGGTACTAGTATCTTATCAGATATATTATTTACAAATATTTCCTTTCTTTATTTTGGTTGCTTTTTGGTATTCTTAAAAACAGAGACCTTTCATTTTTATGAAGTCCCCTTTATCTATTTTATATTTTGTTGCCATACTTACAGAATCTTCTATTATAATCCATAGTCTATTCAATGTCATAAAAATTTACCCCTATTTTCTCTTTCCTCAATTTTTGCTCTTAAACGTAGGCTTATTATCCACTTTGTGTTAATTTTTATATATGGAATAATATAGAAATCCAAATCAGTCTATTACTTGTAGATACTATATTTTCCAATACTGTTGATTGAATGGACTGTTTTTTTGGTTTGTTTGTTGTTTGTTTGTTTTTTCATTGAATTGATTGTCAGCCTTGTCCAAAAAAGTTAAACACTTATTTCTGGGTCTCAAGTCTATAAATCTATCTTTATGCCAGATGGATTCTATACAGCTACAAATCTGATTGCATTATGTTAAAAAAAGTCATCAAAAAACTCCCAATGTAAAAATCCAAACTTGTAATTTATGTAAAGAATGATTTAACCTGAGAGTAATCCTAATAATATGCTGATAAAAATAAAGAATAGGAATTTTACTTATAACATAACAATGATATTAAACATTATTGTTCAGACATTCAGTTGTGTCCAATGCTTTGAGACCCCACGGGGTGCAGCACGACAAGCTTACCTGTCCTTTACAATCTCCTGGAGATTCTCATCCTGTATAGCCCCCTTCTCCCCATGCCCTTAGTAATTCCCACCATCAAGGTCTTTTCCAGCAATTCAGCTGTTTAAATCAGGTAGCCAAGTACTGGATCTTCAGATGCAGCATCAGTGCTTCCAATTAATGTTCAGTGTTGTTTTCCTTTAGTATTGACTGGCATGATCTCCAAGGGACTCTCAAGAATCTTCTCCAGTACCACAGTTAGAAAGCATTATTCTTTGGTGCGAAGCCTTCTATATGGTTCAATTCTCACATCCGTACATGACTACTGAAAAAAATGTAACTTCGCCTCTATGGATCTTTGTCAGCAAACTGATGTCTCTGTTTTTTAGTATGATGTCTAGGTTTGTCATGGCTTTCTTTCCATGGAGTAAAAATTTTAATTTCATGTCTGCAGTCACCATCCACAGTGATTTTGGAGCCCACAAAAATAAAATACGTCACTGTTTCCATTTTCCCCCATTTATTTGTCATGAAGTGATGAGACTAGATGACATGATTTTAGTTATATATATATATATATATACACACACACACATATATGTGTATATATATATATATAATTATATTTGGCATAATGTTTCAAGTGAACAGCAAGGTGATTGAGTTATACAAATATATATATATATTATTTTTGAAATTATTTTGTCATATGTTATTATAAGATTTTGACTATAGATCACTATGCTATACAGAAAACTTTTGTGCTTGTTGCATATCTATTTTTAAGTTAGAAATCTAGCATTCTATTCATATTAAGTTTAACAAATGAAATCAAAACATCATAATTTTTAGTCAAAATTTGTAAATGTTCTAAAATATATATATTATATATAATATATATATATGTGTATACAAAGGATAGATACAGCAAGATGGCAGAGTAAAAGGACACAAAATCATCTACAACATGAACCCCAAAATATTTTGCTTCTCCCATATTCATAAGTTTATGCATATACATTGCATATAAGTTAAATAAGGAGGGTGACAATATACAGTGTTGACATATTCCTTTCCCAATTTGGAACCAGTAAGTTGTTCCCTGTCTGGTTCTAACTGTTGCTACTTGACCTGCATACAGACGTTCTTGACCTGTTTGATTTATGGATGATATAAGTCAAATTCCTTATGATTATACAGTGGAAGTGACACATAAATTCAAGGAATTAGATCTGATAGACAGAATGTCTGAAGAGCTATGTATGGAGGTTTATTACATTGTACAGGAGGCAGTGATCATGACCATCCCCAAGAAAAAGAAATGCAAAAACGCAAAGCGGTAGACTGAGGAGGCCTTACAAATAGCTGAAAAAAGAGAAGTGAAAGGCAAAGGAGAAAAGGAAAGATAGACCCATTTGAATGCAGAGTTCCAAAGAATAGCAAGGAGAGATAAGAAAGCCTTCCTCAGTGATCAATGCAAAGAATTAGAGGAAAGCAATAGAATGGGAAAGACTAGAGATCTCTTCAAGAAAATTAGAGATACCAAGGCAATGTTTCATGCAAAGATGGGCACAATAAAGGACAGAAATGTTATGGACCTAACAGAAGCAGAAGATATTAAGAAGAGGGGGCAAGAATATACAGAAGAACTATACAAAAAAGATCTTCATGACCCAGATAACCACGATGGTGTGGTCATTCATCTAGAACCAGACATCATGAAATGCTAAGTCAAGTGGGCCTTAGGAAGGATCACTGCAAACAAAGTTAGTGGAGGTAATAAAATCCCAGCTGAGCTATTTAAAATCCTAAATGATGATGCTGTTAAAGTGCTGCACTCAATATACCAACAAATTTGGAAAACTCAGCAGTGGCCACATGACTGGAAAAGGTCAGTTTTCATTCCAATCACAAAGAAAAGTAATGCCAATGAATGTTCAAACTACCACACAATTGCAATCATCTCACACACTAGCAAAGTAATGCTCAAAATTCTCCAAGCTAGGCTTCAACAGTACATAAACCATGAACTTCCAGATGTTTAAGCTGAATTTAGAGGAAGACGAACCAGAAGAAAAGGCAGAGGAACCAGAGGTCAAATTGCCATTATCCGTTGGATCATAGAAAAAGCAGGAAAGTTCCAGAAAAACATCTATTTCTGCTTTACTGACTATGTCAAAGCCTTTGGCTGTGTGAATCATAACAAACTGTAGAAAATTCTTCAAAAGATGGAAATACCAGACCACCTGACCTGCCTCCTGAGAAATCTATATACAGGTCAAGAAGTAACATTTAGAACCGCACGTGGAACAACAGACTGGTTCCAAATAGGGAAAGGAGTATGTCAAGGATATATAATCCTGCTTATTTAACTTATATGCAGAGTACATCATGTAATATGCCAAGCTGGATGAAGCACAAGGTGGAATCAAGGTTGCTGGAAGAAATAGAAAAAAACCTCATATATGAAGATGACACCACCCTTATGGCAGAAATTGAAGAACAACTAAAAAGCCTCTTGATGAAAGTGAAAGAGGAGAGTGAAAAAGCTGGCTTAAAACTCAACATTCAAAAAATGAATATCATGGTATCTAGTGCCATCACTTCAAGGCAAATGATGGGGAAACAATGGAAATAGTGACAGACTTCATTTTCTTGGGCTCAAAATCAATGCAGATGGTGATTGAAGCCATGAAATTAAAAGACGTTTGCTCCTTGGAAGAAAACCTAAGACCAATTTAGATAGCATGTTAGAAAGCAGAGACATTACAAAGGTCCATCTAGTCAAAGCTATAGTTTTTCCAATAGTCATGTATGGATGTGAAAATTGATTGTGAAAAGAAAGCTGAGCCCCAGAAAATTGATGCTTTTGAACTGTGGTGTTGGCGAAAACTCTTGAGAGTCCCTTGGACTATGAGGAGATCAATCCAGCCAATCCTAAAGGAAATCAATCTTGAATATTCATTGGATGGACTGATGGTGAAGCTTAAACTCCAAATCTTTGGCCACCTAATACAAAGAACTTATTTATTAGAAAAGACCCTGATTTGGGGAAAGATTGAAGGCAGGAAGAGAAGGAGATAACATAGGATAAGCTGGTTGAATGGCATCACCAACTCAATGGACATGAGTCTGAGCAAGCTTCAGGAATTGGTGATGTACAGGGAGGCCTGACATCTTACAGTCCATGGGGTTGGACTGTATGGAGTCCAACCATTATTATGGTAAGGAGTGGCCATAATTGAGCCACTGAACTGAATTGATTTATGCAAAAGCTTTTTTACTACACTTGACAAAGCCTCGAGAAAGAGCATTAAAAAAACAATAAGAATAGATGGAAAAATTGGAGAACACAAACTAAATGAAATTGGACCACTGAATATGAAATAGAAAATGTGAAACAAGCTAGGTAAAAGTAAAAGCTTATCATATAATCCAGGTGTTTTTAAATATGACTGCTCACTGGAAACATACATGGAGCTCTGGATAAAAAGAGCAACATCAGAGTATTTGTAGTTTTCAAAAAATTTCAAGATAATTCTGATATGCATCTGGATTTTATTTTATTTTTGTATCTCAGTTTTATTTATTTATTTACTTTACAATATTGTATTGGTTTTGCCATACATTGACATGAATTCTGCATGGGTGTACATGTGTTTACTATCCTGAACCCCCTTCCAACTCCCTTCCCATCCCATCCCTCTGGTTCATCCCAGAGGGATGTGCACCAGCCCCAAGCACCCTGTATCATGCATCAAACCTGGACTGGCGATTCATTTCACATGTGATAATTTACATGTTTCAATGCCATTCTCCCACATCATCCTGCCCTTGCCCTCTCCCACAGAGTCCAAAAGACTGTTCTATACATCTGTGTCTCTTTTGCTGTCTTGCATACAGGGTTATCATTACCATCTTTCTAAATTCCATACATATGCATTATTATACTGTATTGGTGTTTTTCTTTCTGGCTTACTTCACTCTGTATAATAGGCTCCAGTTTCATCCACCTCATTAGAACTGATTCAAATGTATTCTTTTTAATGGCTGAGTAATATTCTACAGTATATGTACCACAGCTTTCTTATCCATTTGTCTGCTGATGGACATCTAAATTGCTTCCATGTCCTGGCTATTATAAACAGTGCTACCATGAACACTGGAGTACATGTGTCTCTTTCAATTCTGATTTCCTCAGTGTGTATGCCCAGAAGTGGGATTGCTGGGTCATATGATGGTTCTATTTCCCATTTTTTAAGGAATCTTCACACTGTGCTCCATAGTGGCTGTAATAGTTTGCATTCCCACCAACAGAGTAAGAGTTTTCCCTTTTCTCCACACTCTCTCCAGCATTTATTGCTTGTAGACTTTTGGATAGCAGCTATTCTGACTGGTGTGAAATGGTACCTCATTGTGGTTTTGATTTGCATTTTTCTGATAATGAGTGATGTTGAGCATCTTTTCATATGTTTGTTAGCCATCTGTATGTCTTCTTTGGAGAACTGTCTCTTTAGTTCTTTGTCCCACTTTTTGATTGGGTCATTTATTTTTCTGGAATTGAGCTGCAGGAGTTGCTTGTATATTTTTGAGATTAATTCATTGTCAGTTGCTTCATTTGCTATTATTTTCTCCCATTCTGAAGGCTGTCTTTCACCTTGCTTATAGTTTCCTTTGTTGTGCAGAAGCTTTTAATTTTAATTAGGTCTCATTTGTTTATTTTTGCTTTTATTTCCAGAATTCTGGGAGGTGGGTCATAGAGGATCCTGTTGTGGTTTATGTCGGAGAGTGTTTTGCCTATATTTTCCTCTGAGAGTTTTATAGTTTCTTATCTTACGTTTAGATCTTTAATCCATTTTGAGTTTATTTTTGTGTATGGTGTTAGAAAGTATTCTAGTTTCATTCTTTTACAAGTAGTTTACCAGTTTTCCCAGCACCACTTGTTAAAGAGATTGTCTTTTCTTCATTGATACAGTGTCCATAGGTGTGTGGATTAATCTCTGGGATTTCTATTTTGTTCCATTGATCTATATTTCTGTCTTTGTGCCTGTACCATACTCTCTTGATGACTGTGGCTTTGTAGTAGAGACTGAAGTCAAGCAGGTTGATTCCTTGAGGTCCATTCTTCTTTCTCAAGACTGCTTTGGCTATTTGAGGTTTTTTTGTATTTCCATACAAATTTTGTAATTTTTTGTTCTAATTCTTTGAAAAATACCGTTGGTAGTTTGATAGAGATTGCATTGGATGTATAGATTGCTTTGGTATTATACTCATTTTCCCTATATTGATTCTTCCTATCCATGAACACAGAATATTTCTCCATCTATTAATGTCCTCTTTGATTTCTTTCACCAGTGTTTTATAGTTTTATATATATAGGTCTTTTGTTTCTTTAGGTAGATATATTCCTAATTATTTTATTCTTTTCATTGCAGTGGTGAAAGGAATTGTTTTTTTAATTTCTCTTTCTGTTTTCACATTGTTAGTTTATAGGCATTTCTCTGTGTTAGTTTTATATCCTGCAAATTTACTATATTCATTGATTAGCTCTAGTAATTTTCTGATGGAGTCTTTAGGGTTTTCTCTGTAGAGGCTCATGTCATCTGCAAACAGTGAGAGTTTTACTTCTTCTTTTCCACTCTGGATTCCTTTTGTTTCTTTTTTCTGCTCTGATTGCTGTGGCCAAAACTTCCAAAACTATATTGAATAGTAGTGATGAGAGTGGGCACCCTTGCATCTGGATTTTAAAAAGTGACTACAGGTTTTTCTATTAGATCTTAGTTTTAATGATATAAATTATGTTATTTTTCTGTTGTCCATTCATGAGACAATGTTATTAAGTGAGTAATACTTATATAATTACAGTAGTAGCAAATGTTTATCAGCATTAACAATCAGTAGCCAGACAAAAAATAAAAGATTACAATTGCAAACCATAATGGGAAGATGATTAACTTAACAATATAAATAACTACACACAATTTGGGAGGGTCAAGCAGAATGATGTGGTAAGTGGAAGTGCATACATGCACATGTTTTCATCCATCCAGCCCATCTATTTCTTTTGGTTGGTGTATTTAATCCAAATACATTTAAAGTAATTATTAGGGAAAACTGCTAGACCATTCAGGTATGACCTAAATTAAATCCCTTATGATTATACAGTGGAAGTGAGAAATAGATTTAAGGGCTTAGATCTGATAGATAGAGTGCCTGATGAATTATGGAATGAAGTTCATGACATTGTACAGGAGACAGGGATCAAGACCATCCCCAAGGAAAAGAAATGCAAAAAAGCAAAATGGCTGTCTGGGGAGGCCTTACAAATAGCTGTGGAAAGAAGAGAGGTGAAAAGGAAAGGAGAAAAGGAAAGATATAAGTATCTGAATGCAGAGTACCAAAGAATAGCAAGAAGAGATAAGAAAGCCTTCTTCAGCGATCAATGCAAAGAAATAGAAGAAAACAACAGAATGGGAAAGACTAGAGATCTCTTCAAGAAAATTAGAGATACCAAGGGAACATTTCATGCAAAGATGGGCCCGATAAAGGACAGAAATGGTATGGACCTAACAGAAGTGGAAGATATTAAGAAGTGGTGACAAGAATACATGGAAGAACTGTACAAAAAAAATCTTCATGACCCAGATAATCATGATGATGTGATCACTAATCTAGAGCCAGACATCCTGGAATGTGAAGTCAAGTGGGCCTTAGAAAGCATCACTATGAAGTAAGCTAGTGGAGGTGATGGAATTCCAGTTGAGCTGTTTCAAATCCTGAAAGATGATGCTGTGAAAGTGCTGCACTCAATATGCCAGCAAATTTGGAAGACTCAGCAGTGGCCACAGAACTGGAAAAGGTCACTTTTCATTCCAATACCAAAGAAGGGCAATGCCAAAGAATGCTCAAGCTACCGCACAATTGCACTCATCTCACATGCTAGTAAAGTAATGTTCAAAATTATCCAAGCCAGGCTTCAGCAATATGTGAACTGTGAATTCCCTGATGTTCAAGCTGGTTCTAGAAAAGGCAAAGGAACCAGAGATCAAATTGCCAACATCTGCTGGATTATGGGAAAAGCAAGAGAGTTCCAGAAAAACATCTATTTCTGCTTTATTGACAATGCCAAAGCCTTTGACTGTGTGGATCACAAGAAACTGTGGAAAATTCTGAAAGAGATGGGAATACCAGACCACCTGACCTGCCCTTTGAGAAATCTGTATGCAGGCCAGGAAGCAACAGTTAGAACTGGACATGGAACAACAGACTGGTTCCAAATAGGAAAAGGAGTACATCAAGGCTGTATATTGTCACCTTGCTTATTTAACTTATATCCAGAATACATCATGAGAAACCCTGGACTGGAAGAAACACAAGCTGGAATCAAGATTGCTGGGAGAAATATCAATAAACTCAGATATGCAGATGACAGCACCCTAATGGCAGAAAGTGAAGAGGAGCTAAAAATCTTCTTGATGAAAGTGAAAGAAGAGAGCGAAAAAGTTGGCTTAAAGCTCAACATTCAGAAAACAAAGATCTTGGCATCCAGTCCCATCACTTCATGGGAAATAGATGGGGAAACAGTGGAAACAGTGTGAGACTTTATTTTTTTGGGCTCCAAAATTACTGCAGATGGTGATTGTAGCCATGAAATTAAAAGACGCTTACTCCTTGGAAGAAAAGTTATGACCAACCTAGATAATATATTCAAAAGCAGAGACATTACTTTGCCGACTAAGGTCCATCTAGTCAAGTCTATGGTTTTTCCTGTGGTTATGTATGGATGTGAGAGTTGGACTGTGAAGAAGGCTGAGCGCAGAAGAATTGATGCTTTTGAACTGTGGTGTTGGAGAAGACTCTTGAGAGTCCCTTGGACTGCAAGGAGATCCAACCAGTCCATTCTGAAGGAAATCAACCCTGGAATTTCTTTGGAAGGAACGATGCTAAAGCTGAAGCTCCAGTACTTTGGCTCCTCATGCGAAGAGTTGACTCATTGGGAAAGACTGATGCTGGGAGGGATTGGGGGCAGAAGGAGAAGTGGACAACCGAGGATGAGATGGCTGGATGGCATCACGTACTCGATGGACGTGAGTCTGAGTGAACTCTAGGAGATGGTGATGGACAGGGAGGCCTGGGGTGCTGTGATTCATGGGGTTGCAAAGAGTCAGACACGACTGAGTGACTTAACTGAACTGAATGTAACCTTTGAAATATCCAGCATAAAATAACAAATTAAAGACATATGATTGATTAGAATAATGTTATTCATAGCTAGGGTAAAAATAAAGGAGAAAAAAATTAAAGCAAGGAAATTATGAAATTAGGAATTTGTTGTTGTTGCTATACTTTGTCCAACTCTTTTAATACTCTATGGACTGTGGCCCACCAAACTCCTCTGTCAGTAGGATTTCCCAGGCAAGAATACTGGAGTGGGTTGCCATTTCATTCTCCAGGGTATCTCCACAACTCAGGAATTGATTTCATGTCTTCTGCATTGCAGGCATGTTCCTTAGCACTTAGCCACAAGGGTAGTAAACTACTAAAAGCAACTGTAATAAATATGAAAAAGCTTGAAAGTCAATTATAAATATAATTAGAGAACAATTAGGGAATATAAATTAATATACTTAAAAAAAAAAAACTGAATCTCTAGAATTGAAGAATATTTTTTTTTTCCCCTGAATGGACTTGGAAATGTTAGAAGCTAGATAACATCAGTGAATATATATAGATAGGGTAGACACAAACAAAATACCTCTCCAAACAGCAGCATCAAGGTCAAAAAGTTTGAGTAACATGAATGAAGCTCAGTGACCTCTTTGATAATTAATAAGTGGTTTGATATATGTTATTGGAATGCTAGAACAATATGAGAAATAAAGATTAGAGAAGAAAATATTTCTAAAAGTGATATGAAAAATGATCCAGCACCATATGCTTATAAATCACTAATGTGAATAAACACAACAAGAAGCATAAAAAGGGTCCCAAGATGGCAGAGTAATAGGACAAGGAGACCACCTTCTCCCCTACAATTTCATCAAAAGATCATTTTTGAATGCTGACCAATTTCCACAAGACAACTTCTGAACACTGACGGAGGACATCAGGCATCCAGAAAGGCAGCCCAATCTCTTCAAAAGGAGGTAGAGCAAAATATGAAAGAGGAAAACAGAGACAAAAGATTTAGGGACAGAGAACCATCCCTGAGAGTGAGTCATGAAGGAGAGGAACTTTCTACACAGTAGCAAATCCTCTCACAGCTGTGTCTGTGGGTAATTTTGGAATCTCAGAAAAGCATAACTGGGTGAAAACAAACAAACAAACACAGAATATGGGCCTAACCTCAACTACAAGCAGAGATGGAGAAGTGGCACAGAAACTTGCCCTGCCACCAGCGAGTGGGGCCTGGGCAGGGAGGCACAGGCTGCATCATCTGTCCTTAGGGTAAAGACGGGGCCTGAATGCCCTGAGGACAATCTGAGGAAGCTAATGTGACATAGCAACCCAAACCAAGGAATTGCCAGAGACAAAAAAAAAAAAAAAAAGCCTTTCCCAGGAAATGTTCTTAATGTACATTACCCCTGGCATACTCACAGAAGAAAGGACTGAGTGAATACCAAAGGAGAGCAAGCCAGCTGCTCTATAGGGCCCTCCCTCCCCAGAGGCAAAGAGGCAGGTGTGGGACAGCCAGAGCCAGAAGACAAGGGGCTGCTGCAATCTTAGCCCCAGAGACTGCATTTTCCACCAAACTCTGAGGAGGCTCCCAGTTTCTAACCACGTCTTCCTGGGATCCTGGACGTTTCCCATCTTCCAGGTGTGTCACAGCCTGAGATCAGCTCCCCAGAGACACACGGCACATCTGGGACTGCACTCTTGTAGCATGACCTGGAAACTGAGTGGCCAAGCCTGAATAAGATGCACAGCCCACCTGGCACATTGCACTCACCAAGCACCCGGTTGCCTGAGTTGTTCAGACCTGGGAAGGACACAAAATGCATAGCTTTTCTGGGTCTGTTCCCCTGCAGAACCTGAGCGGCATGGACCTGAGAAGTGCATGAAATGCAGGACCCACCTGGGACAGTGCCCTTGCAGAGCACCCTGGAGCCTGAGCAGTGTGGACCTGGGAAGTACACGTCACCTTGGGCTGTGGCAAACACAGTGTGGACCATCCACTGTGAGCACTCCCCACATACGCCAGTAGTATTTGTTTTCAGTGTCCCTCCCTGCCCACCACACAGCTGAATAAGTGAGCCTAAATAAGTGGCCAACTTCTCCCTCTTGTGTCAATGTGGAAATTAGACACTGAAGGGACTTGCAAACAGAGGAAGCCAAAATAAACAAAGGGGAACCACTCTGGAAGAGACAGGTGCAAGAGATTAAAACCCTTCAGTTTATACTGAGATTGTTCATTTGAAAGACACCTAGAGACCTTGGGGCTTCACTGATAACTCAGTTGATAAAGAATCTGCCTGCAATTCAGGAGACCCTGGTTCAATCCCTGGGTCAGGAAGATCCCCTGGAGAAGGGAAAGGCTACCCACTCCAGTATTCTGGCCTGGAGAATTCTATGGACTATATAAGTCATGGGGTCACAAAGAGTCAGACATGACTGAGTGAATTTCACTTTCTATAGACCTTGAGAACAAGTACAAGCCAGAACAAGGGACTATCTGACATTGAACTGACTCTATAAAGTCCACAATACTCTAGAGAAATTCCTAGATATATATTTAGTATTATCACTTTTAATTTTTTTTTAATTTAGTTCTTTATTACTCCTTTAACTTTCATTTTTATAGCCACTTGTTATTTAGTCACCCAATCTGTGCAACCTCATAGACTGTAGCCCACAATGCTCCTTTGTTCATGGGATTTTCCAGGCAAGAATACTGGATTGGGTTGCCAATTTCTTCTCTTTATAGCCACTATTATCATTCAAAAAAAAGACTACATTTTTGAAACAAATTCGATATATATATATATTTTTTAAATTTTTGTGATTGAATTTGTTTTGCTTTTTTTTTTTGTATTTGTGAGAACATAATTTCCATTCTACATTTTTATCTTTGAATTTTGAATCTAATCTTCAGTATCCAGTTTCACTTTTGATTACTGGCTTGATTGCTCTCTCCCCTTTGACTCTCCCTTTTATCCTCCAGCTCACCTCTATCTCCTCCCTCCCTCTTCTCTTCTCTATATAACTCTGGATCTCTCTGTGTGTTCCTGGCTTTGGAGAATTGTTTCACCATTAACATAGGGGTTTTATCTTCTGTGCTGTATGGATGGAGAAGTCTGGAGGCTACTGTCAGAGAAAGACTAAAAGCCAGAGGCAGGGGGCTTAACTCTAAAACTTTAGAATATCAGAGTACTCCTGACTCTAGGGAACATTAATGTTCAAGAGCTCACCTAAAAGTCTCCATATTTACACTGAAACCAAGCTCCACCCAAGAGCTGGCAAGTTCCAGTGCAAAATGCACCACAATAATTATCCAGCAAAATAGGAACACAAACCTGAACATTAAAAGATGGGCTGCCCAAAACCATGCCAAACCTATAAACACCCCAAAACTCATTACTGGACACTTCATTGCACTTCAGAGAGAAGAGACCCAGCTCCACCCTCCAGAACACAGACACAAGGTCCCCCAACCAGGAAACCTTGACAAGCCTCTAGTCCAACACACCCACAGGGAGCATACTCCACAATTAGGAGGAATGATGAGCTTCCAGCCTGCAGAAATGGTGTCCCAAACACAGCAATCTAAATAAAATGAAAAGGCAGAGAAATTTTCAGCAGGTAAAGGTAAAAATCCACCATGATAAAAACACATCAAACAAAACAAAAGAGGAGGAGATAAGGAGTATTCCTGAAAAAGAAATCAGAATAATGATAGTAAAGATGATCCAAAATCTTGGAAAAAAAAAAAATGGCATTACAGAAAAATAGACTAGAAACAAGGATTGAGAAGATGCAGGAAATGTTTAATAAGGAATTAAAAGAAATAGAGAAGAGTCAATCAATAATGGCCAATACAATAACTGAGATGAAAAGCACTCTGGATGGAACCAACAGTAGAATAACTGAGGCAGAAAAGAGGATAAATTAGGTGGAAGATAGTATGGTAGAAATAAAGGAAGCAGAAAGGAAAACAGAAAAAAAGAATTAAAAGTAATAAGGACAACCTCAAGAGACCTCTGGGACAATGTTAAACATCACAACATTCGAATCATGTGTCCCAGAAGAAGAAGACAAAAAGAAAGAGCATGAGAAAGTACTTGAGGAGATAATAATTGAAAACTTTCCTAAAATGGGGAGGGAAAAAGCCACCTGGGTCCAAAAAATAGTAGTGGGAGAGTTTAATACCCCACACACACCTAGAATAGATCAACTAAATGGAAAATTAGCAAGGAAACACAAACTGTAAATATTACAATGGACCAGTTAGACCTAACTGATATCTATAGGGCATTTCACCCCAAAACAATGGAATTCACCTTTTTCACAAGTGCATATGGAACATCTCAAGGACAGATCACATCCTGTGACATAAATCTAGCTTTGGTAAGTTTTAAAAAGTGAAATCCTTTCAAGCATCTTTTCTGATCACAATGCAGTAAGATTAGATGTCAACTACAGGAAAAATAAAACTATTAAAAATAAAACATATGGAGGCTAAACAAGATGCTTCTGAGTAACTAACAGATCAAATACAAAATACCAAACACCCAAACCATAATACCAAAACTAATACCTAATACCAAAATACCTAGTACCTAATACAAATACTCAACACAAACACCTAATACACATACCTACTACAAAATACCTAATACCAAAACCCTAATACCAAAAAAGATGCTACAAAAAGAGAAATTACAGGGCAATATCACTGATGAACATAGATGCAAAAATCTTCAGCAACATTCTAGCAAACAAAATCCAACATCATATTAAAAAGATCATATATCATGACCAAATGGGCTTTATCTCAGTGATGCAAGGATTCTTCAATATTCACAAATCAATATTTGTGATATACCATTTAACAAATTGAAAGCTTAAAACCATATGATTATCCCAATAGATGCAGAGAGAGCCTTTGACAAAATTCAACATTCATTTATGATCAAAACTGTCTAGAAAGCAGGCATAGAAGGAACACACCTCAACATAGTAAAAGCCATATACAGCAAACTCAGAGAAAACATTATCCTCAATGGTGAAAAATTGAAAGTACTTCCTCTAAAATCAGGAATAAGCCAAGTATACTCTCACTACTAATATTCAACATAGTTTTGGAAGTCCTAGCCACAAAATCAGACAAGAAAAAGAAAGGAATACAGATTGGAAAATAAGAAACAAAACTCTCACTGTTTGCAGATGGCATGATCCTCTACAAAGAAAACCTTAAAGATACCACCAGAAAATTACTAGAGGTAATCAATGAATATAGTAAAGTTGCAGGCTATAAAACTAATATGCAGAAATCCCTTGCATTCCTATACACTAACAATGAATAAAACAGAAAGAAAAATTAAGGAAGCAATCCCATTCATTGTTGCAATGAAAAGAATAAAATATTTAGGAATAAATTTAGCTAAAGAAACAAAGGCCTATATATATATAACTATAAAACAATGATGGAAGAAATTAAAATTGACTCAAATAGATGGAGAATATGTCATGTTTGTGGATTGGAAGAACCAATGTATTGAAAATGAGTACACTACACAAAGAAATCGATATATTCAACACAATCCTTATCAAGCTACCAATGGTATTTTTCACAGAACTAGAACAAATAATTTCACAATTTGTATGGAAAGATAAAAACCCTCAAATAGCCAAAGCAATCTTGAGAAAGAAGAATAGAACTGGAGGAATTAGCCTTCCTGACTTTAGACTATACAGCAAATCTACAGTCATCAAGACAGTATAATACTGGCACAAAGAAAGAAATATAGGTCAAAGGAACAAAATATAAAGCCCAGAGATAAATCCCCACACTTATGGACACCTTAATTTAACAAAAGAGGGAAAAATAGGCAATAGAGAAAAGACAATCTCTTTAACAAGTAGTGCTGGGAAAACTGGTCAACCTCCTGTAAAAGAATGAAACTAGAACACTTTCTAACACCACACACACACAAAAAAAAAAAAAAAAAAAAAAAAAAAAACGACAACAACAAAATGGATTAAAGATCTAAATGTAAGACCAGAAACTATAAAACTTTTAGAGGAAAACATAGGGAGAACACTCTCTGATATAAATCACAGTAAGATCCTCTATGACCCACCTTCCAGAGTAATGAAAATTAAAGCAAAAATAAACAAATGGGAACAAATTAAACTTAAAAACTTTCACACAATGAAGGAGACTATATGCAAGGTGAAAAGGCAACCTCCAGAATGGAAGAAAATAATAGCAAATGAAACAACTGACAAAGAATCAATCTCCAAAACAAGCAGCTCATGAAGCTCAATACCAGAAAATTAAAGACCCAATCAAAAAGTGGGCCCAAGAAATAAACAGACATTTACCCAAAGAAGACATACAGATGGCTAACAAACATATGAAAAGATGTTCATATCACTCATCATCAGAGAAATGCAAATACAAAATACAATAAGATACCATCTCACGTTGGTCAGAATGGCTGTCATCAAAAAGTCTAGAAACGATTAATGCTGGAGAGGGTATGTAGAAATGGGAACCTTCTTATACTGTTTGTGGGGATGCAAACTAGTACAGCCATTATGGATAACAGTGTGAAGATTCCTAAAAAACTGGAAATAGAACTGCCATATGACCCAGCAATCCCACTGTTGGGCATACACCCTAAGGAGACCAGAATTGAAAGAGACACATGTATCCAAATATTCACTGCAGCACTGTTTACAATAGCTAAGACATGGAAGCAACTTACACGTCTATCTGAAGATGAATGGATAAAGAAGTTGTGGTATATATGCATAATGGAACATTCAGTTCAGTTCAGTCGCTCAGTCATGTCCGACTCTTTGCGATCCCATGAATCACAGTACCCCAGGCCTCCCTGTCCATCACCATCTCCCGGAGTTCACTTAAACTCATGTCCATCGAGTCAGTGATGCCATTCACCCATCTCATCCTCTGTTGTCCCCTTCTCCTTTTGCCCCCAATCCCTCCCAGCATCAGGGTCTTTTCCAATGAGTCAACTCTTCACATGAGGTGGCCAAAGTATTAGAGTTCCAGCTTCAATATCAGTCCTTCCAATGAACACCCAGGACTGATCTCCTTTAGCATGGACTGGTTGGATCTCCTTGCAGTCCAAGGGACTCTCAAGAGTCTTCTTCAACACCACAGTTCAAAAGCATCAATTCTTTGGTGCTCAGCTTTCTTCACAGCCCAACTCTCACATCCATGCATGACCAATGGAAAAACCATAACCTTGGCTAGACGGACCCTTGTTGCCAAAGTAATATCTCTGCTTTTCAATATACTATCTAGATTGGTCATAACTTTCCTTCCAAGGAGTAAGCATCTTTTAATTACTTAGCTACAAGAGTAGAATGCATTTGAGTCAGTTCTAATGAGGTGGATGAAAATGAACCCTATTATAGAGAGTGAAGTAATTCAGAAAGAGAAGCACCAATACAGTATATTAACACATATATATGGAATTTAGAATGATGGTAACGATGACCTTGTATGCAAGACAGCAAAAGAGACACAGATGTAAAGAACACACTTTTGGACTATGTTGGAGAAGGTGAGGGAGGGATGATTTTAGAAAATGGCATTGAAATATGTTTATTACTATATGTAAACTAGATGACCAGTGAAAGTTTGATGCTAGAAGCAGGGCACTCAAAGCCCGTGCTCCGGAACAACCCAAAGGGAGGGGATGGGAAGGAAGGTGGGAGGGGAGGTTCAGGATAGATGGACACATGTATACATGTGCCTGATTTATGTTGATATGTGGCAAAAAGCACAACAGTATTGTTGAGTACTTAGCCTCCAATTGAAAGATATAAACTAATTTAAGAAAAATTTAAAAATAAAAATAAAAGGGCTCAAATCAATGACTAAACAAAAATATTTAAAGAAATCAGAAAACACAAATGCATATACAGAATATGCAAAGGAGCAAGAACAAGAACACCAAAGTCTCTATTTGAAATAATTGTAATTGTATTTGTACATTGGACAAAAGGAAATATAGGCCTAGGGTAATTATGCAACAAGAAGACAATGGGACATCTTTAAAGTGGTGAAAGTATCATGTTAATCTATACTTTTGTATCTGGCAAAAAAAAAAAAAATCCTTCAGAAATGTAGATGAAATAAAGATATCTTTGACATGCAAAAGTTGACATAGTTCATACCCTTCAGGACTATAATATAAGAAAAAATAAATAGGTTTTGCAGGCAAAAGGAAATACTAACAATAAAGAATCTGAATCTATACAAATAATGGAACACTTAAAACAGTAAATTAGTGAGTAAATACAAAACAATATTTCTCAAGTTAATATCTTTAAAATGTTATTGGCAGGGTAAATCAAACAATAGCTAGAGAGTTTAGGATATTTTTCTTATACAGGATTAAAATATATGGAGACAATAACACACAGAGGAAATGGACATCAACTGCTATCACACTGTCACATATTTATGTGAGAATGGATAAAATAGTAATTTAAAGACAGAATTTAAAAAGTTAAAGTGTATGCTTTAAATTTTAGATCATCCAATAAATAAAAACAAAGAGATAAAATTACTAGGTCAATAAAAGAGGTAAAAATGGAATACTAAATATTGTAATTTATTTACAAAAAAAAGAAAGATAATAAAATGAGAATAGGTAAAACAAAGGAAAAGTGGAAAGATAGTAGGCACACTCAAATAGATAACTAAATTAGATCAAATATCAGTAGATAAAACATACTAATTATAAGATAATTATAAGATAAAAATTACAAATTATAAGAAGAGGTGGCAAGAACACAGAGAAGAACTGTACAAAAAAGATCTTCATGACCCAGATAATCATGATGGTGTGATCACTAATCTGGAGTCAGACATCCTGGAATGTGAAGCAAATTTGGAAATCTCAGCAGTGGCCACAGGACTGGAAAATGTTAATTTTCATTCCAATTCCAAAGAAAGGCAATGCCAAAGAATGCTTAAACTACTGCACAATTGCACTCATCTCACACGCTAGTAAAGTAATGCTCAAAATTCTCCAAGCCAGGCTTCATCAATACGTGAACCATGAACTTCCTGATGTTCAAGCTGGTTTTAGAAAAGGCAGAGGAACCAGAAATCAAATTGCCAACATCTGCTGGATCATGGAAAAAGCAAGAGAGTTCCAGAAAAACATCTACTTCTTTATTGACTATGGCAAAGCCTTTGACTGTGTGGATCACAAGAAACTGTGGAAAATTCTGAAAGAGATGGGAATACCACACCACCTGACTTGCCTCTTGAGAAATCTGTATGCAGGTCAGGAAGCAACAGTTAGAACTGGACATGGAACAACAGACTGGTTCCAAATAGGAAAGGAGTACGTCAAGGCTGTATATTGTCACCCTGCTTATTTAACTTATATGTAGAGTACATCATGAGAAACACTGGACTGGAAGAAGCACAAGCTGAAATCAAGATTGCTGGGAGAAATGTCAATAACCTCAGATATGCAGATGACACCACCCTTATGGCAAAAAGGGCAGAGGAACTAAAGAGCCACTTGATGAAAGTGAAAGAGGAGAGTGAAAAAGTTGGCTTAAAGCTCAACATTCAGAAAACAAAGATCATGGCATCCGGTCCCATCACTTCATGGGAAATAGATGGGGAAACAGTGGAAACAGTGTCAGACTTTATTTTTTGGGGCTCCAAAATCACTGCAGATGGTGATTGTAGCCATGAAATTAAAAGACGCTTACTCCTTGGAAGAAAAGTTATGAGCTGCCTAGATAGCATATTCAAAAGCAGAGACATTACTTTGCTGACTAAGGTCCGTCTAGTCAAGGCTATGGTTTTTCCAGTAGTCATGTATGGATGTGAGAGTTGGACTGTGAAGAAGGCTGAGCGCTGAAGAATTGATGCTTTTGAACCGTGGTTTTGGAGAAGACTCTTGAGAGTCCCTTGGACTGCAAGAAAATCCAACCAGTCCATTCTGAAGGAGATCAGCCCTGGGATTTCTTTGGAAGGAATGATGCTAAAGCTGAAACTCCAGTACTTTGGCCACCTCATGCGAAGAGTTGACTCATTGGAAAAGACTTTGATGCTGGGAGGGATTGGGGGCAGGAGAAGAAGGGGACAACAGATGATGAGATGGCTGGATGGCATCACTGACTCCATGGATGCGAGTCTGAGTGAACTCCGGGAGTTGGTGATGGACAGGGAGGCCTGACGTGCTGCAATTCATGGGGTCGCAAAGAGTCGGACACGACTGAGCGACTGAACTGAACTGAACTGAACTGAACTGAATTATATTACAGAAGTTCTCCCACAGAAATGAGAGTACTGAGCTCCACATGTGTCCTACCTCCCAGGGATCCTGCACTGGCAAGATGAATCTCCAGAATATTTGACTCTGAAGACTAGCACGTCTTAATTTTGGAAGCCCCATAAGAATAAGGAAAATAGAGACTTAACTCTAAAATGTGCACATAAATTCTCACATGCACTGGATTTCAAGGAAAAAACCAAATTTGCTAGAATCATGCACCAGACTTATCTACTGGTCTTGGAGTGTCGCTTGAAATTGGGAAGGGCAAGTGGCCTATGACTCACCCTGGGAGCAAAGACACTGGAGGCAGCTGTATTTGGAAGCATCTACTGGATGAACACTGCTACTGGAAGCTGCCATCTTTGTTCATTAGAGCCTTTAAGACCTGGCTGAATCCAATAGCCTGCTCAATCCAATAGGTGTCAGTGCTAGGATTCTTCAGGCTCAATAATTGACTGGACAGAAATTAGCAGATAGGCTGCCTAAAGTCTTCCTGAGCCCACAGACACCTCTAGAGATGCCCCAAGACCTGCCCCTACACCAAAGGGATAAGACTGAGCTCCACCAAGAAGTGAGAAGATATCAGTCCTTCCCATCCAAGAATCCTGCACTAACCTCTAAACCAACCTCACCCACTATGGTGCAGAACCTACCCCACCCTCCTGCCCCACAAATACACACACACACACACACACACACTCACACACACACAACATTATCCTGCAGCTTGAAGATACGGGCCAACCACAGCAGACCAGACTATAACCTGGGACAAGCTAAGCCTTTGCTCTGTCCACTAGCAGGCCAAAGAAAACTTCAGGATAACTGGAACCCAGGCACAAGTGTGTCAGGAAGTGCCCCTCTCCAACAAGAATCAGAGAAAAGTTCTGCAATGTCTGGAAACTGCAGTTGTACTCAGAGACTGAGCCTTGCCTCCCAGTAGTCCAGCACAAACCCAAGGACCTGGCTTTACATGCCATTGGGTGAGGAATAGCCCTGAAGTCAAAGGGACATTGTCACTCCCCACCAGTGAGCCAGCAGTAGCCCCAGGGCCACCTACAATTCTACAGTGAGAAGCTGCCTCTTGATCTGACAGCAGTCAGCATAGCAGAGACAGGCAATCAACCAGGTTGGGAGCCAACAAAGCCTACTAGACCACCCATATAGTCAGCCTCCCACCGAAGAAGGACCCACACAACCCTCTAAAGGGGACTCATTAGAGCACATAGCTTGGAAGACTAAAAGGGAGTGCATAGTAGGTACTTATTGGATGAATCATACAGAAAGCCACCTTCAAATTTGAAAAGCATAACTAACCTACCACATGCATAAAAATATAAATAGTAACTTAGACAAAATGAGATAATAAAGGAATATGATACACATGAAAGAGCAAGATTAAATGCCAGAAGAAAAACTAAGTGAAGTGGAGATAGGAAACCCACCCAAGAAACAGTTCAGAGTAATGATCAGAAAGATGATCAAAGAACTCAGGAAATCATGGCTGGTTATTATGCTCCTAAATAACAAATGAATAACTGGAGAAATCAAAGAAAAAAAAAGCTAGAGATAAATGAAAATGACTACATGACAATTCACATGACATTTCTGTGGTATGGAGCAAAAATGGTTCTAAGAGGGAAGTTTATGGTGATACTAGCTTACTTCAGGGAAAAAAAAAAAAAATCTCAAATAAACAACCTGACCTTACACTGAAAGAAACTATTAAAAAAGAGCAAATAAAACCCAAAGATGGTAGAAGAAAGGAAATAATAAAATCAGAGCAAAAGTAAACAAGATAGAGACTAAACAACAGTAGAAAATTTCAGTGAAATTAAATGCTCATTGTTTGAAAAGATAAAGAAAAGTGATAATCCTTTAGCCAGACTCATAAAGAAAAAAGGGAGAGAACCAATGTCACTAAAATCAGAAATAGAAAAAGAGAAATTACAAATGATACCACAAAAATACACAGGATCATAAAAGACTACTATGAACTACTCCACTCTATAATAAAATGGTCAACATAGAAGAAATTGAAAAGTTCTCATAATGGTAAAATCTTCCAACTTTGAAGTAGGAAGAAATAAAAAAATATGAACAGATTAATTATAAGTACTAACTTTGAATCAGAACTTTAAAAACTCTCAACAAGCAAAAGTCCAGGACCAGATAGTTTCACAGGTGAATTCTACTAAATATTTAGGGAAGGATAAACACCAATCTTTCTCAAACTATTTAAAAAATAAAATCAGAGGAAGGAACACTTCCAAACTGATTCTATGGAGCCAGAATCTGATACCAAAACCAGACAAAAGATATCACATAAAAGAAAAATTACAGTCCAATACCACTAATGAATATAAATGCAAAATATACTTTATAAAATACTAGTAAACCAAATCTAACAACACATTTATTCCAGGGATAAAGACCTAGCCATAGTTTAAAGAAAAAAAAAAAATCAGTTATATACCCAGGAATGAAATTGCCAGGTCATATGGTAGTTCTATTTTGATAGTTTGAGAAAGCATCATACGTTTTTTTCCACAGTGGATGTTCCAATTTGCATTCCCACCAACAATGAGTGGGAGTTCCTTTCCCTGTAGAAAAATCTGGCCAATATTTGTTATTTGTGCTGTTTTTATTGATAGCAATTCTGACAGGTATGAGATGACATTTCACTGTGGGTTTGATTTCCAATTAGTAATACATTTATGTATCTATTAGTCACTTACATTTCCTCTTCGGGGGGGGGAATATATATATATATATTTAGTTTTCCTGCTCATTTTTAATTTGATTGTTTGTTTTCTGATATTAAGTTTATGAGCTGCTTATACATGCTTGATATTAGTCCCTTATCTATCAATTACACCATTTGCAAATATTTTCTCTCATACAGCAGGTTGTTTTTTAGTTTTATCAATTGTACCTTTTTTTGTGAAAAAAAAAAAACTTCTAAATTTAATTAGGTTTATTTTTTGTTTTTGCTTTTATTTTCTTTACTTTAGAATACAGATCTAAAGCAATTACTACAATATAAAAAAGGGTTCTGCCTATGTTTTCCTCAAGTTTTACAGTATCTGGTATGTACATTGCAGGCAGATTCTTTACCATCTGAGTCACTAGGGAAGACCTGTTCCAATGTTCTAATTTCATCTTTTGCATGTAGCTGTTCAGTTATCCACTGTTTTGTTGTTCAGTTGCCCAGTGGTGTCTGACTCTTTGACACCCCATGGACTGCAGGCACACCAGGCTTCTCTATCCTTCACTATCTCCCAAAGTTTACCCAGATTCATGTCTATTGCATAGATGATGACATCCAGCCATTTCATCCTCTGATACCTTCTTCTCCTTCTGCCCTCAATCTTTCCCAGCATCAGGGACTTTGCCAATGAGTTTGCATTAGATGACCAAAATACTGGAGTTTCAGTTTTATCATCAATCCTTCCAAAGAGTATTCAACGCTGATTTGCCTTAAGATTGACTGGTTTGGTCTCCTTGCTGTCCAAGGGACTTTCAGGAGTCTTCTCCAGCACCACAGAGGGAAGGCATTAATTCTTTGGTGTTCTGCCTTATTTACAGTCAGCTCTCACAACCATACGTGACCACTGGGAAGATGTATAGTCAAGGCTATGGTCTTCCCAGTTCTCCATATGAAGAAACTGTCTTTTCTCCATTGTGTAGTTTTGCCTCCTTTGTCATAGATTAATTGACATAACTGTGTGGGTTTATTTATGGGTTCTACATTCTGTTCCATTGATCTATATATCTGTTTTTATGCCAGTACCATAATTTGGTGGTAAAATTTTGTATAGTTTTAGACAGGGAAAATCATTACTGCAGCTGATGTTTGTTTTTTCTTTTTTTTTTTTTTCCAAGAATGTTTTGGTTATTCAGTATCTTTTATGGTTCCACAAAATTTTTAAAGTTATTTGTTTTAGTTCTGTGAAAAATTCCCTTATTTTGATAGGGGTTGCATTGAATCTGTAGATTGCCTTGAATACTATATTCATTTTAACAGTATTTATTCTTTCAATAGAATAAATAGACTACAAAGCATGGTGTGTCTTTCCATCTGTTTTCAACATTTTCAGTTTCTTTCATCAGAGTATTATAGTTTTTGTAATATGATTCTGTTGTTTTTTTAGAAAGGCATATTCCTAGGTATTTTATTCTTTTTGATGTGACAGTAAATGGATTTTTTTTCTTTAACTTATTTTTCTGATACTTCATTGTGAGTGTATAGAAATTCACTAGATTTTCTATATGTTAATTTTGTTTTTGTTTTTTTTTTTACAATATCTTTATTTTATTTTATTTATTTTTTTTGTTGTACAAATATGCTCTTTTTAATATTTAACAATTATAAATCATAAATTATAGTTTATAAATAAACTAGTTCTATAGATTTTTCTTTTTTTTTTAGTATTCATTTATTTTTTATTTTAATTTACAATTCTGTATTGGTAATTTTGTATCTTGCAACTTTACCAAATTCATTGACGAGCTCTAGTAGTTTTCCAATGATGTCTTTAGGATTTTCTATGTATAGTATATGTCATTTGCAAACAGAAACATTTTTTCTTCCTTTTCAATTTGGAATTCTTTAATATCTTCTTCTATGATTGCTATAGTGACGGTTTTCAAAATTAGATTGAATAAAAGTATTGAATGCAGGAATCCTTGTCTTGTTCCTGATATTAGAGAAATTCTTTCAGCTTTATGCCACTGAATATAATGTTAGCTCTGACTTTGTCATTTGTGGCTTTTATTGTTGAGGTACGCTCCTACTATGACCACTTTCTGAAGAGATTTTATTATAAACAGATGTTTATTTTTATCAAAAGCTTTTTTCTGCATCTACTGAGATGAACATCTGATTTCTTTTCTTCAGTTTGTTAATGAGGTATAAATAGTTGTTGTTGCTCAGTTGCTCAGTTGTGTCTGACTCTCGGTGACCCAATGAACTGCAGCATGCCAGGCTTCCTAGACCTTTACCACTGACCAGAGCTTGCTCAAATTCATGTTTATTGAGTAGATTAAACCATCCAAACGTCTTCTTCTGTTCCCTTCTCCTATTGCTTTCTATCTTTCTCAGAATCAGGGTCTTTCCTATGAATCATCTCTTTACATCAGCAGGCCAAGAACTGGAACTTCAGCTTCAGCTTCAGCATCAGTTTTTCCAATGAATATTCAAGGTTGATTTCCCTTCCAATTGACTGGTTTGATCTCCTTGCTTTTAAAGGGACTCTCAAGAGTCTTCACCAGCACCACAGTTTGAAAGCATCAATTATTTGGTGCTCAGCTTTCTTTACAGTCTAACTCTCACAGCCATACATGACTACTGGAAAAACCATAGTTTTAACTATATGGACCTTTGCTGGCAAAATAATGTCTCTGTTTTTTAATGTGCTGTGTAGGTTTGTCATGGCATCACTGACTAGATGTACGTGAGTCTGAGTGAACTGTGGGAGTTGGTGATGGACAGGGAGGCATGGCGTGCTGCGATTCATGGAGTCACAAAGAGTCAGACAAGACTGAGTGACTGAACTAAACTGAGGTTTGTCATAGCTTTTCTTTCAAGGAACAAGCATCTTTTAATTCATGGTTGCACTCACCACAGTGATCTTAGAGCCCAAGAAGATAAATTCTGTCACTGTTTCCATTGTTTCTCCATCTATTTGCCATAAAGTGGTGGGACTGGATGCCATGATATTCATTTTTTTAAGGTTGACTTTTAAGCCAGGTTTTTCACTTTCCTCTTTAACCTTCATCAAGAGGCTCTTTAGTTCCTCTTCACTTTCTGCCATGAGAGTGGTGTCATCTGCATATCTGAGATTATTGATATTTTTCCTGGCAATCTTGATACTAGCTTGTGCCCATCTATCCAAAATTTTGCATGATGTACAGTGCATGTAAGTTAAATAGACATGATGACAATATACAGCCTTGACACACTCCTTACTCAGTTTTGAAAGAATTGGTTGTTCACTTGTTCCATGTCTGGTTCCAACTGTTGCTTCCTGACCTGCATACTGGTTTCTCAAGTGCAGGTAAGATGTTCTGGTATTCCCATCTCTTGAAGAATTTTCCACAGTTTGTTGTGATCCACACAGTCAAAGACTTTAACATAATCAATGAATCAAAAGTAGATGTTTCATAGATCCAATGTGTGTTGCTTTTGCTATGATCCAAAGTGTGTTACCAATTTCATCTCTGTCTCCTCTGCCTTTTCTAAATCCAGTTGGTATATTTAGAAGCCCACACATTATGTACTGTTGAAGCCTAGCTTGTAGGATTTTGAGCATTATCTTGCTAGCATGTGAAATTAGTGCAATTAAGAGGTAGTTTGAACATTCTTTGGCATTGCCCTTCTTTTGGATTGGAATGAAAACTGACCTTTTCCAGTCCTGTGACTACTGCTGAGCTTTCAGAATTTGCTGGCATATTGAGTGAATTGCTTTGATATAATTATCTTTTAGGGTTTGAAATTTTTCAGCTGGAATTCCATCAACTCCACTAACTTTGTTCGTAAATGCTTCCTAAGACCCATTTGACTTCGCACTCCAGGATATCTGCCTCTAGGTGAGTGATCACACCATCATGGTTAGCCGAGTCACTGTTTCTTTTTTGTACAATTCTTTGCATTCTTGTCACCGCTTCTTAATGTCTTCTGCTTCTGTTAGGTCCATGCCATTTCTTTCCTTTTTTGTCCCTATCTTTGCATGGAAAGTTTCCTTGGTATCTCTGATTTTATTGAAGGGATCTCTAGTCTTGCCCATTCTACTGTTTTTCTCTATTTCTCTGCATTGTTCACTTAGGAAGGCTTCTTTTCTCTCCTTGCTATTCTTTGGAATTCTGTATTCAGATGGAAATTTATTTCCTTTTCTCCTTGCTTTTTGCTTCTCTTCTTTACTCAGCTAATGTAAGAAGTCCTCAGGTAATCATTTTGCCTGTTTGCACATTTTTTCTTGGGGATAGTTTTGATCACTGCCTCCAGTACAATGTCACCACTCTGTCCACAGTTCTTCATGCACTCTATCAGATCTAGTCCCTTGAATCTATTTGTCACTTCCACTGTATAATCATAAGGGATGTGATTTAGGTCATACCTGAGTAGCCTAATGGTTTTCCCTAGTTTCTTCAACTTAAGTCAAAATTTTGCAATAAGGAGTTCATGATCTGAGCCACAGTCAGCTCCCAATCTTATTTTTGCTGACTGTATAGAGCATTTCCAACACTGGCTGCAGAGAATATAATCAATCTGATTTTGGTATTGACCCTCTGATGATGTCCATGTGTAGAGTCCTCCCTTGTGTTGTTGGAAAAGAGTGCTTGCTATGACCAGTGCATTCTCTTGGCAAAATTTTGTTAGCCCTTGCCCTGCTTCATTTTGTACTACAAGGCCAATCTTGCCTGTTATTCCAGGTATCTCTTGACTTTCTACTTTTGCTTTCCGGTCCCCTATGATGAAAAGGATATCTTTTTTTGGGTGTGTTAATTCTAGAGAATCTTGTAGGCCTTCATATAGCCATTTGACATCAGCTTCTTCAGCATTATTTGTGTGACATTGAATTGGCTTACTGTGATATTGAATGATTTGTCTTGGCAATGAGTTGAGATCATTCTGTTGTTTTCGAGATTGCACTCAACTGGTGCATTTCAGCCTCTATTGTTGACTACGATGGTAGATATTGAAAAATCTTTTCATCCCTGGGATAAATCCCACATGATCATGGTGTATGATTCTATTAATATTTTATTGAATTTGATTTGTTAATTTAAAATATTTTTCATCATTATTATATATTTTCCACCATACAAGTCTTTTACTGCTTTGGTTATTTTCTTCCTAATTGTTTTATTCTTTTGATACTATTACAAGTAAATTATTTTTCTCATTTCCTTTCAGACATTTCCTTATGAGTATAGAGAAATTAAATAATTTTATCTTTATTGTATATCCTGCAACTTTAATCAGTTTGTTAAATAGTTCTAACCATTTTTGATGGATTATTAAGGGTATTTCCATATATAAGACCTAGTACACAAGATTATTACGAATCAGGTTAGAGCTTCGATGGAAATAACAGACTCTTTTGCTAGTCAAAACTGTTGTGTTCATTCTAAGCAAAATCTGGGTATCTGGAGTAGGCCAGGACGTGTCTATACTCCAAGACAAGTGGGACAGTATGCAATCCTTCAGATAACTCACAGATAAATTGGGACATTAGATGTGCAATTTGACTTTTTTTTTTTTTCCTTTTCAGAGAGTATCTGTCAGCTGGGATTTATTACCTGCTCACTCTGCAAGGTGTGGGAGAAGGAGCTGTGATGAGTGTTTGCCTCCATGTCGGTTCAGACAGCTTTGTTTATTGTAACCCCAAGACTACTAGTGTATATAGATTTCTTTTAGCTCCTGAAATCTGCCCCTTAGGTAATGCCTGAAATGGTTGAGGCCTCAACTATAAGGTCCAAACTTTTAGCTACTCAGGGAAAAGCTGGGAGGCAGAGGGTTTCTTCTAATTATATGACACTGATGCTAGGTTTAGGATTTTAGCAAAAAAAAAAAAAAAGCCTTCACTTTTTCTTCTGGTTTCCATGTGGTTGGTTTTATACTTTTACTCAGTATAAGTGGTAGTCACTCAGTTGTGTCCAACTCTTTGTGACCCTATGGACTGTACCTCGCCAGACTCCTCTCTCCATGGAGTTCTCCAGGCAAAAATACTGGAGTAGGTTGCCAATTCCTACTCCACAGAATCTTCACAACCCAGAGACCAAACCTGTGTCTCCTGCATTGCAGGCAGATTCTTTACTATCTGAGCCAGCAGAGGCTCATTACCCGATACAAGGTGCCCTCTAATTAGTTTTGGCATTTCTTATAAGGTTAATCTACCTGTGAGTTGTTATCAAATTGGTGTATCCATGGAGAAATGAGAATGCAAGATTTCTTATTCAATCATCTTGCTGATCTGGGTTTATTATTCATCTCAGTAAAATTTGGTATCATTGTGTCCAAAGTGACAGTTTGTGCATAATTACTTGTGTCTGACTTTGCAACACTTTGGACTGTAGCCTGCCAGTCTCCTCTGTCTGAGTGAAAGCAATAATAAAAAAAAATGCTTATCATGGAAGCTTGCTCTAGAGATTTAAAAAAGCATTAAAAACTTTTTAAAAGATATTTGGCACAATGTCTGACAGATAGTATTGACCATTGATGGTCAATACTGAAATTAGACTGATTATATTCTTTGTAGCCGAATATGGAAAAGCTCTATACTCTGCAAAAAGCAAAAATAAGACCTAGAGCTGACTGTTGCACAGATCATGAGCTCCTTATTGTGAAATTCGGGTTTAAGATGAGGAAAGTTGGAAAAAACACTAGGCCATTCAGGTATGACCTAAATCAAATCCCTGATAATTTTAAAGTAGACATGGTAAATTAGATTCAAGGAATTAGATCTGATAGAGTGCCTGAAAACTCTTGACGGATGTTTGTAACATTGATCAAGAAGCGATAACAAAAATTATCCTCAAGTAAAAGAAAGGCAAGAAGGCAGAATGGCTGTCTGAGGAGGCCTTACAAGTAGCTAAGAAAAGAAGAGAAGCAAAAGACAGAGGAGAAAAGGAAAGATATATCCATCTGAATGTAGAGTTCCAAATAATAGCAAGGAGAAATAAGAAAGCCTTCCTCAATTATCAGTGCAAAAAAGTAGAGGAAAACAATGGAATAGGAAAGAGTAGAGATATCTTCAAGAAAATTAGAGACACCAAGGGAATATTTCAGTCAAAGATGGGCACAATAAAGGCCAGAAACAGTAAGGAACTAACAAAAGAAGAAGATATTGTGAGGTGGTAGGAACACCTAGAAGAACTGTACACAATGGTCTTAATGACCTAGATAAACACAATGGTGTGCTCACTCACCTAGAGCCAGACATCCTGGAGTGTGAAGTCAAGTGAGCCTTAGAAAGCAGTGCTGCAAACAAAACTAGTGGAAGTGATGGAATTCAAGCTAAGCATTTTCAAATCCTAAAAGATGATGCTGTTAAAGTACTGCTCTCAATATGCCAGCAAATTTGGAAAACTCAGCAGTGGTCACAGGACTGGAAAAGGTCAGTTTTCAATCCAAAATCAAAGAAGGGCGATGCCAAAGAATGCTCAAACTACTGCACAATTTTGCTCATTTCACATGCCAATAAAATCATACTCAAAATCCTTTAAGATAAGCTTCAACAGTACATGAACTGAGAAGTTCCAGATGTAACAGCTGTATTTAAAAAAGGCAGAGGAGCCAGAGATCAAATTGCCAACATCCCTTGGATTATAAAGAAAGCACAAGAATTTCAGAAAATCATCTACTTCTTTTTCATTTACTGCCCTGAAGTTTTTTACTTTGTGGATCACAACAAACTGTGGAAATTATTAAAAAGATGGACATACCAGACTACCTTACCTATTTCCTGAGAAACCCATATGCAGGACAAGAAGCAACATTGAGAACCAGACATGGAAAAATGGACTGGTTCCAAATTGGGAAAGGCATACATCAAGGCTATATATTGTCAGCCTGCTTATTTGATTTGTATGTAGAGTACATCACGCAAAATCCCAGGCTGGATGAATCACAAGCTGGAATCAATATTGTCAGGAGAAATATCAATAACCTCAGATATGCAGATAACACTACCCTACTGTCAGAATTTGAAGAGGATGTAAAGAGTCTCTTAAAGAAGGTGAAAGAAGAGAGTGAAAAAGCCAGCTTAAAATTTAAAATTCAAAAAATTTAGTTCATGGCATCTGGTCCCATTACTTTATGGCAATAGATGGGGGAAAAGTGAAAGCAGTGGAAGAATAAATTTTTTTTAGGATTCCTGTTGAACAGAAATGTTTCCTATGTGAAAAGAATTAACTCTTCCAGGAATATACTATGTGAGGATACAAAAGGCAGCTTAACTTTTGCTGAACCTTAATTCTGAGCATACTAAAGAAATGTTTAGAGAGCAGAAGTCATTTTTAGGTAAATGAGCTATTAAACATCCATAAACTACAGGAAAGTAAGGTGAGTAGGACAAATTGCTTGATACGGAACCTAGAAAAATGTTCAATTTTATGTGCCAAAATATGAAATATATTTTAATGCAAGGAGTTGCTCTATGTTGCTATGATGTGCAAGAACTAATTCACAGGGGCAGAGGCAGCTGAGAAAGATCAGACATGGGCCACACAGAAAATATTTTTTTTAATTGTATATTTTTTAAAACTCGTCAACCCAATGGAAATTGAAGCCAATGCAATTATATTTCTTAAAATGCTACTGAATATGATAGAAAAATCATCATTTAGAAAATATTAGCCTTTAGATGCATAAAAGATCCCAATGAAATGTACAGAAAATGAGAAGAGTTGTGAATTAACACCATATGATACAATGATAGACATTTATATTCAGATCCACTATGAATTAAATTAAGTGTCTTGTCTTACTGTAGATTGATGTGAAATTCCTTTTTATGTTGAGACATATTAAAATCTCACAGCCTATCAAATATTCTCAATAGTGAAAAATCCAACTCCATTAATATAATCATCTATTAATATCTACATTTTAATGGCAAAAGTAAAATAATTGTTATTGATATAATCTTTAATTTCTGTGGTGAATAGCTTTCCTCAAAATGGTTTATAGTTGCTGAGCTGATTATTGAATTTTCCCCATATTATATTAAACATAAGTTTTTATTAGAGAGAGGAAAGGGGTGAAGAAATTGAGAAGAGAGGTCTTTAAAGTGCTGGTGGGATTTTACATACAACTGACTCTGTCATCCTCCTTTTCTTATTAAAAACACATGCATGGAGCACTTACTATGTAGCAGGTGAATCATGGTATGTGCTTCAAACCAATTAAAGTAGATACTGTACTTCTGTTATTAACAATCTAAAGAATGTATATAAAAATTGCCGCGGCCAGCACTGCAAGGTTTTTTCCCACCCGGGAGTCACGAGAAACGGAGCTCGATCGCTGAGAAAAAAAAGGAGACTGAGACAGAAAGATGGGGTTGAGAGGATCAGACCAAAACGGCTGATGACTTCGTTTATTGAGGAGAGTTTTTATAAGAAAATATACGTGACTCCTGGCACATATCAGAGGGCTAATATTTACAAGACAATCTCCAAACCCAACATTGTTTAAGGAGTACTTGTCCTTGAAGTGCAGCTGCTGCTAGACCTTCGGGAGCTATGAGGTTACGATAACATTCTTAGGAGAGGCGGGACAGGGCGCTTAAGGAACAGGCCTTAGGGCTTAGCAAACACGCCAAGCAGCTCCCAAGACTTAACCCATTAAGGGCAGTCTCCCGCAGCTCCCCCTTCTTTATTTATTTATTTATTTATTTATTTATTTTAAGGAGGGGCGGGACAGAGAGCTAAGGAACAAAGCCTTAGGCGAGGCAATCAGCCAGGCAGCTCCCAGGACTTAACCCTATCATGGGCAGTCCCCCGCATCTCCCCCTTCTATATATTTTTTTAAAAGCTCCATTAGATGTTTGTGATGTAACATATTTCTATGTATCATCACTCGCATGGATAAGAATTCTTTTACAATGATACGGGCTACGCAGGGAGCTAAACACATCAAGACAAGCACCGCAGTTATAATCACGCCAATTGCAATCATGCTTTGTTGTAAAGAATGGAGGCTGGGAAAGTTTGAAAACAAGTTGCTTATAAAGTCTTCAGCCTCCTTTGCTGTATCTAAAGAGGCTTTAGGGGCATATTCAATTTCCAAAATCTCATGATGTAATTGTAACAAATCAAGGGAAATATTGGAGTTGAACCAAATACCTTGGAGGTGTTTCTTAATTTTATCCCAAGGAAAATCAGAGTTGTTATAAAGCTTTTTGGTAACGCAAATCCACTTATAATTAGCGTGACATTGAATTTTCATTCTAAAATTAAGGCTTTGAATTTCTTCTCCCAAAATTCTTACAGTATCATATAAAGCAGCAAGTCTATCTTCTATTTTTTTATCTATGTCCTCTTGAGTTCCCATCACCTTAGTAACATTAAAAGCTAGAGAATCTACAATAGTAGCGTCTTGTACTGATTGAGTTAAAGCAATCGAAGCAGTTACAGCTGTAGCAATAAGGGTAATGAGAGAAACCATCCCAAGGATTATAAAATCAATCCCCCTTTTTGGACGGCTGAGTGCCGAATTAATGCGTTGTAGCAATTTTAAAGCAGATTCCTCGTACCAAGTTTCAGCAATTTTTACAGGTGTCATAATAAAGGCAGGTTGTTTTACTACTAAGACCTGTTTTCCCATGGAGACTCCTCTTATACAATTTGTCAACCAACAGTCTGAACAATTTATGTGATAGACATTATGAGTTTGATTAATATATATAGATCCTGTTAATAGCATAAAAGGAAAAGGTACACAAGCCTGGGGGTACCGATGTCCAGTGGTACCTATATTTCCATATTTAGACCCGCTAATATTAGGCTGAATATACAATCCATAACCATAGTCAAAGGCAGCCAGTAATTTCCACAGTTCTGTTTGATAGATCTTATGGGATCCTATCGCCAGGATGGGAGGATGTTGTCCCCTATATTCTGGGAATTCTGGGGTTCCCCCTGGTGCCCAGTCCCACAAGAACGTTGTGCCAGCATTATTGATGTCGTAGACAGTTGCGCTTCTTCCTCGGCAGAGTGTCCAAGGAACATCAATGCCTATGCTTATGCTGATGTTACGGTCACAGAACAGTATATGTAAAGGTCCAGTTCCTGCATGCTGTGTTATACGGCCTGCTTCATGTGTGATACCTGGAATCGTCACCTGCGGGTAAGAGGTGAAAGCAGATACAGTTATGCAGAAAGGTTGATTTAGCTTGTAGGAAAAACACATGGGATATTGTGCGGTGAGTCCAAAAAAGGAGATGTTAGCTTGTTGGGATTGAATATGAGTGTTGGACATTCCACCCAGGAGGAACGTATCATTAACATACACAGGAAGCACTTCCTCATTTCATCCCAGAGGTTGAATTAATGGTGGATCTGGGACATAAGCCCAGTATGTTAAGGCAGTCCCTTGTTGTATTTGTTGTAATATCATGAGCAGCATGATTAACATGTTTGTAGGGGTCACCGGCGGCAGGGTATGGACTTCATTCCAAGCTCGCTGCATCAATGCATGGATCTGCTGCGAAGTAGGCAAATTTTCCACGTCATCATTGAGGGACATCCGTCGCATTTGGTACACAAGGGACCTCCTCCGTCGTGCGTACCAACCTTTCCGGGATCCAGCGCGGCGCTTCGGCATCCTGTGGGAAAACACAAACATGACCCCGCCCCCAAATCAGTACCGGATCTGGTCCAGACCATCGTCCAGTGAGGGGATCCTTCCATTTTACGAGAGGTTTCTTCTTCAGGTGATGGTCTCCCCATAGTCGTTGCGCGGCAGAAAGCCCCTGTGAATCTAAAGTTAAAAAATTTAAAACAAATAAAGCATGGTGTAAAGCATTTTGTGGTGAAGGAGCATATAGCTCATTCCCCCTTTTTTGTTTTAAAAGTTGATGTTTCAGCCGTTGATGAGCTCGCTCTACAATGCCTTGTCCTTGCGGGTTGTAGGGTATTCCAGTTTTATGCTGAATGTGAAAGGAAGCACAGAAGCGTTGGAAAGATCGACTGACATAGCCAGGGCCATTGTCAGTCTTAATAACTTGAGGAATTCTTAAGATAGAAAAACAAGAAAGCATATGTTGTATACAATGTCGAGTAGCTTTTCCAGTGTGAAGGGAGGCCATAAGAAAGTGAGAGAAAGTGTCAATAGAGACATGAACATATTTAAGACGGCCGAAATGAGAGACATGGGTGACATCTGTTTGCCAAATATGATTAGGGCGAAGGCCACGTGGATTAATGCCATATTGGGGTAGGACAAAAAATTGAGGACATGTAGGGCAGTTTTTAACAATCTGTCGAGCTGCTTCACGGGATATTTTGAATTGTAAACGCAGAGAATGACTGTTTTGATGGTGCAAAGCATGAGAGGCTTGAGCAGCACCAACAGCAGATTGATAGAAGAGTTGCTTAGTTAAAGAATCAGCAACATGATTACCATGAAATATCGGCCCTGGCAATGAAGAATGAGCTCGGACATGCCCAAAATAACAAGGATGTTGCCGAGCTTGTATAGTAGCCTGGATAGATGAAAATAAAGTAAACACTTTTTCTGATGAAGTACCTATAATAGGAACAGTTTCTAACACATTTAAAGCCCGAACGATGTATTGACTATCAGTGAATAAATTAAAGGGAGTTGAAACTGTCAGTAGAGCTTGATGCACTGCAAATAATTCGACAACCTGGGCAGAAGAAAAAGCAGTTTGAGTATAATAAGATTGGTCATTAATAATTAAAGCTGCAATGCCATTGGAAGAACCATCTGTGAACAAAAGAGTGGCATTATTGATAGGTTGATTTTTAACTATTTTTGGAAAAATAAAAGGATGATGCATAGCAAAATGTAATAATTTATCTGCAGGATAATGATGTATAACTTGTCCAGGGAAATTGGCAAAAGCAAGGGCCCATTTATCAGAGAACTGAAGTAACCAATTTTGTTGCTCTGTTGTATAAGGTATACAAATCAATGGAGGTTCTTTTCCAAAATATTGAATAGATTTAACCCGGCCTTTAGCCACTACTTTAGCAACAAGCTCATAATAAGGTAGCAAATTTTTATCAGGAGTGGATGCTAAATAAATCCAGCGCATTGGCTTAGTCTGGTATAGGACCCCTGTAGGAGAGTGAGGAGTTGCAAGAATATATAATCCCCATGGTTTTGTATAATCACAATAAGTAATTTGTTGTTCTCTAATAGCAGACTCTATCATCTCTAAGGCTGTTTTGGCAGCAGGACTCAAATCTCTACGAGAAGTAGGGTCAGTATTTCCTTTTAAAATATCAAATAAAGGTTGTAAGACATAGGTAGGTATTTTTAAATAGGGTCGAATCCAATTTATATCTCCTAGTAATTTTTGAAAATCATTTAAAGTGTGCAGTTTATCAATTTTTAATTTAATCAGCTGAGTGCAATAAGTTTTGGGATATAATGTAAAGCCTAAATAAGTATAAGGAAAATAAGTTTGTATTTTGTCTTCTGCTATAATTAAACCATTAATAGTTAAATGTTTTTGCAAGGAGGCAAATGCCTCACCCAATAGTTGTTTATCCACATGTGCCAACAAGATATCATCCATATAATGTACCAGATATAAATTCGGGAACGCTTTTCTTATAGGGGCAAGGGCAGTAGCAACAAATTTTTGACACAATGTCGGGCTATTTGCCATTCCTTGGGGAAGGACCTTCCATTGGTACCGCTGCATGGGCTCCTGGAAATTAGTGGATGGCACACTAAAAGCAAATCGCTTGCAATCCTGAATTGCTAAAGGAATAGTGTAAAAACAATCTTTTAAATCAATAATAATCATATAAGAATTAGCAGGTATAGCAGAAGGAGAAGGCAATCCAGGTTGCAATGCCCCCATAAGCATCATGGTTTCATTAACTTTACACAGATCTTGTAACAATCGCCATTTTCCAGATTTTTTTTTAATAACAAAAATAGGGGAATTCCAGGCAGAAGTAGAAGGCTCTATATGTCCAAGCCACAACTGTTCCTGCACCAGTTGCTGGGCAGCTAAAAGTTTTTCTTGAGAGAGGGGCCACTGATCGACCCAGACCGGATCCTCAGATTTCCAGACAATAGGATCGGCATGAGTCGCAGGAAAACCAGAGGCCCCTAAGGAAAACACCCAAGACCCCTTCGATCCATTTTTGGATACAAATCAAGGGGTTGACTGTCACCCTGATTTTGTTTTCCAAGTCCCTGATGCAGCAGAAGACCTTGATCTAATAACTGGGAAGTTACTGCTGAGAACGGACTATATAAATATACTCCCATTTTGCTCAGAACATCTCTTCCCCATAAATTAACAGGGAGATGGGGCAAAACATAAGGCCGGAATTCTCCGGAATGTCCGTCTTTATCTTCCCAACTTAACAAGGCTGAGCTTTGCTCAGGGTTAGTAGTCTGTCCTATTCCTTGAAGAGTTGAAATAGCAATATGTTTGGGCCATGAAGAAGGCCAATGGTATCCAGAAATAACACTAATATCAGCTCCTGTATCAAGAACACCCCGAAATTTTTTCCCATTAATTTTTAGACATAGTTCAGGTCGTTGTTCCGTGACATTTTGAATCCAGTAAGCATCAGAGGAGCCAAAACCTTTGTCAGTCCTATCTTTGTTAATTGCTTTTCCCCTTTGTATAATGGGTATGAGCAACAACTGTGCTATACGTTGTCCAGCAGTTACAGCTATAATTTTATTAGGAGCCGATGTCAAAATTTTTATCTCTCCTGTGTAATCAGAATCAATAACTCCAGGAAAAACAACTAATCTTTTTAAAGACACACTACTACGTCCAAGAACAAGACCCGCTGTACCTGAGGGCAAAGGTCCAAATATTCCAGTGCCTAAAGTCTGAACTCCCATTTCAGGAGTTAATACTGTGTAGGAGGTGGAACTGAGGTCCAGTCCGGCACTGCCTTTTGTGGCTCGGTGCAAATCGGCGATTGTTCGCTTGGGACTTGCACTGTTGCCCCATAACATTGTTTCGGGGCCTGGGGCTGCCCCTCACCCAGTTTCCCGAAATTGGAGGTAAAGGATTGCCTTGTATATCTGTTTTAGAACGACAATCTTTAGCCCAATGTTTACCCTTTTTACAACGAGGGCAAAGGTTGGGGGTATTAGTAGTTGCTTGATATTTTTGTGGGCATACGACAGCGCGATGTCCAGGTTGGCCACAAACAAAACAGCCTGAATTGTTAACCCTCTGAGTACCTCTTTTGTTTCTAGCTTGTTGTTGAAATAAGACCTCTTTTATGCTTTTTCCCTGCAGGGCGGCAGCCATAGCTATGCCCTGCATATATGAAGGACCGATATCTGCACAAATTCGAATAAAATCAGATAAATCTCTCTTCTTGCGATAAGGTCGCAAGGCAGCTTGACATGCTGAATTGGCATTTTCAAAAGCCAGCTGTTTGGCAAGAATAATACCAGCATATTCATCAGACATAATTTTACCAATGGCATCTAACAGTCTGGCCACAAAATCTTGGTAGGGCTCATCAGGCCCCTGTCTAATTTTAGACAAATCCTCAGTCCGGGTACTAGAACTAGGAAGTTTTTTCCATGCCTGTCGTGCTGCATTAGATATTTGTGCATAAGCACCTGGTAAAAAATTTAGTTGTGCATTAGTAGCTTGATAAGCGCCATCCCCTACCAACATTTCATAAGAAGTTTGAATGCCTTGTTGCCGATTTACGTCTGCAATACGGCCACACTGTTCAACATATTCTGATTTCCATAATAAGTAATCTCCACCTGAAAGACATGCTCTGGCTATTTGCTTCCAGTCATTAGGAGGCAAATTTTGAGTTCCCAAATTTTCAATCATTGCCATAGTAAAAGGGGCAGTGGGACCATATTGAGAACAAGCAACTTTCAATTCTTTTAACTGTTTAAAAGGCAAGGCCTTATAAAATCGTTGGTTGTTTTGTTCAAACACAGGAAAAGCTAAAGCAAAATCAGATACCGTCTCACCCAATCGCTGAGCCTGTCGCAGAGCTTTTTGTAAAGGAGAAATGGTGTCCTGAGATGATGAAGGAACCACTGGTCCAGGCGGGGGATCCAATCCGGCAACAACAGAAGGAACATAAGCGGCAGGGAGAGGAGGAACAGGAGCAGAAAGATTAAACTTATGGTCTGAACTGCACAACAATTTAGCAAGTTTTCTGACACATTCCATCAGGTCATCGTCAGAAGCCTTGTGTTTTTCCTCTTGAGCTAAAAACTCCCACTCCTCATGGTGGTATTTAGCGGCTTCCTCTTCTAATTCATCCGCGTCTTCAGAGGAAAGAACGTCATTTACATCAAGGGACTGGGGAAATTTAAGTGGTTGCGGTTTACCCTCTAGCCCCTTCGGAACAGCATATTCTGGCTCATTTTCTGTTTTATCTTCCTCTTTGAGCAATTTAGCTAACCGTTTTAACTCTTCATTGTCAAAATCTAAGCAATCTCGTATTAAAGTCCAGAGGGACAAGGTCTCTATAGGCACTTTATCTGGACCATGCAAAGTATAGTGCGTTTTAATTTGTTCTCCTACCTTTTTTCATGTCTCTAGATTAACGGTCCCCTCCCTAGGAAACCAAGGACAAACTTCTTCAATAAAAGAAAGAAAATTAGTTAATTTTGGCTTAGAAACAGTAATACCTCTATGTTTTAACATAACAAATAACATATGTACAAACAATTGACGACTGTGCGTCTGCCCCATGATTTATACTCTCAACAATAATCCTTACTACTCCACTTCTTATTAATTAGCACTGACACCGTGCAATTACTCACTCGTTCATATAATGAGTAGTGACGAAGAGCTGTCGTTTTCGGGCCCCACGTTGGGCGCCACCTGCCGCGGCCAGCACTGCAAGGTTTTTTCCCACCCGGGAGTCACGAGAAACGGAGCTCGATCGCTGAGAAAAAAAAAGGAGACTGAGACAGAAAGATGGGGTTGAGAGGATCAGACCAAAACGGCTGATGACTTCGTTTATTGAGGAGAGTTTTTATAAGAAAATATACGTGACTCCTGGCACATATCAGAGGGCTAATATTTACAAGACAATCTCCAAACCCAACATTGTTTAAGGAGTACTTGTCCTTGAAGTGCAGCTGCTGCTAGACCTTCGGGAGCTATGAGGTTACGATAACATTCTTAGGAGAGGCGGGACAGGGCGCTTAAGGAACAGGCCTTAGGGCTTAGCAAACACGCCAAGCAGCTCCCAAGACTTAACCCATTACGGGCAGTCTCCCGCAAAAAATAATAGTAAACAAGTACTTGTATGATAGAATAGAATGTGTTGTCACAGTATTCTATGTGGATTTAAAGAAAATAGGGATTATCTATGCATTTATGTATCTATCTGAGAGAAGTTCTTTAAAACTGACTGACATGATTAGAGACATTGCCCATAATGTTCAGGGTATGCCAAGTCCAAAATGTTCAGGGTATGCCAGTAGATTTTCTCCTGGCAAGATTGTTTTTTTGTTTCAAAGTGAAGTCGCTTAGGTGGGTCCGAGTCTTTGTGACCCAATGGATTGTAACCTATCTAGCTCCTCCGACAGTGGGATTTTCAAGGCAAGAATACTGGAGTGGGTTACCATTTTCTTCTCCATGGGATCTTCCCAACCCAGGGATCAAACCTGGGTCTCCTGCATTGCAGGCAGAAGCTTTACCATGTGAGTCGCCAGGGAAGCAAAAAAAAATCGTTTTTCTCTTAAGACCTTCAATTAATTGGATGGATACTTCCACTTTAAAGGGGAGATAATCTGCTTTACTCAAAGTCTACTGATCTAAATGATAATCCCATCTGAAAAATATCTTCACAGCAACATCAAGACAAGTTTTGTGCAAATGAGTAGGTACTTTGGCCTAGCCAAGTTAACACACAAAATTGACCATCCTAGGTTTAAATAGAAAGAGATTATATCAGATGGGTAGGTAATGAAAAAATATATAGAAGTAACAATATGGAAAAACTGTTCCAGGAAAAAGAAAGAAGGAAAGAATGTTTCATCAAATCAGTGGATTTTGCTGTTAATCAAATAAACTTTAAAATCATAACTCCTCTACTTACTAGTGTTTGACTTTAGACAGCATTTTTAAACTTTGGTTTTACAGATACTTAGATTAGTAGATCAATGTCTGTTTCATTATTGCAATTTGAGATTAAATGCATTGAATTTTGAAAAGTTTATAATGTATTACTTGGCACATAAGGCACATAGTAAGTTCTCAAGAATAGAGAGACAATGTAGCATAGATTTGTAGTTAAAATTTCAGAATCTGGAACAAGATTCAGCTCTAATCCTGGATCTACCACTTTTTAGCTGAGTAATGTTTCACAAATTGCTTAATCTCTCTACATGTATTTTCTTTTCTGAAAATGGGTGTGATAATAAAACATCCAGAACACAGCTGGGATACAGTAAGGGCTATGCAGTTGCTAAGTATCAGTATTTATAGGATGGCAGGATAATTTCTTAGATTAACTGACAGTGTTTTTCATCATTTCTATTAGTATTTAACTTGTTCTTGTTCTTCAAAGTAAAGCAGACAAAAGCATGGCCAGTCCTTATAGTCTGAGTTCTGGGCTCACTGAATCTAAGGAAATATCACTGGACTGTGTCACCCCCCTGAGAGGGCCTGAAACAAAAGTTGTCAGAAATTGTTCTCCATTCAGGACTTTGTTTGGGAGTTTCAGCCAGTAAAGCATTTGCCTACAATGCAGGAGACCCAGGTTCAATCCCTGGGTAGGGAAGATCTCCTGGAGAAGGAAATGACAACCCACTCCAGTATTCTTGCCTTGAAAATCCCATGGGTGGAGGAGCCTGGTAGGCTACAGTCCATGGGGTCACAAAGACACAGACACAACTGAGTGACTTCACATTCACGTTCACCCTTGACTCAGAGCTAGAACATGAAAGGAGACTGGAAGGACAGAGAGTACTAGGGGTTTGAGGGATTTCTATGAGTGAGGTAGATGGGATCTCAGAGATTACTGTTGTATGAATCAGAGAAATAACACCTGATATTGTTCTTGACAACATTAGGAGAGGTCTTTGTGTTGAAATTGATTGGTGGCAAGAAATGAAGAGTGAGCATCTTGATGAGGATTATAGCCATGCTACATTGAGTGTGGATGACCAACATATATGTGGTAGTAATACTACCTAATAAGAGCTAATGGTGATGAAGAAAGCTTCAGAAAGAGGTAGTAGAAACATGTCTAATTTTCTAGGTATCATTTAAGCCCCAGGTGCCTTTTAACCATTTAAAGCTGATGTTAATAGTGGAGGTCCACAGACCACATTTTGAATAGGAAGTTACTAAATTCTCATTTGGTCTTTAGAACAATCTTTCAACATCTAAATATCTTTTCCTAAATTTCTCTAATTTTTACACTTGTTCTTCGAAAAGCATAGCAAGATAGTCTCATTAGCTGTACTTCTAAACACTCATTTCTAAGAAGCACTCTATACTGCTGTGGAGGCATTTATTAATCACTCACTCATTGACCATATATTAACTAATAATTAATTATTAATCTCTTATCATGTGTCAGATAACATTTTAAGTCTTGGAGATACAGTGATGACAGAGAAAAGGAATGACATCATCTGATTTAAGTGTTAAAACAATAATATCAACAAACACTTGAAAAGATGCTTGACATCATTAGTCAAAAGGAGAATGCAAATTGAAACCATAATGAGATACTACTTTATACTTGCTAGAATTACTAGAAACAAAAAAATCAAGGAGCAAGTTTTTTGTGAGGCTGTGGAGAAATCCAGACCTTCATACACTACTTGTAGGAAGATAAACTGGTGCAGGTGCTTTGGAAACCAGGATGTCAGTTGCTCAAATTATTATTAAACAAAGAGTTACAATACAATATAATAAGTACTTCTAGCCCTTAGTATATATCAAAGAGAAATTAAAACATATACATGAATGTTCATATATATGAAACCTGTATATGAATGTTCATTTCAACATTATTAATATTAATAAAAAAGAAATAACCTACATATATATCAGTGGACAAATGAATAAATAATACCTGGATTATCTATACTGTAGAATTTTATTTAGCCATAAAAAGGAATGAAGTATGATACATGCTAAAATATGAATGAATCCATGTTCTTTAAGTAAAAGAAACCAGTCTTAAATAAAATATACTACAGGACACACATGAATATCTAAATCAGGGAAATCTACAGACAGAGAAAGTAGATTAGAGGTTATAGAGACTTAAATGGAAGAAAGTAGGGAAATCCACTAGGCCATTAAAGTATGATCTAAATGAAATCCCTTACAATTATACAGTGGAAGTGACAAGTAGATTCAAGGGATTAAATCTGATACAAAGAATACCTAAGGAACTATGGATAGAATTTCATGACATTGTATAGGAGGCAGTAATCAAAACCATCACCAACAAAAAGAAAGGAGAAAAGGTAAAATAGCTATGTCTTTGGAGACCTAACAAATAGCTAAGAAAAGAAGGGAAGTGAAAGGCAAAGGAGAAAAGAAAGATACATCCATCTGAATGCAGAGTTCCAAAGAATAGCAAGGAGAGATAATAAAATGTTCCTAAGGGAACAATGCAAACAAAGAGGAAAATGTTAAAACATGAAAGACTAGAGATCTCTTCAAGAAAATTAGAGATACCAAGGGAACACTTCATGCAAAGATGGGGAAAATAAAGGACAGAAACACAATAACCCTAACAGAAGCAGAAGATATTAAGAAGAGGTGGCAAGAATACCCAGAAGAACTATACAGAAAAGGTCTTAAAGACTCAGATAACCATGATGGAGTGATCACTCACCTAAAGTCAGACATTTTGTATTGCAAAGTCAAGTGGACCTTAGAAAGCATCACTATGAACAAAGCTAGTGGAGGTGATGGAGTTCCAGTTGAGCTATTTGAAATCCTAAATGATGATGTTGTGAAAATGCTGCACTCAATATGCTGGCAAATTTGGAAACCTCAACAGAGGCCACAGGACTGGAAAAGGTCTGTTTTCATTCCAATCCCAAAGAAAGGCAATGCCAAAGAACATTTGAACTACTGTACAATTGCTCTCATTTAACATGCTAGCAAGGTAATGCTCAAAATTCTCCAAGCCAGGCTTCAGCAATACATGAACAGAGAACTTCCGGATGTTCAAGTTCGATTTAGATCCATCATCCACTGGGTCATAGAAAAAATAAGAGAACTCCAGAAAAACATCTACTTCTGCTTCATTGACTACACTAAAGTCTTTGACTGTGGGGATCACAACAAACTGCAGAATCTTCCCAAAGAAATGGGAATCTAAGACCACCTTATCTGCCTCCTGAGAAAACTGTATGCAGGTCAAGAAGCAACAGTTAGAACCGGACAGGTAACTATGGACTGGTTCCAAATTGGGAAAGGAGTAGGTCAAGGCTGTATACTGTCACCCTGCTTCTTTAATTTTTATGCAGAGTTTGGTTCAGTTCAGTCTGTCAGTCATGTCTGACTCTTTGCGATCTGATGGACTGTAGCACACCAGGCTTCCCTGTCCATCACCAATTCCCAGAATTTGCTCAAACTCACTTCCATTGTGTCAGTGATACCATCCAACCACCTCATCCTCTGTCATCCCCTTCTCCTCCTGCCTTCAATCTTTCCCAGCATCTTTTCCAATGAGTCAGTTCTTCGCATCAGGTGGCCAAAGTATTGGAGCTTCAGCTTCAGCATCAGTCCTTCCAATGAATATTCAGTACTGATTTCCTTTAGAATTGTCTGGTTTGATCTCCTTGCTGTCCAAGGGACTCTCAAGTCTTCCCCAACACCACAGTTCAAAAATATCAGTTCTTCAATGGTCAACCTTCTTTATGGCCCAACTCTCATATCATACACGACTACTGGAAAAAGCATAGCTTTGACTAGACCTATCTTGTCAGAAAAATAATGTTTCTGCTTTTTAATGTGCTGTCTACGTTTGTCATAGCTTTTCTCCCAAGGAGCAAACGTCTTTTAATTTCATGGCTGCAGTCACCAGCTGCAGTGATTTTCGAGCCCAGGAAAATAAATTTTGTCACTGTTTTCATTATTTCCCCATCTATTTGCCATGAAGTGATGGGACCATATGCCATGATCTTAGTTTTGGAATGTTTATCTTTAAGCCAGCTTTTTCAATCTTCTCTTTCACTTTCATCAAGAAACTCTTCAATTCCTCTTCACTTTCTGCGATAAGGTTGGTGTTATCTACATACCTGAAATCATTGATATTTCTCCTGGTAATCTTGATTGCAACTTCTGCTTCATCCAGTCCAGCATTTCACCTGATGTACTCTGCATGTGAGTTACATAAGCAGGGTGACAATATACAGCTTTGAGTACTCCTTTCCCATTCTGGAACCAGTCTGTTTGGAACCATACCAAATTTGTGGTGATGGTTGCACATATGAGTGATATGCTTTGAAAAGTTGAACTGTACACCTTTTGGATGAATGGGATAAAAATCGCTCCTCAGTAAAGTTGTTTATTTGTTTTTAATGTTGTTTTTACTGTTGTGCAGCACATTGACTAGGAGAAGGAAATCATGGGAGCTGGGAAGCCCGAGATGAGGTGATTTCAGTAGCCCAGTGAGATTCAAGGAAAACATTGACCAGAGTGGTTGCAATGGAGATAGAAAAAGATAAATTCATACCAGATTTATTTTGGATATACACCAGCAAAACTTGGTGAAAGACTTGCTATTGATTGTGAAAAAGTAGAGATTAAGGCTGATTCACACATATGTGATCTTAGCAAGTGGATAATTTAAAATGTGGTTTACTACCAAGAGTCTTTCTGAAAATGAAGGTGAGTTGAGACAGGGTGGGGTCAGATATTCTGAGGAGAAATCTCTATTTCTGTTTAATAGTAACTAGTCAGTTAATTATACGAATCTGAAGCTCAAATGAGAGATTAAGGCTGAATATATAAATGCCATTTATTTATTGGTTATTCATAGTAATAACTGGTTTATTCTGACATTCATGCAGCCAAGGCAACTTGCTAACCAGGTATTTAGGTATTGATGGAGAATACCAAAGAAAATCAGATACATTCTTGCCTTTAGGGAATTTACAGTGAAGGACTTATGATTTTCTATTCACCAAAAAATTGTTTAATATATGTATGAATGCATAAATTTTCACCTCTCTTAAGTGTAATATAGTAAAAGATTTGCTATTTAGCAATATTTTATTTCAAATGAGCTAGGTTAGAGGCCTCTGAATAAAATCTCTCATGGATCTTCAACACATAAGGTACCTGGGAGTTTTCAAGCTCTATGCCTATTCTCTGGAACTATAAACAGGAGTGATTGTGCAAAATATCTCTCATGGCTCTTCAAATTACCTAGAGTTAAAAATAAATCAAAATGTTCAAATATACTTCTGTACTTACAGATTCATGATACCAATTAAATAATCTATTTCTTATAAATCCTCTATCCCCAAATGATTCTAATTATATTTAGGGCTGGAAACCACTGGCTTAAGGAAAATGAAATGTTGTTCACAAAAGCAGTTTAGATAACTGGAATGGAAAGCTGAAAATTGAAAAAAAGTGCCTGCAGCAAAGTTACTCTAATTTTCCTTGGGATCTAATGCATTCTTCAAACTGCAAAGCTGGACATATGAGATTTCACTCTCAGAAATTTAAGGTATTTGTTTCAGATGCCTATCCCAGTGTTGGGAGAAAAAGAAGGTTAAACGACATAAGAAATGAGCTCACACTATTTTGAGCCTGCTTTCCCACCACCCCCCGCCCCGCCCCGCCCCCCATTAAGAAGAAAGCTAGAAATGAGTTGTTTATGCTCAAAGGAAAGATTATTTGCCTAGAGTTATTTTGTTTTCCTTTTGGCTCTAGTTCAAGTCATCCAATAGGAGATAATGGCAGTCCTGTTAAGGTCAATAATATGACTTAAAGGAAAGGAAGGGAGGGCAGCAATGCCAGATGGTTATGCTACCACCATCAATAGTGTCTGTAGCATGGATGGATGTCAGTGTGGAGATGATGTGGGTGACAGTGATGGCAGTGAGGAAGGTGTGCCAAATTGTCACTGGTCCCAGTGATGAGGTTTTGATGGCCATAGACTCACTAGAGAGAAGAAAGATTCTCCTGAGCATTAAATGGCTTTGGTGAAGGGACAATTCAGAACAACGCCCTTTGTTGGTAATATAAAAATCAAGAGCATCTACATGTGTTCCTCTAATTCTCAAGGACTCTATAATCATATTTGAATATTTAAATCAGTACTAGCCACTAAGGATAAATTATAGTTGGGGATCAGACATAATCTGGGGTCGATTGAAGAGTGGGAACTAGTGAACAAGCTTAATATCTCAAAGATCTTTATTCTTGAATCAATATAATTTGTGAATATGCATGCTAGAGAATAACTGTAAAAACAAATTTAGAAACAGTACTGACAAACAGAAACTCCTATATTTGTACATATTTGAACATCCCACCCATACAAAATAAGAAATATTTTGAAAGAAATACAATTCTATCTAGTGTTTATAAATGTGTTCAAAAGGTACTGATAAGCATATGGTACAGATAAAGACTCACTAAGGCTTCTTTTAGCTTGAAGTTGCCCACAAGTTTCAGTTGATTTAGCCCATTTAAGCCTTCCATTGGAAATGAAGTAATTCATTGAAACTTACATTTAAGTTCATTATTGACCCAAGCTTGGCAAAAGCTCTGTCATCAATTTCGGTACACAAAGCAAATCATTGCAAATATTAAGAAATTTTAAAATGTGACTAGGCATTAAAATATCTGAAAATTTATCAATTCTGTATTATTAATTGTAATTTGCTTCTAAGTATTTAATGTTTTTTAAACTTTAAATATATAATTCATTTACTATTATTCTTTATTTTATTTTTTTTTAATTTTAATTTATTTATTTTTAATTTTTACTTTACAATTCTGTATTGGTTTTGGCATAGATTGACATGAATCCACCACAGGTGTACATGCGTTCCCAAACATGAACCCCCCTCCCACCCCCCTCCCCACAACATCTCTCTGGGTCATCCCCGCGCGTCAGCCCCAAGCGTGTCATATCCTGCATCAGACATAGACTGGCATTTCGATTCTTACATGATATTATACATGTTTCAATGCCATTCTCCCAAATCATCACACCCTCTCCCTCTCCCTCTGAGTCCAAAAGTCCGCTATACACATCTGTGTCTTTTTTGCTGTCCTGCACACAGGGTCATCATTGCCATCTTCCTAAATTCCATATATATGTGTTAGTATACTGTATTGGTGTTTTTCTTTCTGGCTCACTTCACTCTGTATATACTATTATTCTTTAAAGAGTAATATGAATAATTTTTCTCCCTTGTGCTGCTTTGAAAATGCATGTATCTCATAAGTTGTGATGTATAATGTTTTCAAGATTGTTCTTTCTTAGGAAATCTAAAATTTTACTCAGGAGTTGACAGAGTGTTTAATATCTAAATGGATGTTATTTTGCTCATTTGTTTATTTTTTGTCTGAGTTTGTTACTAGTTAGATATTTTATTACAGTAAAATCAGACAGCTATTATTTCTACTTTTTTAATTTTTTGATATTTATTTGTGGTCAAAGACATGAAATTGTTTTTTTTTTTTTTAATTTCTGTAACTTTAGGGCATGGATTTCCCTATTCATCCAATAAAACTATTCTCTGAATTGTAGGACTTACATTTTTTTCACATGGGACTCTTGCCTAATTCTGTTGGTGTAAGCATTTTTAATATCATTTATACAATTTGGAGTGTGAATTTCTCTCTTTATATCACTAACACATGTATTTGTTTTTGTTCAGGTTCTCCTTATTTCCATGTGAAGTGTGAAGACTCAAACTTAATACAAATATGCTTATTAAAACCTAGTTTGGGATGGACATGTAGATTCTGCTGTATTGAAAATGGATAACCTACATGACCTACTGTATGGTCCATAGAACTCTATGTTATGTGGCAGCCTGGATGTGAGAGGAGTTTGAGGGAGAATGCATACATGTACATGTACAGCTGAGTGTCTTTGCTGTTCCCCTGAAACTATAATACCATTGTTAATCAGCTAAACCATAATAGAAAATCAAAAGTTAAAAAAAAAATAAACCTAGTCAATCTCACTAGAAATTGCTAAAAATGTGAACAGTGGACTAGCTGAAGCTTAGTTTTGATTAATCTACTAAAAAGCAACAAAATTAATTTTAAAATTTCTTGAAACCTCTAAAGTATAATGGATTACTTCCTATTTAATGGAACTGATATGTTGAAGTCCATCTATATTCCTAAATTAATAATATGTGATCTTATTTTTAAAATATATCCTATAGCACAAGTATTCTACTAGTAATGGATTAAATTGCCTTTCTACCAAGTATTCTAATGAGCATCTTGCCTTTATTTATCATGTGATGTATAAGAAAGCATCACAGCAACATAGTTCTCAACACAATAAATCAAATCCAAACCTTGATGATCAAATAATTTTTGAGCTGACATCAAATTTTTCAGGGAAATCTTTTAAAATGTATGGAAGAAATTTCACACTCTGCCTTGGTGACATAAATAAGTACTAGCATCCAAATTCTGAGGATATTCAAAGAACTCTGTTGAATTATAATATGATTCAGAAAACCAAGAAAATGCTTGATCTTTGTTCTCCACCTGTAAAATTATAATTACTGGCATCTTTAGGGATACCAGTTTATGAGAAAAAATACTGCAGGATTTTTGACTCCACGTTCTTTTTGTTCAGCTTAAACAATTGGGAATATTTCTAAGTTGGCTGATTCAAGCAAGCCCCATTCTTTCAGTGACTTCTGCAGTTGCTATTTCTTTGCCCCTTGGCTGAGCCAGCCGTTGCCAGTGGCATAAGCACTTTGTTGCAGTCAATGAAGTTGATAAATGGAGTACCCTTATGTAAGCAGGAACTATTAATAAAACTGCTCTTAATGGGTGGTCTGAAAGCTTGTACCATGCAAGCTCACACTGACATACAGGAAGAGATAAAGGACTTATTCATCATCGTCTTCATCGATCAGCATGACAGTCTCACTTTAGGGACAAATACTATAGCTAAATTTTGTAGTTTATTGTCATGGTCAAAATGTTTGCTCTTTTTCTAATATATGCAACAGATCATTTAGAAAAACTAAAGGGAATGTTGAAAGCTTTGTCTGGATAAGGCAATAATAACATGTGATTTGTTGCAAACAATTCTTTCTTAGTTCTAAATTGTCAGCAGAGAATTTAAAAAAAAGGATTTATTAGTGCAAGCATAACTTGATGATTAAGTAGTCAAAACTGACTGTCATTAAAACAGTAAAGACATTTGCATGGTACAGATTATTCCACTAGGTACTTTGACCTATAGATCAGCACTGAGATATAAGTTCTTATTTCAATAATACATTGCTATTTTTCTTCTTGAAAATTTTTGTGAGTGAAAGTGAAGTCACTCAGTCGTGTCTGACTCTTTGCGACCCCATGGACTGTAGCCTACCAGGCTTCTCCATCCATGGGATTTTCCAGGCAAGAGTACTGGAGTGAGTTGCCATTTCCTTCTCCAGGGGATCTTCCTGACCCAGGGATTGAACCCAGGTCTCCGGCATTGTAGGCAGATGCTTTACCCTCTGAGCCACCAAGGAAGCACTTTTGTGAGTGGGTGCTGCTTAAAAACATTTTGTCTGCAAGATCATAAAAATAGTTTTTTGTTATCTCTTGGAATTTTTTAACTTTCAAATTTTGATTTATAATCCAATCTATTGTAAATTGCTTTGTGATTAACAAGATACTAATTCCTTAAATAATTGGTATATACTTGAAAAGACAATATACTCTGTAGTTGTTAAGTATAGTGTTTTCTTTAGGAAAACCCATCCAAGTTTGTTAATTGTTTGTTTATATCTATTTTTTTCCCCCTCTATTTATCCTATTAGCTGGGCTTCACTGGTGGCTCAGATGGTAAAGCATCTCCCTGCAATGCAGGAGACCTGGGTTCAATCTCTGGGTTGGGAAGATCCTCTGGAGCAGGGCATGGCAACCCACTCCAGTATGCTTGCCTGGAGAATCCCCATGGACAGAGGAACCTGGTGGGCTACAGTCCATGTGGTCTCAAAGAGTTGGACACGACTGAGCAACTAAACATAGCATACATTCTATTAATCAATGAGGCGTATATTACATTCTCTACGATTTTCAGATTATCTAGTTCTTTCAGTTCTGTTAACCAGCTCATTACCTTTTGAAGTTATTTTATATGAATATATATTTAAGATTTTTATATTTTTCTTACAGTTTGACCCTGTTTCATTGTTGCTCTTTAGTCGCTAAGTCATGTGAGACTCTGCAACCCCATGGACTGTAGCCCTCCAGGTTTCTCTGTCCATGGCATTTCCCAGGCAAGAATCCTGGAGTGGTTTGTCATTTTCTTCTCCAGTCTACCCTCCCAATCCAGAGATTGAACCTGTGTCTCCTACACTGTCAGGCAGATTCTTTACCACTGAGCCACACGAGAAGCCCTTGAATCCGTTACTCCTTAATATTTCTTTTCTTCAGCAATAACACTTCTTGCCTTAAAGACTACTGTGTCTGATGGTAATCTACCTATAGCTAATCTTTTTTTCTTCATTTCAAATATTTATTTCTTCATTTCAACTATTTGCCATATAAATTAGTTTCTTCATTTCAAATATTCTACCTGTAAATTTAATATTTCTTACATAAAAATCAGCTTATAATAAAAAATCATTCTTAATCAGCTTCTCTTTTATCATCCATTCACACAAGCTGTGTCATTTATTTAGATTATTTTGTTCTCATTTTAATGTTGTTGCTTGTCTATTGTTCCCTGTATCTACCATTTTGCTATTTGTTTTTTAGTATTTTCTCTCTTCCTGCTTTTTTTCTACTAATGATCATTTTCTTACTGAATTTCATTCTGACTTAGTTAGGTATACCATAGAGAATACAGCATGCATTCTTGGCATATTAAAATATACTGAAAAGTACTTTTGACTTCCCCTGGTGGCTCAGTGGTAAAGAATCCTCCTGCAATGCAGGAGCCACAGGAGGAGCAGTTTCAATCCCTGGGTAGGGAAAGTCTCCTTGAGGAGGGCATGGCAACCCACTACAGTATTCTTTCCTGGAGAATCTCTCCTGCACAGCACTAAGGACCTCAAACACTTTAGATCCATTTATGTAGCTCCCTTTGTTATTATTATCGTATATATAATTGCACACACACATAAACACACATATTTATATATGCAGTTAACATTTGTATAGATTTATTCAAATATTAATTTTATTTCATTTTGGTCTTTATTTTTATTTTTAAATTTTATTTTTTAATTAATATTTTAAATATTTTTAAAATTTTTATTTTATTATTTTTTAACTTAGATGAAAGTGCATTCACAGGAGACTTGGAAAATACAGAACAAAGTTACATATAGTTCCAGAAAATATTGCAATTGTTTGTTTTACATAGGTAAATTAAGATTTTTAGTTGAAACCTCAATAACAAACTCTGAGCAATTAATAGAAGGAATATACAAAAATGTAGAATATATTAGACACAAAAAGCATTATGAACCAATTTGACCTAACTAAGACTTATACAATTTTCACACAACATTAGGATACAAATTTTATTCAAGTTCCTGTGGACTATAAACTGGAACATATCCAGAGACCTAAGACCAGGTGCTGAAATTTCCAGGTCTAAAAGTATAGAAATCATACAGAATTTGCTCTGTTATTACTGTTGAGTTATGTTAGAGATCAACATCAAAAGATATTCGAAAATAATCCACATGTTTTCAAATGCAGTGTGACCTTAACAAAAGAAATTTTTGACTTAGCCATTGAAAGCTTCAATAAAGTCAGAAGACTGAAAAGTCACAGTAGGTGATTGCAGAAAAGAAAGCATTTAAATAAAAAATTAATATAAAAATGAGAAATTAATAGGAAAGATGCTCAAAAAAAACATGTATTTGGAAATTAAATGTCTGATTTTAAATGAGGTGTATATCTAAGAAGTCACAATGAGGAATATTAGAAAATATTTCTAATAGGACAAAAATAAAAAAAGAATTTGCCAGAATTTGTTGCATGCAGCTGAAGCTGCTCAAAGCAATTAAATATAATGAGGAGTCTTGAATAAGATATGAAAACAAATAATAGATATAAAATTCTGTGAGATTTGAATAAAATCTGCACTTTAATTAATAATTCTGTATCCCATGCTAATAATACTATATCCTATGTTAATTCCCTGTTTTTAGGCTTATTCAGGTTTATGTCTGCTTTCACACTACAATTGTAAAGTAGTTGCAACTGAGACCATATGGCACACAATGTCTAAAATATTTGCTACTGGCCTTTTACAGAAAATGTTTACCAACACCTGGTAAAATATTGGAGAAAGTCATAATCTCTTAAGAACTTTTTTTTTTGGGGGGGGGAAAGATTCCTGTCCTGGCATGTTATTGGATTTTAATGATTCATCATGACTCACTAATGGATAATGTTGAGGTGCCATGTATATTGGATTAGGCTGATTAAAGATTATACATATTAAACAGCATCCAAGTATAAAGTTACATTGGTATAGAGATGAGACTGGACAAGAATCCTTTTTTTTTTTTTAACTTTACAATATTGTATTGTAAGCTTTGTGAGCACCTTGCTGAAATAATTAGCAGACTTGCTTCCTGATGCCTTTCCCTCTACCCAGACCTATGACAAGATGATTGAAGAAGGGAAAAATAAGTGAGATTTGATTTTAAATGACTCCTTATGATATGCTACTTTAGCTTCTCTGGTGGCTCAGATGGTAAAGCATCTGCCTACAAATGAGGGAGACCCAGGTTCGATCCCTGGGTGGGTAAGATCCCCTGGAGAAGAAAATGGCAACCCACGCTGGTACTCTTGCCTGGGAAACTCCATGGACTGAGGAACCTGGTAGGCTACACTCTATGGAGTCTCAAAGAGTCAGACACGACTGAGCAACTTCACTTTTCATATTAACCAGATATGGGTTTCAATCACTGCCATCATCAAAGTTGACAAAGAAGGTGGAAGAGTATTCCTTGTCATGAGTAGAACTTGAAAAAGATCGGGTTCCCCATTACCTGAAAGATCTGTCTTCAGTGAAGTGCAATCCAGATTAATGGAGAATGATAGTGACTAATTCAGGTTCTAGTTCTGAAATATCCTCTTTTCTGTTAAATTTCCCACGTGTGATCTATTTTAATGTTATATTCTTCATCTTTAAATTTCATGCACACCCTTTCAACCTGTACTGTCTCTTCCTATAGTAAACTCAGAGATACAGAAGGAATGACATCATCAAATCTGTTACAAGAGGCTGGGAAAGATATGTGGGTGTGTCTAGGTGTCAGTTTTCATCCAATTTCTCTCACTCACTTCTTACTCCAGCCCAACAGAGGGTCTTCCTTACCCCTCTGCTTGATGACTTCAAAGTTGCTGTAAATAATTAGTCTTCATAGTTCTCTACCTTCCTAATCTTTTTATAACATAACAGAGACATATAATCAGTAAATGATTAAAAAAAATCAGGACTAGAGGCTAAAACTTTATTCCTCATTTCCAACCCTCTTGTTTTTTAAATAGACTATTTTAGAGCATTTTTAGGTTCAAAGAAATATTGGGTAGAAAGTAGAGAGATTTTACTCATATCACATGCTTCTTCATGTGCATTGCTTTCCTCCTCAATACCTGATACCAGAGTTGTACATTTTTTAAAATGATAAACCTACATTGACATATCATTATCATCCAAAGTCCTTAGTCTACATTAAGACTTACTGTTGGCATTGTACATCCGGTAGGTTTTGAAATTTGTAGTGATGTGTATCCTTTATTAAAGTATCATGTCAAATATTTCTGCTGCCCTAAAAATTCTTAATGTTCTGACCATTAATTCACCACTCCCCCTCCTTAACTCTTGGCAAGAGTGTTCCTTTTCTTGTCTCCATAAATTTGTCTATTCCAAAATGTAATATAGTTGGAAGGAGATAGTGTGTGAACTTCTCAGATTGGCTACTTCACTTAGTAAGTTTAAGGCTTCTTAATGCCATCTCATGGCTTGACAGCTTTTTTTTTTTTTTTTAGTGCCTAATAGTATCTCATTGTCTGAATGTATCATCATTTATTTAATCCACTTATTTACTAAAATATATTTCGATTGCTTCCATATTTGACAATAGTGAATAAAAATGTTCCTATAAACATCATGCAGAGGTTTTTGTGTGGACGTAAATCTGGGTAAATACCAAGGAGTTTGCTCTTGGTATGGTAAGAATATGCTTGTTTTTGTCAGAAAGTGCCAAAATGTCTTCTAAAGTCACTGCATCATTTTTTAAATTCCTACCAGAAATGAAGGAGAGTTACTTTTAATCCAAATCCTTCTGAGCATTTAGTGTTGTCATTGTTCTGGATTTTGCCATTCTAACAGGTGTTTATTAGTAGTATCTCACTGTTTTATTTTTCATTGCCCTAATGACATGTGGTTGGGCTTCCCTGGTGGCTCAGAGGTTAAAGCGTCTGCCTGCAATGCAGGAGACCTGGGTTTTATCCCTGGGTCAGGAAGATCCCCTGGAGAAGGAATGGTAACCTACTCCAGTATTCTTGCCTGGAGAATCCCATGGACAGAGGAACCTGGTGGGCTACAGTCCACGGGGTCACAAAGAGTCGGACACACCTGAGCGACTTAACTTTCAATGACATGTGAGATTCCCTGTTGTCTCAGTGGTATGGGGAAGGAGGTGGGAGGGGGGTTCAGGATTGGGAACTCCTGTACACCCATGGCAGATTCATGTTGATGTATGGCAAAACCAATACAGTATTGTAAAGTAAAATAAACTAAAATTAAAAAAATCTAAAAAAAAAGAAAAAGAATTAAACAAAGGATATCAAGCATAATAAAAATTCCATAAGTGTTGTTCAGAATGTAAAAAAAAAAAAAAAAAAGAATCCACCTGCCAATGCAAGAGAGGCACATTCAATTCCTGGGTGAGGAAGATCCCCTGGAGAAGGAAATGGCAACCCACTCCAATATTCTTGCCTAGGAAATCCCAGGGACAGAGAAGCCTGGCAGGCTACAGTCCATGGGATCACAAAGGGTGGGACAGGACTTAGTAACTAAAAATATCAACACTGATATACGATGTAGAATATCTTTACATATGATTATTTCCCACTGATATATTTTCATTGATGAGGTGTCTGTTAAGGTCTTCTGTTCATTTTATAATTTAGTTGTTTATATTCACATTACTGAGCTTTGAGTGTTCTTTGTATATTTTACAAAAGGGTCCTTTATCAGATTTGAATTTACAAATATTTTTTCTCAGTCTGTGGCATGACTCTTCATTTTCTTGACAATATTTTTCATGGAACAGAAATGCTTAATTTGAATAGAAGTGTAGTTTAACTTCTTTCATGGATTATATCTTTGATGTTGTATCTAAAGAGGCACCACCAAGTCCAAGATCACCAGGTTTTCTCCTGTATTATCTTCTAAGCGTTTTCCAATTTTGCATTTTTCCAACACTCACTAAAGATGAATGTTGTCAACTTTCTCTTCTGCTAAAACAAAGCAATATCACAAATGGCATTGTGGCTGTTTAGTTGCTGTGTCCTGTCTGACTCTTTTGTGACCCCATGGACTATAGCCCAGCAGGCTCCTCTGTATATAGGATTTCTCTAGCAAGAATGCTGGAGTGGGTTGCCATTTCCTTCTTCATGGGATCTTCCTAAAACAGGGTTTGAACCTGCATATCCTACATTGGCAGGCAGATTCTTTACCACTGAGCCATCAGGGAGGCCCATGCATGCCATACTTCATAAATATTAATAATATTCTCATAGGTACTTGGTGCACATCTAACCTTATTTCCCTGACTCTAAAATCCATAATCACAGGTAGTTATGAAAATATCTTTAGAGTCATAAAATTAGTCATACTTTAATTTATGGTTTTTCAAATGACATCATTACAAACTTTGAGCCTCTCCTTGTTTCATATTGGGCTTCCCTGGTGGCTCAAATGGTAAAGAATCTGCCTACAATGTTGTAGACCCGAGTTTGATATCTGGGTTCAAAGATCCCCTTGAGAAGGGAATGGTAACCCACTCCAGTATTCTTGCTTGGAGAATTCCAGGGACAGAGAAACCTAGCGATCTACAGTCCATGGAGTCACAATGAGTCAGACATGACTGAGCTACTAACACACACAATATTCATTCATTCATTCATGCATTTATTTATTTGTTCAATCCATTATGTTTACAACAAATATTTATCAAGATAAACTCTGTCTACACATAGGACTATTAATAAGTTATATGTGAAACAGCATAAGGTCATCATTACATGTTAGTTTATTGTGATTTTTAAATTAAGACTCTTAGATAACATAATGATTAAGCATTCAGGGCAGAGAGAGATTTGTGTAGGCTGGTGTAGTGTTTGTGGGTTCAGAAGGTAGTTGAATTTTAAAGTGGTCATAGACAGTTGATTAGGTTTTGTTTATCGAGGAGAAACAGCTTTGTAGGTTATTTAATCATGCAATAATTACTCATTCAACAATATGAATTCATTAGTGTATCTAAAACTTTGAAGGTTGATCTTTCGAGCTACAAACTATTTTTGGTGTAAAAATTCAAAATCTTATTTAACAGTCCTTAATTATTTTTCACTGATGGAAATTTAAGGGTTCAATAAATGTCTCAATATGAAATTTTTTAAACTGAAACTCTGTGTAAATGAACAAAATATAATCATAGAGATCTGGATGTACAGAAGTCTAGTGTCAGTTTAATAAACAAACTATCAATGTGTCTAGTTTGAAATTTGAATTGCTAAAATAAGAAAAGGAATGTCACATGGCTGACAGTTCCACCCACATGATCTTCATTAATAGGGCAAAGTATGACATATGCAGGCCTGTTCAAAGTCATTGCTCTGGTCTATGAAGGCAGATATTCTTTGCTGCTTCAAATGTTGACATAAATCTGCTCAAATGTCTCTGATTCTTTTTGGTAGAGATTCTCAGCTGATAACCTGATGAAGTTTCATATTACATTTTTGCAAGGGGCATAGTAAACTGCATTAAAGAAAATTCAAAGCGTCAAAGCAAAATAAGGTCCTTATTAGACATTGTGATAAATGTAAAATATACACATATAAAAAGTTATCTATATTTTATCCAGGTTGATAATTAATTTGACTCATATTTCTTTTAATTTTATTAATTCATTTTAATAGCGAACTTTGAGTATATGAAGAAGCTGGCAATGTCAGCTCTGTTAGATATAGTATTGATACACTGTTCTGTGTAGATTCAGGTATCAGGCATATTGAAATAGTTCATATAAATCAAAGTTCTGATCCATAAGAATTTATTCAGTGAGGATGCTATATAGTCATTGTGTTTTACTCAGTTCTCAGAAAATTGCATGCCTTCATGAAATGATTTAACTAAAACAGAAACACTTAAATTCAAACAGAGCAGATATTTCTTAAACATACTCTATGAAATTGTTTTTGAATTAGTCAATAAAGGTATCATATGAACACTGTATGGTAACTTCAATTATAATATTAAATCCTGAAACTAAAAAAAATATATTTCCTGTCATGTATAGAAATTACTGACAGAACAGAAGGAGATTTTTTATTTAATCAAACATTGCTGCAAGGACACTGAACCAAATGATATACTTGGGAAACATTGTATATCAACAGTTATCTAGCATCAACTTTATAATATCAAATTATACACATGTAGATATAGATTCATGTATCTATAATATACACATATGTATGTATAAAGGCTTTAATTTTGGAATAAGTATTTTATTTGTGCTGACCTATGTTGTTGAATGAAAAAAATCACAAATATATATCAATGAATCAAAAATTTCCCATTTTTTGTGTAGAAAACTTTAATAATATATTTTATTTCATTATTTAATTTATTATGTAAATATTTAGATTGTCTCTCATGTGTCTCTTGGATACTTTGCTCAATCGTGTCTGACTCTGCAACCTTATGGACTGTAGCCTGCCAGGCTCCTCTGTCCATGGAATTTTCCAGGCAAGAATACTGGAGTGGGTTGCCATTTTCTCCTCCAGGGGATCTTCCTGACCCAGGAATTGAACTCACATCTCTTGTGTTTCCTGCATTGGCAGGCATATTCTTTACCACTATGCCACCTGGGAAGTCCTTAAAAAAACATAAAAATTTAGTGGAAATTAATTACTTCATTAGAGAAACCAGAATTTCTTACAGACTATACATCCCTAAGCTGGTAAATCAGAAGAAGTTGTGATACAATGTATAAATTTGGCTTTCTGTACTATCTCAATAGGAACCGATTATTTGCAAATGTTTTTCTAAGGCTCAGGTGTTTCAGATTTGCAGATAAATCTTACATAATCCACACAATTCTTGATTTTCATGTGTTACTTTTAAGGATTTGTCTCATTTACTTATTACTCATAAGATGAAGTTGATATGGTGGAAAGGACAAATTTGTATCCAACTACAAACTGAGTGTGAATCTCCAGCTACTTAAAATCTTAGTGCATCCACTTTTTAAAATGGTAATTATGACACTATATCATGTTTTCATTGTGCTGAATTAAATGAAGAAATTAATCTAAATATAATATAACATTTAGATTGTACTAGACACTGTATTTAGCAATGCAGTATATACTGTATTTAGAAACTTCCAAGTTTAATACATTGTGTTTAATTGAACTTAGAATATATTTCATTTAATTATAAATTGAATATTTCCACATAGGTTGTTTCTGATAATAATGGAGAAAAAAACCTTAATTTATATAGTCTAAAAGCAGAGTAAGTTTAGTTTTTATCATCATATTTATGTCACAATAAATAAATACTATTGAAGGTTGATTCGATCCCTGGGTTAGGAAGATCCCCTGGAGAAGGGAAAGGCTACCCACTTCAGTATTCTGGCCTGTAGAATTCCATGGACTGTACAGTACATGGGGTCACAAAGAGTGACTGAGTGACTTTCACTTTCGCTTTCTTTCTTTGAAGGTTGAAGAATTATTTGACCTAACATTATGGTGCAATGCGGTTGTGTTTGCCTCATGTAGATCTAGAGATAAATAGCTTGTTATTAACCTGTCTTTGAACCTTACTGTAGATTATATATGCTAGCAGTGATTAGTTGCTAGGAGAAAGATTTATTATATTTGAGTAATAGTAAATGGACTTTCTGAATTCTGGACTTTGAAAAAAGTTCCCTAAATAATCAAAAGAGCATATCAGTGAAAGTCACTAAATTATTGCTGTCATTGATATAGTTGAGAGAGGGATAAAAATGCTAGAGAAAAAAATCTATTAATATTACATTCTTTTAAATACACATATGCATACATATGGGTTTCTCTGGTGAAACAGATGGTGAAGAATCTGCCTGCAATTCAGGAGACCTGGGTTTGATCCCTGGGTTAGTAAGATCCTCTGGAAAAAGGAATGGCTACCTATATTCTTGCCTGAAGAATTCCATGGACAGAGGAGCCTGGCAGGCTACAGTCCATGGGATCACAAAAAGCCAAACATGATTGAGCGACTAACACTTTGGGAGCTTCCCAGGTGGCGCAGGTGGTAAGAATATGCATGCAGTGTGGGAGACCTGGGTTTGATCCCTTGGTCAGGAAGATCTCCTGGGGAAGGAAATGTCAACCCAACTCAGCATTCCTGACTAGAGGAGAATCTAAAGGACAGAGGAGCCTTGTGGGCCACAGTCCATGGGGTTGCAAAGAGTTGGACACAACAGTGACTAACACACACATATATAAGTATTCTAAATAGACTGAGTAAATAAATGAATTTATTCAATAAATATTCATAAATATTGGTATTAAGCAATGCTATGGATACAGAAATTAATAGAACGGAATGAAACAGATTCAGTAGAGATTCATATGTGTAAAATAATACATTTGGATGACATAAATAATATATCTGATCAACACAATGGTTGTAATACTTAGTTAGCCAAACCTGGCATTATGTTAGATCCATTTAAGAATTTCTTACAAGTATCAAATTAGAATTCCTGTTCCTTAGTTATAGGTCCATATTTTCTGACATAGAGGTGGGATGTATATAATTTTTAGGGTTTTGCTTTGAAATTGATATAGAAAAATATTTAAAAATCATAATACTTTGGCCATCTGATGTGAAGACCTGACTCATTGGAAAAGACCCTGATGCTGGGAAAGATAGAGGGCAGGAGGAGAAGGAGACAACAGAGGATGAGATGGTTGGATGGCATTAGCGACTCGATGGATGTAGGTTTGGGTGGACTCCGGGAGTTGGTGATGGACAGGGAGGCCTGGCGTGCTGCAGTTCATGGGGTCGCAAAGAGTCAGACATGATTGAGTGACTGAACTGAACTGAACTGAACTGAACTGAACTGAACTGAACTGAATGGGTAGATTTCTCCATTTTAAAATGGAAATTTCTTTCTGTTGGGAAGTCAAGGAGTTCTTTGTGGATGTATTAGTGTAGGGAGTGGAATAACATGATTATTCCTGTTTTTATTGTCATCTCTTCTTGGATATATGACAGTAAAATATTGTAGTATATTCAGGATTATTCACCTGTATCTCATTTTCCTTTTTTTTTTTTTTTAAATTTATGTTTATAATCACCTGAAAGATAGAAGATACTATTTTCTCTTGTTTTGACCATTCTGCATTTCATTTTTTCATATTCTATTTAAATATCAGGGAAATAAAGACTGCAATTTTTTGTTATGCTTAAAGTGAGCCAGAATCGTATGCTATATTAATCTATTTTAGGAGATTTAAAATTAATTCCCAGTGACATATAATGAATATTTTCCACCTATCACTGTTTAAACTTTATCATCCACAGTATTCCAATGAGCAAGCTTCACTATAGTGATACTTAATTACTTTTTATTCTCAAGAATGGTATGTTATCTCAAGCCTCTGGGTCTTTGCATATGCTTCTCTATGATCACAACCTTGTAAATATTAACTCATACTTTAATACTGAGGTCTTGAAAAATGCACACTCCCAGATACAGAGTTTTTCTATATGTACATCTATAGTCTTGCTCATCCCATTGTATTGTAATTGTTTGCAATTTCTTGGCAGGAGAAATGTGTTTTTTTATCTTTATTCCAAAACACAGCATGATTTCAGGCATATAAAGCATAATGTTTTAAATAAGAGAATGCATACATATTTAAAAATATGTTCCTATTTCTAAATAAAAGAAAAGAACTGCATGAAATGATCTTCAATGCACAGTCTCCAATGCATTATAAAATGGAAGCATATCTCAGAGTTATTGTGGTTTCAGTTTCAGACTCAAAGCAAATGTTACAAAAGTGTCATACAATTTTTTTTTTGGTTTCTCACTGCATATACAAGTTATGTTCACACTACACTCTAGTTTATTAATTGTGCAGTGATGTACAAAAAAAACACACAAGGTACAAATGTTACTTAAAAAGAAATTATTGTTTAAAAATGTACTAAATATCATCTGATCCTTCATATTTTTGCTGCTGAAGGGTCTTGTCTCAATACTGATGGCTGTTGACTGATTATAGGGATGGTTGCTCAAATTTGGGGTGGTTGTGGCAATTTCTTAAAAAAATACAATGACATTTGCCACATCAATTAACTCTTCCTTTCACAAATAATTTCTCTGTAGCATGCAATGACATTTGCCAACACTTTGTCTACAGTAGAACCTCTTTCAAAACTGGAGTCATTCCCCTCAAATTCTGCCACTGCCATTCATGCCACTGCAGGTTTATGTAATATCCTCAAATATTACATATTATAATATATAAAATGCAATTTAAACTATGTAAAATAGCATATTGAAAATAAAACCATTACTCTGTTGACAAAGGTCCATGTAGTCAAAGCTATGGTTTTCCCAGTAGTCATGCACGGATGTGAGAGTTGGACCATAAAGAAGGCTGAGCACTGAAGAACTGATGCTTTTGAGTTGTGGTGCTGGAGAAGACTCTTGAGAGTACCTTGGACTACAAAAAGATCAAACCAGTCAATTTTAAAGCAAATCAACCCTAAATATTCATCGCAAGGACTGATGCTATAACTGAAAGTTCAATACTGTGGCCACCTGATGTGAAGAATTGATTCAGGGAAGCCCAGTGTACTGCAGTTCCAAAGTTAGCAACTGAACAACAATATTCTCATTCCTTTGTTGTTATTTCAATTTTACAGCCTCTTCACCAGTGGAATATTCTATCCCAAGAAATCACTTTCTTTGGTCATCCACAGTCACACCTCATTCCACTTCTAATTCTAATTTATTATTTTTGGCATATCTGCAGTTACTTCCTCCACTGAAGTTCTGAACCGCTCCAACTCATTCCAAACTCCTGTTAACATTATTTAGACCTCTATTCTGAATCACAAATATTCTTAATGACATCAAGAATGATGAATCCCTTCCAGAATGTATTCAATTTACTTTGCTGAAATTTATCAGAAAAATCACTATCAATGGCAGCTGTATCCTTAAATATATGTTTATCAAATAATAAAACTTGAAAGTCAAAATAACTCCTTGATCCATGGGGTATAGAATGAATGTTGTTAGCAGGCAAGAGAATGATATTAATCTTGTTGTACATCTCCATCAGAGCTCTTGGATGACAAGGTGCATTGTCAATAATCAGTAATATTTTGAAAGAAATCTTTTATCTGAGCAGTAGGCTTAAAATACTCATTTAACCATGTTGTAAACAGATGTGCTGTGATTTCGGCTTCATTGTTCCATGTAGGGCACAGGGTAGATTTAGAATAATTTTTAATCACCATAGGATTTTCAAATGGTGACTAAGAGTTGGCTTCAACTTAATGTCATGAGTTGCATTAGCCCTTAACAAGAGAGTCAGCCTATCCTTTGAAGTTTTGCAACCAGGTATTGCGTTCTCTTCTCTAGCTGTAAAAGTCCTAAATGGCATCTTCTGCCATTATAAGGTTTTGTCTACCCTGGAAATCTGCTGTTTAGTAGAGTTACCTTCACTAGTTATCTTAATATTTGGAAATATTTAGAAATACTTGGTGCAGCTTCTATGTCAGTACCTGCTGCTAACCTGCACTTTCATGTTATAGAAATGGCTTCTTTCCTTATAAATGTCAAATCAATGTCTGCCAGCTTCACTCTTTGCTTCTACAGCTTCCTCACCTCTCTCAACATTCAGAGAATTGAAGAGAGCTAGGACTTTGTTCTGAATTAGGTTTTGGATTCAAAGAATATTGTGGTTGGTTGGATCTCCTAGCTGAATCTCTAAAACTTTCTCCATCATTACCAACAAATCTGTTTTGCTTTCTTTTCAGTCATATGTTCACTGGAGAAGCATCTTTAATTTCCTTCAAGAACGTTTTCTTTTCATTTACAATTTAGCTAACTGGCCCAGAAAGCCTAGCTTTTGGCCTATGTTGGCTCTTGACAAGCCCCCCTTGTTGAGCTTAATCATGTCTAGCTTTTTATTTAAAGTGAGAGACATGTGATTCTTCTTTCATTTGAACACATATGGGTATTGTGGGGTTATTAATAGGTCTAGTTTCAATATTACTGTTTGTCAAGTAATAGAGAAGCTTGAGCACAAGGAGAGACTTGGGAGAATGGGCAGTTGGTGGAGCAGTCAGAATACACACAGCATTTATCCACTGTTTGCAGCTTCATGTGGGCATAGTTAATCGTGCTTCAAAACAACTACAGTGGTAACATCAAACCACTCATCAAGGATCACCATGACAAATATAACAATAATGGAAAACTTTGAAATATTTTGGGAATTACACAAAAGTGATATAGAAATACCAAGTAAGCAAATGCTGTTGGAAAAATGGTGCTGATAGATTTGATTGACAAAGTGAAAGTGAAGTCATTCAGTCATGTCCGACTCTTTGCAACCTGTGGACTGTAGCCCACCAAGCTCCTCCATCCATGGGATTCTCCAGGCAAGAATACTGGAGTGGGTTGCCATTTCCTTCTCCAAAGGATTGCCACAAACCTTCAATTTGTAAAAACATACAATATCTATAATGTCCAATAAAGCAAAACACAATAAAATAAGGTGTATGTTTTTTAAAATTTTTTGAAGAAATTAAATATCACATTAATAAAAGTTAAGAATTTCAAAATAAAGGGTTTAATGCAATTAATATGTGCTTCATCATCATTCATACTAGGTTGAAGTTTAGGTAGTGCTGTACATTTTGAACAGTGAGATAAAAGCAGGAGATTAAAGTCAGGAATGTGAGTTCATATTATGGAAGTTTTCTATTATATTATAGAAACACTTATCCCAGTGTTATTGTTACACATAGACACTTTCAACAGAATGTAATTAAATAGTCCACATAAGAAATTTAAAAAAAAGAAATAAACTACTTTTTTATAAAAAGCATAATTGTAAATATATTGCCTTTAAATACTTTGTTATTGTACCTCCTCTCCTTAGAAGGAATCAGAGACACAATTGGTGTAACCCTTAGGTTAGCCATCTAAATTCACTCATCTGCATGACTGAAATTTGTATTAGGATGCTATAAAATTATAGGTAATTATTAATTTGTGTACTTTTCTCCATTTTCCTTCCATAGTATGAAACTGGAATACAATAACATAGCAGGTTTCTTTTTTCCCCAAGTCAACAAGCATTTATTAATGTTTCTTTATTCATTAGAAATTATCAATTGACTCTATGGCTTTGTCTGACTGTTACTCAAGAGACATTTGACAGCTGTTCCCTGAGGCCAAGAAAGATTTAGTCTAGAAATAGACTTTGGCAGCATTTGACTTGTATGATGCTCCAGGGGCTTTTTCACAGGTAAGATTTTCACAATGTGCAGGATTTCATTATTCTTTTTAGAATTTGTATCATTATTATTTTATATTTCTTCTGATTGAACACAAAGCATTTCATGCTGTTAAAATCACTAAAAGCAAAATCCACAGTTCTTGGGTACGTATCTTAAAGCTTTCTATACTTAGCAGTTCTGACAACACTGCTGACAACTAATATTGCTTCTATGCTTCTTGTGCTTCTGTCTTGCTGTTTCTGCTATTCCCTAATAGGGTCAGGACTCCAAACACTAAGTTAATGTTGAAGAAGACCTATCAAAAATGATTGCTTTGGCTGACAGCTTAGGATGTGTCCAAAATGCATCTGTCAGATTTTGACAGAAGCATTGTTTCCGATAAACTTTGAGCTTCAGTTTGCTGATTTGAATGCATTTCTACCACTATGCTAGGAAAAATGAACACTTCTCCCTTAACATTATTATTCTGTAAATTATTTTTCTCTTGCCTGACTCTTAAAATTTACTTCCAGTATAGTTAATGATACTTTTCAGATAAGGAAATAGAAGAGTGAGAAAATTCAGTAGATCACCTATGTTACAAAACTAACAAATGCCAGAACTACTGCTAGAACCCTTGTTTCCTGGATTTCATACCTGTTTTTTCATTCCACTTATTTACCCAAGAGTTACTTTGCTAATCCTTCACACTAGAAAAAGACCTTAAATTACATTCCACAACACAATGCACATTTCCTTTATGCCACCTACAGTGTTATTTAAATATTTGTTTATATGTCTTCTCCTTACTAGAAAATACATTTGAGGATGTTTCTATGCTGTTCCCTGTGAGAAACATGGTATTACTCAATAATACACAGCAGTGGAAACTAAGTAGCTCAAAAACACTTCTTTGTTAGTGATATTCAAGAACTGCTTTCTGCCTTGCTTCTCCAACTGGCAAATCCATCATCTGACTGAAGTCTGTTGAACTTGTGTCTTGCTTTTTATATTCTGAGTGTTCTCCCTCCCTGATATGAATCATCTCCCCAGCCCTACCCCAATCAATCCTCCCCATCCACCTGACCCACCAGCCCCCCTCCAAAGAAAACCTGTCAAGAATAACTCTTAGTGCTGGTGTCTCCTTTGGGCATGTTATAAGAACTAGAATTAAAACAATAACATGTCAACTGCTATCTTCATGTGCTCAAATTCTCTTTGTCCAGAAACTATATAGTTCCAGCTTAATTATAAACTTGTCCCTATTCCTCAAGGAATTAATATGGTCGAGTGGAATAACAAAGATTTTTGTGGACAAACAAATCTGAGCTCATATTCTAGGAAAGCCTCCAGTCTTACTTTCTTCAGATATAAAATGTGTATGAATATCCAAGACAGAGTTTTGGTAAGAGCAGAATATATTGAGCACCTAAGGAAGAGCACAAAAATATTGTGTTGTTTATGTTTATATTGAACTTTGAAAAATCATAACTTTTTTTCTGATACATTCTCCCTCCAGACTCCACACTCACATTTTTTTTTTTTTTTTTTACTTTTCATTTCCATAGAACTTATTTCTATTATTAGTACCATCTCTACTATTAGCATTTCCCTGTGTGAGCTCTGGCCCTCTCTAATTGTTTATTCTATCACTCTGTTCTTATATGTTGGTCTCCTCATCTTAACTGAAGGATGGTTTTTCTTTTTACAGTTCTTTTTCCATTGATCCCAATTCATAGACCATGGAGAAGGATTGGGCCATCTTCTTTGTCCCTAATTTTCCATTCTTTTAAATAAGTTATCATCTTTTTAAGGCTGCTACTTTGTATTTTGTCCTTTCCTTGGTATCTTCTCATTTGTATTAATTAGTCTTGCAATATTTACTGTAGCAAACATGTGATGTTTGTATCTTTGCCTCAATCCCCTTCTAATTGCAGCCACAGCTGCAGTACATGGAGGAGAACTCTGCCAGCTACAACTTCTGTATTCAACCTCAGGGTTTTCTATACAGAATCAAACATGTTGGATCTAGTTAAAGTACAGCCAAGACATGAAAATGAGTTAATCCCCTAGGACTCCCACAGATGCTGAGGGATTAAAGCAAATGGAGAAATACTCTGATCTCCCATATCTCAAAGGCATAATTCTTGAAAGTATCCCTGACACTTCTAGAGATTTTCTGGATCAAGCTCTCATCGCTCACATAGGTGACCTGAAAAACATATTCTGGTTTTGAATCTTTCTCCTTCTTGGTCTCACTTTTCTTTTTTCCTCACTTTGCTTCTTGGAATCATTTCTCAATAAGCTACATGTGTCCATATCCTTAACATCCATTCTCTTATTAGAGTGGAACTAAAAATTATACATTTTCAAGATTGTAAACAAGTAACCATTATCTTCATCTCTCTTTTCTTTCTGCTGTTATATTTCCTCTAGCCTAGTAACATAACCATGTATGCTATTTCTCCCTGTTTTTTTCTTTGTTTGTTTTTGCTTCATTTTACTCTGAATAACTAAAGATTTCACTTTATGTTCAAGTATATCAAAGGAGCAGGCATATACTAATATATACTTCTTTCTCACCAATTGGAATCCAGTCCTTTACCTCCTTACTCTCTGAAATTCTTCCTTGAAATGTATCAAACGCTCCCTAGTTTCTAAATTCTATAAGCTCTTTTGAACATTCTCTTTGACATTTTCAGGCTTTGATCACAATATAAATTTTCCTTTCTATTGATTTTTAGGACAAATTTCTCTCTTGCTTCTAGACTTTCTTCTCTGAATACTTCACATATTCTGCTGAATTACATTCAGATGTTTTTCCTTAAGATTCAAATTGTCCTACACTTGAACTACAGTCAAATTTTACTCTAGGAAGGTTTCATTTTCACATTCTATACTGCAAATGTGTTGTTCTCAAAATTTTCTGCACAATGAAATTACCAGAGGATAAGAAAAAAAAAAAAAAAAAAGAAGAAGAAGAAGTTGCAGCTTAGTGCCTGCCTGCAGACATATTAAATGGCTTGAAACTGGAGCCGATTATACAGAGTGAAGTGAGCCAGAAAGAAAAACACCAATACAGTATACTAACACATATATATGGAATTTAGGAAGATGGCAATGATGACCCTGTATGCAGCACAGCAAAAAAGACACAGATGTGTACAGCGGACTTTTGGACTCAGAGGGAGAGGGAGAGGGTGTGATGATTTGGGAGAATGGCATTGAAACATGTATAATATCATGTAAGAATCGAAATGCCAGTCTATGTCTGATGCAGGATATGACACGCTTGGGGTTGACGCGCGGGGATGACCCAGAGAGATGTTGTGGGGAGGGGGGTGGGAGGGGGGTTCATGTTTGGGAACGCATGTACACCTGTGGTGTATTCATGTCAATCTATGCCAAAACCAATACAGAATTGTAAAGTAAAAATTAAAAATAAATAAATAAATTAATTTAAAAAAAAATAAAAAAAAGAGAATTGGGCATTAGGATTTTTATAAAATGATGTAATGTTCAGTAAAATTTGAGAACCACTGTTCTAAATTAAAGATAAATGTAACTCCTAAATTTTTTAGTATTTGTCCGACATCTTGTCATCTCCAGTTTTTAGTTTACATTGTTTAAGAAATGCTTTTCTAGCCTTATCTCCACTTTGCCAAATCTTACCTTTCTTTAAGTTCCAGGGGAAACAGCATTTCTTCCATTAAACATATTCTAAGCAGTTTAGACTAATACTGAACCATTTGAAAATGTTATTAATGTATCTTTTATAGACTTTTGCTTTCATGAGAATATGTTCAACTTCTGTGTTGTTCACCAATGTATCCCGCATTCAAGCAGGTTTTCTGAAAGTCATATAGGAGACTCTCATGAAATACTTGATTACTGACTGACTGACTGACTGACTACTTGAATAAACCAACTGAAAAATGACCAACAACCTCATATGTTCTTGTTCAGGGCCTATGATCACCTAAAAATGACAATGCCTGAGGGAAATATCTATGTCTAATTAATCTACTACATCTCTCTATTCTGAAGGACTATCTTATATATACATGTTGCTGATAATTATTTTTAGATAGGTAAATTAATGAATATATAGACAGCTTTACATTTAATTATCTTAAATTTTTAAATAATAAATTTAATTACTTAAGAAAAAAAAGTGAAACTGACCAAGCCATAGTATGTCTACACTTCATTTTTCTGATTTCGAATGAAAAGACTTGGCTAAGATATTTCTATTTTATGCCTCTAAAATAATATACTCTTCTATTCATTTTAATTATATAGCTATTGTTTATTAAAAGCTAGCTGTGTGCCAAGCATTGGGATAAATGTGTTGAAGGTATTGTTTATTCAGTTCTCACAAAAGGTGACTGTAGGGCATGAAGTTAGGATACAGACTATATTAGATTCAAATCCTAGTCTCCTTACTAAATTAATCATGACTGCAGGTAAATTACTAATCTCTTTAATTCACTTTCTTTCACTTACTATAAAACTAAGGTAATACAGCTCATTTCAATGAGTTGTGAGAATTAAATTAGTTAATGTGTGAAAAGTGTTTAGAAGTTGCCTGGTACTGAATAAATGATTGGTTTTTAAACTATTAATTTAATAGTTATTATTCAATACTAACTACAGGATGAAAATATAAATTAGAGTTAGTGAGTATTTTTCAGCATCATAGATGCTTCAAATGGAAGAGTTTAAATTCAAATAGGATTAGTTATTAGCTCCTTAGAAATTGTGTTCCAGTTAATACTGGAATATGTCTTAGCCCTACATATGCAGCGTGCTGTTTATAAACTTATGACGCTTGATACTCTTTAGAGAGAAATTTGGATTCACTCTGTGATTAGAACTATTATAAAGTTATAAAGCTCTAAAACAGATTTGTAATGGAAATCCTGACCTAGCTTTAACTATAGGTGACACTAAATAAATGTCTTTGCTTTGGCTCTGAATCTACTCAGTAAAGTGGAAAATGACTGTGCTAGTTGGGTGTGCAATCATACAAAACAGCTCAGTAAATTGTAAAGAATGTTCTGGCACCAAATGCTTGTGCAAGAACAGCATTTATGCAGGGGTATACATATTTAAATTTGAGATCAAGTTGCTGATTCTGTGCTAACATTTGTAAGACAAGCTTTTAAAATATAGTTAATGTTTAATTTCCATTTCTACCATAATGGAGTCAAAACTTATTATACACTAAAGAAGATGTAGTAGTACTTAGTCTCCTTTAAAAATGTGCCTTATATCTACCCAAGCACAGAGCTCATCTGTTTAAGAAGGATCCTGTAAACATGATTTGTGCGTTTTTGTGTAACATTATAAGTCTCTGTATAGTGTTGCCCTCAAACCCCAAGATACTGGAAGGAAAGGGAGTAAATATTTTCTCAGAAGTATACTTTATTTTAAATGGAATCTAATTACTTTACAATATTGTAGTATTTTTTGCCATACATTGATATGAATCAGCCATGTGTGTACATGTGTCCCCCATTCCAAAACTGCCTGCTACCTCCCTCCCCATCCCATCCCTCAGGGTCATCCCAGTGCACTAGCCCTGATTGCTCTGTCTCATGCATGGAACCTGGACTGGTGGTCTATTTCAAATATGGTAATGTACATATTTCAATGCTATTCTCTCAAATCATCCCAACCTCACCTTCATGTGTTAATATACTATATTGGTGTTTCTCTTTCTGACTTATTTCACTCTGTATAAGAGGCACCTCATTAGAACTGATTCAAATGCATTCTTTTTAAGAGCTGAGTAATATTCCATTGTGTATATGTACCACAGCTTCCTTATCCATTCATCTACAGATGGACATCTAGGTTGCTTCCATGTCCTAGCTATTATAAACAGTGCTGTGATGAACATTGGGGTGCATGTGTCCCTTTCAATTCTGGTTTCCTCAGTGTGTATGCCCAAGAATGAGATTTCTGAGCCGTTTGGCAGTTCTGTTTCCAATTTTTTAAGGAATCTCCACACTGTTCTCCATAGTGGCTGTACTAGTTTGCATTCCCACCAACAGGGTAAGAGGGTTCCCTTTTCTCCATAACCTCTCCAGAATTTATTGCTTGTAGACTTTTGGATAGCAGCCATTCTGACCAGCGTGAGATGGTACCTCATTGTGGTTTTGATTTGATTTCTGATAGTGACTGATGTTGAGAATATTTTCATGTGTTTGTTAGCCATCTGTATGCTTTATCTGGAGAAATGTCTATATAGTTTTTTGGCCCATTTCATGATTGAGTCTTTAATTTTCTGGAACTGAGCTGCATGAGCTGCTTGTACATTTTGGAGATTAATTCTTTGTCAGTTGCTTCATTTGCTATTATTTTCTCTCCCATTCTGAAAGCTGTCTTTTCACCTTACTTATAGTTTCCTTCGTTGTGCAAAAGGTTTTAAGTTTAATCAGGTCCCATTTGTTTATTTTTGCTTTATTTCCATTACTCTGGGAGGTGGGTCATAGAGGATCCTGTTGTGATTTATGTCAGAGAGTGTTTTTCCTATGTTTTTCTCTAGGAGTTTTATAGTTTCTGGTCTTACATTTAGATCTTTAATCCATTTTGAGTTGATTTTTCTGTATGGTGTTAGAAAGTGTTCTAGTTTCATTCTTTTACAACTGGTTGACCAGTTTTTCCAGCACCACTTGTTAAAGAAATTGTCTTTTCTCCATTGTATATTCTTGCTTCCTTTGTCAAATATAAGGTGTCTATAGGTGTGTGGATTCACCTCTGGGCTTTCTGTTTTGTTCCATTGATCTATATTTCTCTCCTTGTGACAATACCATGCTCTCTTGATGCCTGTAGCTTTGGAGTATAGTCTGAAGTCAAGCAGGTTAATTCCTCCAGTTTCACTCTTCTTTCTCAAGATTTCTTTGGCTATTCGAGTTTTTTTTTTTTTTTTTAATTTCCATACAAATTGTGAAGTTATTTGTTCTATTTCTCTGAAAAATTCCATTGGTAGCTTGATAGAGATTGCATTGAATCAATAGATTGCTTTGAGTAGTATACTCATTTTCAGTATATTGATTCTTCCAATCCATGAACATGGTATATTTCTCCAACTATTTGTGTCATTTTTGATTTCTTTCATCACTGTTTTATAGTTATATATGTCTTTTGTTTCTTTAGGTAGATATATTCCTAAGTATTTTATTATTTTCATTGCAATGGTGAATGGAATTGTTTGCTCAATTTCTTTCTGTTTTCTCATTGTTAGTGTATAGGAATGCATGGGATTTCTTTGTGTTAATTTTATATCCTGCAAATTTACTATATTCATTGATTAGCTCCAGTAATTAAGAAAACATGTCATTTCTTACCTTTCAGACCATGTAACTGACAAAAACAAGAGAGTTCCATAAAAAACATTTATTTCTGCTTTATTGACAATGACAAAGCCTTTGACTGTGTGGATCACAATAAACTGTGGAAAATTCTGAAAGAGATGGGAATACCAGATCACCCGACCTGCCTCTTGAGAAACCTATATGCAGGTCAGGAAGCAACAGTTAGAACTGGACATGGAACAATAGACTGGTTACAAATAGGAAAAGGAGTAGATCAAGGCTGTATATTGTCACTCTGCTTATTTAACTTATATGCAGAGTATATCATGAGAAACGCTGGGCTGGAAGAAGTGCAAGCTGGAATCAAGATTGCCAGGAGATATATCAATAACCTCAGATATGCAGATGACACCACTCTTACGTCAGAAAGTGAAGAGGACTTAAAGAACCTCTTGATGAAAGTGAAAGAGGAGAGTGAAACAGTTGGCTTAAAGCTCAACATTCAGAAAATGAAGATCATGGCATCTGGTCCCATCACTTAATGGGAAATAGATAAGGAAACAGTGTCAGACTTTATGTTTCCAGGCTTCAAAATCACTACAGATAGTGATTGCAGCCATGAAATTAAAAGACACTTACTCCTTGGAAGAAAAGTTATGACCAACTTAGATAGCATATTGAAAAGCAGAAACATTATTTGGCCAATAAAGGTCCATCTAGTCAAGGCTATGGTTTTTCCAGTGGTCATGTATGGATGCGAGATTTGGACTGTGAAGAAGGCTGAGCACGAAACAATTGATGCTTTTGAAGTGTGGTGTTGGAGAAGACTCTTGAGAGTTCCTTGGACTGCAAGGAGATCCAACCTTTCCATTCTAGAGGAAATCAGCCCTGGGTGTTCTTTGGAAGGAATGATACTGAAGCTGAAACTCCAGTACTTTGGCCACTTCATGCGAAGACTTGACTCACTGGAAAAGACTTTGATGCTGGGAGGGATTGGGGGCAGGAGGAGAAGGGGATGACAGAGGACGAGATGGCTGGATGGCGTCACTGACTCGATGGACATGAGTTTGAGTGAACTCTGGGAGATGGTGATGGATAGGGAGGCCTGGCGTGCTGTGATTCATGGGGTCGCAAAGAGTCACACACGACTGAGTGACTGAACTGGACTGACAAAAGTAACTGCTCATTTCCAAGGAATGACACAAACAGAAAAGAATAATTTCCTTTTGCTAATTACCCAATACTGACAATGCCTTCCTACATGACTAAAATATCACTTATAAAGTGGAATTCTTAGTAGCGATGTCCACATCAGCATACCTTATATTAAAATTTAATTAATTTTTTCCTATTTTCTTATTTAGGATCAATCTAAAGTTATATTCTGCTGATAATTCCAATATTGACAGAATACCATCATTTATTAAGTCTCTAATAAAATATGCATAGCTCATTTACTCTTTGATTAATTTTTGAATATTCTGATATATGTGTATTTTCTAAACTATAAAATGGCACATAAACACAACGATTTATAAAAATAGAGTTATTATCATCTTTATGAAAATTGAAAACTAAAGATCAATCTTGAATGATAAATATTTGAACCTATATTTAATAGCCATTATATTATGAGAAGTTTTCTCTTTTTAAGGAGGTCATATATCTACCAGTTTTTCAATATCCATCAAACTCCTCATGTCTTAACTTCCCTCTGACAATGTTCAGAAAATATGGTATATGATTAAAATCATCTATCTGAAATCTTTAACTCTCCAACTGTTCTCTTTTCATTGTACTCATACTCCTCCAAAATTCCAACTGTGGCTAAAATGAACCACTGATTATACTCTGTCTATAATCATGGAGATGAATACTGTCACCATTTTTTTCTGTGGGGACCCTGATTGCCCCACAAAATTACAGACTTCCTTGATCTCATTCTACTTTGTGCTAGACACATAAAATTTCTCTACTTCTTCACCAATAATTTCTCTCTAGTTAAACGCATATAATCACTTACAGTTATGTACTGTCTGTAGGCCAATGACTGTAAAACTTTTTCACCATACCCCTGGATCAAATCTCCACTCCACCTTTATGGAACATTTGGTCTGTTGCTTTTATCAATTTATTCTTAAGCCACTTACTAACTCCTACAACCAGGACCCTTGTAGGCAACATCTCTCCACCCAGCTTATTGTTAAAATACTTTTATGCACTTAACAGGACCAGATAAACCACTCCTTTGTCATTACTTTTGTTATTACCTAAAATGGGTCTATGGCATGAAATGTTTACCATTGGAAACACCCTAAACTGCTCTTATGGAGGACTAGGGGAAGAATTCAGTGACTTACATTCCCTCAGAGGAAATAAGAGGATAAGACTTATGGCTGTTTTGCTAGGTTCCCAGTCTTAGGGCACAGGCTTGAATTGTTTTACATCATGGTATCTATTCCCATCCATGGTGGACACACCAGCAATGAGTTAAAATTACAGCCCCTTAATCCTACCCAGCACTAGTCATGCTGAAAACCTTCAGGATACCCAACTCTAGCCTGGGGATCCCAGGAGATCGACCTGCCTTGACCTGCCTAGAGATCTGGTCTCTGGGAGTTTGTCATGCCTCAATCTGCTCGGGGATCTGCCAGTTCAAGGGTCGCAGGGGATTGACATGGCTTGACCTGTCCAGGGACCCAATTCTTGGGAGGTCAACATACCTCGACCTGCCAAAGGATTTGCTCTCCAGGAGGTTGTTACTCCTCAACCTGCCTGGGGATCTGCACCCTGACTCAGGGATGCCTGGTTCTCAGGTTGCAACAATACTGGGTAGAATAAGCTTCAGAAAGTCTCACCCCTAAGGAAGTCTACCCACGGAAATAGGAAGGAGCCTATTACTTGTGGGACTGTCTCAGCAATAACTCAGAAATCCAACAATAAACCCATTGCCTTTCTGGACAGGCTAAAAGAGGCCCTCAAAAAGTTTACCAGTCTGGACTTAGACTCTTATGAGGGACAGGCAATTTTAAAGAACAAATTCCTGTCCCAATGTGAAGGAAGAACAGATAGGTGGTACAGGAGCCACACCTATGTGCATCAGACATCAGGATAAAGTTACAACAGCTACAGCAACAGAACCCTGCTGCCTCTTTAGATGAGATGGTCCAGACAGCCCCCAATACTTTTATAACAGAGAACAGGAGAGGAAGTCCAAGGACCAGGAGAGGAAGTCCAAGGACCAGGAAAGGAAGAAAAGGAAAGAGACAAGGCATGCTGAGATGCTGGCTGCCTTCTAGGAAAGCCTTGCTGTGATCCCTGAGTTCTTAAAGGACAAGGCACAAGACAAATGCCTAATCTATAGACTAGCAGGACATTGGGCCAAAGAGGGTCCAAACAAGTCTCCTAAAATGGCTTGTTACAAATACCATCAATTGGAACTCTAGGAAGTACTGTGCACTTGGGACCCAAAAGCCTCAAAGTCAAGCACCAAGTCTTCCCTCAGGATGATTCAACAGGACTGAAGCAACCTGATCCAGCCAGCCTGCCTGTCACAGATAACCATCATGGGGCTGGAGCCAAGGGTGGAACTGGATGAGGCAAATAGGTCCAAGAATTTCTTGGTTGACACAGGGACTATCTACTCTGTCCTAACCTCTGACTCTGGGGACTTCTCCTCCCAAATCTGTACCATTTTGGGTGCTGCAGAAAAAAAAAAAAAAATTACAAAAAGATTCACCTGAGCACTTTTTTGTTGCTGGGATGGACAAATATTTTCCCACCAGTTTCTGACTGTTCCTGAGTGTCCTACTCCTTTATTGAGAAGAGATCTTTCTCTGCCTTCGAAATCTTGCAGTCTTGATAGAAGATGCTTTAAAAGTCTCTCTTGGGGACAAACTAACTACTTTTGTCAGTCATCAAGTGAAACAACTCCTGAATGGGGGAGGCCATTTATAGATGTCTGATCAAAGGATCCTCAGATATCAAGTAGTGTTGATGGAAAATCCAGGCCTGACTCTATCCCTTTGTGAGGTTCTTAATCCAGCTACCCTCCTGCCTAGGCTCAAGGGCTCTCTCCCCTTTCACTCTTGCTTAGAAACCCTGGACAAAACCCAAAAATGGATTGTCAGATCTTCTGATCAATTCTGTGGAAATCTGGTATACTGATGGAAGCAGCTTTGTCTTAGATGGAAAGAAAAGAGCCAGATATGCAGCAGCCTCCAATTTTGAGACCATAGTGGTTAAGCCTTTGCCACCAGGCACTTCAGCCCAGTTGGCTGAGCTCATAGCCCTGACTTGAGCTGTAGAGCTGGGAAAAGGAAAAAGAGTAGCTGTTTACACTGACTCCAATTATGTCTTTCTGATGCTACATGTACATGCTTATATTTGAAAATAAAGAGGCTACTTGACCACCCAAGGGTCACCAATCAATTATGGTGATCAAATCCTCAGGTTCTTGGAGGCAGTCCATCTGCCCACTGAGGTTTCAGTCTCTCACTGTAAAGGACACCAAAAAGGGAGCATGGAAGTGGCATGAGGGAACCAAGCAGCTGATCAGGCAGCTAAGAGAATAGCATTACAGAACAATGGCCTAATAGGGGTTGCCACCTTAGTTCCACAGACTAATTAGCCAGAAGGAGTCTTCCTATACTGAAGGAGAGACTCTTAAAGCTAAGAGTGAGGACTTCCAAGAAGATCATATGGGATGGTTCCAAAAGGAAGGACTCCTTTTTTTACCCTGGGAACCTACAAAGGAAGTTGGTTAATTCCTTACATGCCATCACTCACTTAAGGGAGAAGGCCCTCCAAAGATTACTAGAAAGGTCCTTCAGAGGAACAGACCTGAAAACAACTATAAGACAAGTGGTCTTCTTTTGTCCCACTTGCCAATTAAACAGTCCCCAAGAAACTTGAAGACCCCAGCTGGCCCAGTTCATCCAATGGCAAGGGACCTATGTAGGAGAGGACTGACAGATGGACTTAATGCAGATGCCAGTTTCTCAAGGGTATAAATACCTATTAGATACATTCACAGGATGGACTGAAGGCTTTCCCACCCAGACTGAGAAGCCTGAGGAGGTGGTAAAAAAAAACTGCTCCATGAAATCATTCTGAGATTTGGTCTTCCCAGGTCATTACAAAGTGACAATAGGACATCATTTACTTCTAAGGTCAGCCAAAAGGTCTCTAAAGCATTAGGCATTGCTTATTATCTGCATTGTGCCCAGAGCCTTCAGTCTTTGGGAAAAGTAGAAACAGCCAATCAATTCCTAAAATCAGTGATCAAAAAGATAACCCAGGACACCTCCCTGGGATAGAAGGAGGTTTTACCAATAGCTCTCCTCCACGCTGGTATTGTCCCTAAGTAACAGGCTGGTCTTATTCCTTATGAGATGCTATATGGGCAACCTTTTGTTTATGTTAATGACCTCTTCCTAGATCTAGAGTCTCAGACCCTGCAGTCTTATACCATGGCCATTGAACGATTCCAACAAGATATACACTTGTGAGATGTCAACCAGGACCCAAAAGATTCTGAAGAGCCACCACTATATGCTCCAGGGACTCAAGTCCTAATTAAAATCTGGAAAGATGGGTCACCAAAGGCTCAACTCCAGCCCACATGGGAAGGCCCTAACACTGTAATACTTTCTACTTCCACAGCAGTCAGGGTACCAGGGCACAACTTCTGTATTCACTACTCATGAGTCAAACTGTGGAAAAAAACAGAAGAGGACACTCAATACACCTGTCAACAAGCTACAACATGCAGTGCCAGTTGAACAAGGAAATATAAAACTACACCCTACCATGGAAAATATCACTCACTCCTAGATGGACACCGCTATAAGAACTCTGAGGCTTGAGACTAGCAAGAGGGGGAGAGCCAATGCCCCTCGCCATCCCAATTCAGCAGGAAGTAGACAAGGAGATTTCAACACCCCTATTCACAAAGAATTGGACCTCCCATATCTTGAAGAGAGAATGTTAGGTAGTTAAGATAGGAAAAAGAAGTCTAAAATGGTGGTGGCTAAAATACAAAAAAGGAGAAAAACTCGTGAAAATGGAGCAAGGGAAAATCCATGGACTGGAGTGAGAACTTCAGGTGAAACAAATATGCTACTTTTTGCATAGGGTAGGCTCAACGGCGGCGGGAGGAAACAAACTTATAAAAGGAGGAAGCCAAGACAGATTGAGGCCTTTCCTTTGGGCTTGGCCACCCTCATGCCTCGAGGGTGTACTATCCTTTGCTTGCTGAATAAAACTGAACTGTAAGCAACTGTAACACTGGTCCGCCATTACAAATTTTTGCTATGGTGAAACAGAACCGAGGAAATTACACACTCCCCCAACAGTTTAATGGCAGATTTATTTTTCTCTTTTAGAAGTTGTCTGTTCTCTGCTTATAAGAGTATATCCAAATATTTTGTGGCCAAAAACATGAACAATAGCAGATTGTATTAGATCCCACTTAACTTCTGTTTCTAGGTGGACCTCAGGTCCAGGCAAACCTGGCTCTTTTACACTGACACCAAATACTCAGAATTTTGACTGAAGTAGAAAAGAATAACTTTATTGCTTTGCCAGCCAAAAAGGGCCACAGGAGATAAATGCCCTCAAAATCTTGTGTCCCAACTTGGATTGGGTAGTGAGAAGTTTAATAATAAATATTCAAATAGGGTGTGATCAGCTCATGGACATTCTTCTGATTGATTGGTGATGAAGTAAGTGGGAGTCAGCATCATCAGTCTTCAGGTCTGAGGTCTACATGCTGTGGGCAGCATGCTGTTTTTAATTTCTCCCACCAGGTGGGGTTTCAGTTCTGCAAAATAGCTCAAAGATATTGTGTGTATTACTTGATGGGGAAACTGGACGTTGCCCCAAGGCTGCATTGTTGCTTCTCTTGATTTTGTTTCCCCCTGGGATCAAACCCCAGGTCTCCTGTATTGCAGGTGGATTCTTTACCAGCTGATCTACAAGGGAAGCCCAATAATATACTACAGTCAACTGTCCCAGGCAATTTCATGGCTCCAGTCACCATCTGCAGTGATTTTGGAGCCCAAGAAAATAAAGTCTTGCACGGTTTCCATTGTTTCGCATCTATTTGTCATGAAGTGATGGGGCTGGATGCCATGATCTTAGTTTTTCCAATGTTGAGGTTTAGCCAGTTTTTCACTTTCCACTTTCACTTTCATCAAGAGGCTTTAGTTCCTCTTCATTATCTGCCATAAGGGTGATGTCATCTGCATATCTGAGGTTAATGATATTTCTCCCTGAAATCTTGATTTAGCTTGTGCTTCATCCAGCCCAGCATTTTACATGATGTACTTTTCATATAAGCTGTGAATGGCTCCAAAAAAGTAATTAACACATTCTCTCCCCAATGCTGGTCAAGTCATGAAACTAACAGCCTTTGCTTTACTTCCTCATGTCTTTCCACTCTCTGTTCTATAAAAGAGACTAGCATCCAGAATCCAATAAGATAGCTATTTTTAGACAAGAGTCTAACACCTTCTTGGTCTGGTAGCTTTCCAAGTAAAGCCGTATTCCTTAACTCAAAATCTTGTCTGCAATTTATTGGTTTGTGATGCAGAGAGCAGAGTGAGCTTGGGTTCAGTAGCAGTAAGCCTTTGTTGAACAGAAGTTTTAATATGCAATTAAGTAAACCTGCCATTTTTCCCCTCTGTCTAACTCTGGATATATAGAATAATGTATATTATTATATAAAATTACACTGCCTTATCTTGTTTCCCTGAATCCACTCTTATTCTCCTTGAGAGCAATGCCCAAATAAAACCGTTTAGCTAGAAACTCCATATTAGGTTCCTTTTTGAGAAATCTAACCTAAGCATTTGATATCAAAACCAGTCTTTCAGAATGGAATTCTAGAGTTGGATAAAAGTTCATCAATTATATTCACATATTGTGGGGTCATGTCTTGTTAAAATTTGACTTAAATTATTTTCACTAAATGGATTCACTTGAAAGGATTTAAATTCAGAATTACCGTAGGGAGTGAAATGTTTCTTTTTGGAAACCATCAAATGTAAATTTTAATTTTTATTTAGGGTCATGTACATAAATGTTAAAGAGTGAAAAATAATTCTTAGTAATTATGTTGATAAAGATAATTGCAAAAGCTGACTTTTCAAGTTCAATTAAAACTAATAATAATAATGATAATAGTTATTCATTGAATCCATACTACATTCTTAGAAAGTTAATCACATTATCATCTCTTAAAATTCACAGCAATCCTACAATTATGAAAGGAAACTTACATACAGATCCTTAGATCACCATTTTATAAAGTTATACGGTGTTCTCCTAGGTTCAGACCAATAACGAACTGCTAATTTATTTCTGCTTTATTGACTATGCCAAAGCCTTTGACTGTGTGCATCACAAGAAACTGTGGAAAATTCTGAAAGAGAGGGGAATACCAGACCACCTGACCTGCCTCTTGAGAAATCTGTATGCAGGTCAGGAAGCAACAGTTAGAACTGGACATGGAACAACAGACTGATTCCAAATAGGAAAAGGAGTACGTCAAGGCTGTCTATTGTCACCCTGCTTGTTTAACTTCTATGCAGAGAACATCATGAGAAACGCTGGACTGGAAGAAACACAAGCTGGAATCAACATTGCTGGGAGAAATATCAATAACCTTAGATATGAAGATGACACCACCCTTATGGCAGAAAGTGAAGAGGAACTCAAAAGCCTTTAGATGAAAGTGAAAGAGGAGAGTGAAAAAGTTGGCTTAAAGCTCAACATTCAGAAAACAAAGATCATGGCATCTGGTCCCATCACTTCATGGGAAATAGATGGGGAAACAGTGGAAACAGTGTCATGGAAACAGTGTCAGACTTTATTTTGGGGGCTCCAAAATCACTGCAGATGGTGAGTGCAGCCATGAAATTAAAAGACGCTTACTCCTTGGAAGAAAAGTTATGACCAACCTAGATAGTATATTCAAAAGCAGAGACATTACTTTGCCGACTAAGGTCCATCTAGTCAAGGTTATGGTTTTTCCTGTGGTGATGTATGGATGTGAGAGTTGGACTGTGAGGAAGGCTGAGCGCCGAAGAATTGATGCTTTTGAAGTGTGGTGTTGGAGAAGACTCTTGAGAGTCCCTTGGACTGCAAGGAGATCCAACCAGTCCATTCTGAAGGAGATCAGCCCTGGGATTTCTTTAGAAGGAATGATGCTTTGGCCACCTCATGGGAAGAGTTGACTCATTGGAAAAGACTTTTATGCTGGGAGGGACTGGGGGCAGGAGGAGAAGGGGACGACCAAAGATGAGATGGCTGGATGGCATCACAGACTCAATGCCTGTGAGTCTTAGTGAACTCCAGGAGATGGTGATGGACAGGGAGGCCTGGCGTGCTGTGGTTCATGGGGTCGCAAAGAGTCGGACACGACTGAGTGACTGAATTGAACTGAATTTAAAGAAAAAGAAAAAGTTAATTCCACCAGGAAATGATTTGGGAGAATGGCATTGAAACATGTATAATATCATGTAAGAATCGAATTGCCAGTCTATGTCCGATGCAGGATACAGCACGCTTGGGGCTGGTACGCGGGGATGACCCAGAGAGATGTTGTGGGGAGGGGGGTGGGAGGGGGATTCATGTTTGGGAACACATGTACACCCGTGGTGGATTCATGTCAATGTATGGCAAAACCAATACAGAATTGCAAAGTAAAAAATAAATAAATAAATAATAAAATACATACATATTACAGTAATTGAGTTTATGAACTGATTTTTTCAACATATAAATAAATTTCTTCCTTCTCTCCCACTCATTCTCTTGCTCTTGTGTCCATCTACCAGCTGCCTATCCATCACCACTAGAAACTGTATTTTTACAGTTTTGTATCACAGTCTCCTCAGAAAGTAGTCTAGTAGAAACTTGCTGAGACACGCCCATTATGCTAGCCTTTATTCAGCCCTTATTCTTTCCACCCATTCAACTTTCTACAGATTTTTTTCTCCTCTTTCTTGCTTAATTGCATGATGAAAATAATTGCCTTCTAGCTAAAGTTGTACTAGGCAACTGATGTCTACTTACTCCCTAGTGCACCTTTCCTTCAGGTGCTTTCTTTATTCTAGAAAGGAGGTCGCAAAACAGTAACCTTGAGGACCACCAGTACCTGTTTCTGAACCAACGCCAGCCTTAGTGATCTCAATGTCTCTAGGAGGAAAGAAGAATGCTAGACTATATCAGCCCCAATCCTAATCTATAGCCCTATTTTCCACTATAAAACTTCCTATTTTCCAGAAAGGGGCGCATGATATTGAAGGCATTGGCCTGCTGAGGGCCCCTTTGCCTGGCATAGTAATAAAGTTACTCTTTTCTACTCTTCCAAAACACTATCAGCACTGATAGACACTGATAAACAGAGGCTGGGTTTTTGGCAACAAAGTACAGCAACTCATTTTTATTCCAGTACAAATGTTCCAGTTAATAAATGGCAGTATGGGAGTTCTACACATGCTTTCTGATGCTAAGTCTACTAAGTTAAATTATATGACTTATTTACAAAGCACAACCATTTTGTTGCAGGAAGGGGGAACCCTTCTAGGACCCAAGAATGGGCTCTTTTCTAACTCTCAGAAATGAATTGTTGGAGACATAGATGCTGACAATGTAAGAGACTTTATTGGGAAGGGGTGTCCAGGGCCTTCCCAGGTGACACAGTGGTAAAGAACCTGCCTGACAATGCAGGAGACGTGGGTTCAATCTCTGGGTTGGGAAGATCCCCTGGAGAAGGAATTGGTATCCCACTAAAATATTTTTGTCTGGAGAATCCCAAGGACAGAGGAACCTGGTCGACAGCAGTCCATGGGGTCACAAAAAGTCAGACACAACTGAGCAATAGAGGTTGAACACATGCCAGGATGGACAGCAGCAGGGTAAAGGAATCCTAGAAGAACTGCTTTGCTGTGTGGCTTGCAGCCTCAGGTTTTATGGTAATTGGTTAGCTTCTGGGTTGTGACTGGCCAGTTATTCTGACTCAGGATTTTTGCCGGTTGTGTGCACATCACTCAGCCAAGAAGGGTTCCAGCAAGAAGGATCCTGGGAGGTTAGTAGGGCATGAGGACCGGAGTCTCCTTTTGACCTTTCTGAATTCTTCCAGGTGGTGGTAGCTTGTTAGTTCTGCATTTCTTACTAGGACTTCTTGTTTAAGAGAACTCACTGAAGTAGTTATCATGGTGCCTGATCAGGGTGGGCAGTTTCAGTCAGTGGTTCCCTAACAGTTTGAATGGTCAAACAACTGGGCTTAATGAAGCAATTTTCCCATCTTCTATAGATTGTACAAATTTTCTGTTCAGATTAAGCCTGGTAAAATAAATTTAGCTCCAGACTTGAAGATAGGAAAATAAACATAGAAACAACCGGAGTACAGTAAGCTGAGTCAGAGTAAATAGCAATGGAAAAGCCCCAAGGAAGGAGCATGCTGGTATTAGAAACATTATCAAGGAAGGAAAGAGTTAAGATGTGAGACTGAGAGATAGTTGAAGCCCCTTGAGTTAAGTCTTGAGTACAATGAGTATTTTAGAGTCCTCTGATTGTGGCAGAAAACCAATGGAAGCTTCTGTGCAGAATGAGAGTGATGGATCTTAATTTAAATTTGAAAAGATCAACAACTGTGTTAACTGCTGCTGATTGCTTCAGTAACACATTTACAGAGAATGTCATTTAGCAAAAGAGGTAACTGCTGATCTAGACAAGAAATAAGTGCTGTAGCTGGAGGACAGTGTGTAAAATTGAGGGAGGGCTTTGTTTGTTTTTGTTCTAGATGAAAATTTTATACTTGCATATGCAGCTAAAAACGAGAGGCAAAATAGTGCAGATCAGAGTCTGGAGGAGTCATATGCCTGGGCTCAAATTCCGACATAATTTTCTTAATTTCTTTTTTGTCTTTTCAAAGTGGGTTTGATAATAGTAAACCATGGGATTGTTGCTGTTGCTTAGTTGCTAATTCACATCCAACTCTTCAGCAACCCCAGGAACTGCAGCCTCCCAGGCTCCTCTATGAAATTTCCCAGGCAAGAGTACTGAAGTGGGTTGTCATTTCAAGGGCTTCCCAGGTGCCGCTAGTGTTAAAGAACCTGCCTTCCAATGAAAGAGATGTAAGAGCCAGGAGCTTAATCCCTGGGCCACGAAGGTCCCCTGGAAGAGGACATGGCAACCCATTCCAGTACTCTTGCCTGAAGAATCCCATGGACAGAGGGTCCTGGCGGACTATGGCCCTTAGGGTTGCAAAGAGTCAGACATGACTGAAGCGATTTAGCACAGCACAGCCATTCCAAACCATAAGATTAAATGAGGACTAATTGAATCGTGACTTATATAAAATGTTTAAAATTGTTCCCCACACATTATAAGAACTGTATATCATTAACTGTGAGAATTGGACCATAAAAAAGACTGAGCACTGAAAATTGATGCTTTTGAACTGTGGTGTTGGAGAAGACTCTTGAGAGTTCCTTGGATAGCAAAGAAATCAAACCAGTCAACCCTAAAGGAAATCAACACTGAATATTTATTGGAAGGACTGGTACTGAAGCTGAACCTTCAATACTTTGGCCACCTGATGAGAAGAGACATGAGTCTCCAGATTTAAACTGGCCAGTCCCTGGAAAAGTCCCTGATTCTGGGAAAGACCGAAGGCAGAAGGAGAAGTAGGGGAGTGTGAGAGGGGCAGAGAATGAGATGATTTGGAGAGCATCACTGAGTCAACGGAGATGAGTTTGGTCAAACTCCAGGAGATAGTGAAGGACAGGGAAGCCTGGCATGCTGCAGTCCATGGGGTCGTGGAGTAGGACAGGACTTAGTGACTGAACAACAACAATCATTAACTATACAAAGGGAGAAAATTTTGATATTAAAGGTATAAAAATAATTGCCAGAGGAAAATCAATTGAATGGGAGCAAGGGATGGGAATTGTCATGGTCCATGTGCGGGCTGGAAAAGAATTTCCAGACATGAAGCAGAATGAGAGGAGAATAAAGTTCATAAGAGTGGGAGATGCTATCAGTTTGCTGGCTCAAGGGAGAGTTGAACCCTTTCGCAGGCTAGCCTCAAGATTGAGAGAATTCCTATGGGAACGATGACATTAGGTGATTGGTTACTATGATACAGGGTTGATAATAGGGTGGGTGTTTTACCTAATATGGGATCAGGGGACTGGCCAGTTTAAATAAGGAGATTCATGGCAACAGTTGCTATGGGACTTGATCAATTCCAGAGATTTTTATCCTATAACTTTGGTACAGGGTTCCACACCTCCAACCTTGCCAGGCTGCTGCTGCTGCTGCTAAGTCACTTCAGCCGTGTCTGACTCTGTGCAACCCCATAGATGGCATCCCACCAGGCTCCCCCATCCCTGGGATTCTCCAGGCAAGAACACTGGAGTGGGTTGCCATTTCCTTCTCCAATGCATGAAAGTGAAAAGTGAAAGTGAAGTCACTCAGTCATGTCTGCCCTTAGTGACCCCATGGACTGCAGGCCTACCAGGCTCCTCCATCCATGGGATTTTCCAGGCTCTACAGAAACCATTGCTTAGAAATAACTTAATATTGGCTTGGAACAGTATGGCTCATCTATTTTTACATAAGGTAAGTCAAAGTGTGTGTATGGTGAGGTATGTAAGTTGATTTTCTCTTCCTTGAGGTATAATTTATGAGGAAAAAGCTCTTGTCTTATATTTGGACACGTAGAATATATATCTTCCCAAGGAGTACAGCTATTTGATTTATTCAAGGCATCTTTGTTTGGATGACAAAACTAGAACAAAACATTTCTTAACTTTATATATTTGTATTGGCTTTATTCCAAAATATTTTTCTCAGCCATTTTCTGAAAAACTAAAGTACATGCTTAAAATGTCTGCTATTAGAGTGTGCTAATTTTATGACTTTGCAAATTTCCCATCTGTTTTAAATTATTTCAACATAATATAAATAAATAGAAATGAACACATAAATAATTATGTAGAATCTCTTCATCCTTCAAGGAAAATGCTTCTTTAAAAAGAAAAAGATGACCTTAAAACCAACTATTTTATTTTCCTTATTGATTATCTTAATGCACAAATTCACAACTAAACTGGTAAAGTACATCTCACTTTTTTAATGCACAACTATAAGGACGTGAGGAAACAATAGTTAAATACACCAGTGCACTTAATCCTAACATTTTTATTGATATTTATATTTTGCTTTGCAGTCAAATTTAGAAACGATTTCCTTTTAAATACCTGAATCAGCACTTGATTCATGCCATTATGGTTAGAAAATATTTTCAAATTGAGCAAACGTCATTAAGTAGTAGATGAAAAAATATGAGAAGGATATTTTAAACTTAAAGTCAATAATTATGGTTAGTTTTATGCAATCCTTCACTTGATGATTTACAAGGTTATTGTTATGTGAACCATCTGAGTAGTTGGTTGTCAACATTAGAGGGAAAACAGCTATATTTCTTATTATAGGTGCTTCTCATAGTATCAGCATATGATTTGAAGACGGATAAATCTCTAGGTTTCTCATGATTTATTGGGATCATTAGTACTTTGATGTTTAAAGACATTTACAGAAAAAAATTGCAAAAGCACACTGAGTTATGAGGTTACTAATATGTCGTGCCTGCTAAGCCATGTCAGTCGTGTCCAACCCTGTGCGACCCTATGAACCATAGCTTGCTAGGCTCCTCTTTCCATGGGCTACTCCAAGCAAGAATACTGCAGTCGGTTGCCATGCTCTTCTCCAGAGGATCATCCTGATAAAGGGATCAAACTGATGTGTCTTACATCTAATCTGTTTTGGTAGGTGGGTTCTTAACCACTAGCACCACCTGGGAAGCCTGATTACTAATATAATATTGCTCCAAAACGTATTTATTTAAAATAAAAGCAGGAAAGCTATAGGAAATTATTCTATATTAAGTGTTCTGCAAGATAAATAAGTAAACAAATACTAAAAATTATTTGGTATTAATAATATGAACATATTATTATGTTTATTTAAAATCACTTTGGCACATAAACTATAGAAAAACAAAGTGCATATATGTGGTTTTATATTTGAAACTACCTTACACTCAAACATAGTTTTTCTTTCCTCAGTATTGTGTATTACAAGAGTTAAATTTTTTCTCTAAATCACCATTTAGTAATTTTTTTATAGTTTGGGCTTGTGTTCTCTCTTACAATTACTTCACTCTAGGGCTATTCTGTGATAGCAGTCATAGGCAATATGTAGGTGAGCAGGCATGGCTGTTTTCCAATAAAATTTTGTTAACAAAATAAAGAAGGCCAGTCAAGTTTGCCTACTCTTGATCTATTCAAATTTCAAAGTGGGTAAATGAATTAGAAATTGATTTTATTTGATTGTAATGCTTTTAAGAATCTGGAAAACAGTAGAACAGTTAGAGCTATTAGAACAGATAGAATAGTACAAATGTATCTATATATAGATATAATTATAAACATGACCATAATTAAAGATTGTGATATTAATATCAATATTATTTTACAACATAAAGAAATAAGGAGAGGCTTTAATTTATTTTTAATTTTTGTTTATTTGTTCATTTCTTTTGTTGCACCTAGCTAGTTATCACACAAATTTCAAACTTAAAATACTGTGGTTAAAAATGTTGATGCCTACCACTCTGAAATTAAATTATATAAACAGCAACCTGGGAAACACACATTCATGCATATACACTTCATTTAAATCAAATATGTCTATTTTTACCATCCATCTTTCAACTCTTCCACAAAATGTGCAGCTGTAGCAAATAGTACAAATAATTTGTTAACCAAAAGGAATTCCAGCTTTTGTTGGAAACAGTTTTTAGCTTTAGCTAATTGGGCCATGGGATGTGAGGAGCTGACTCATTGGAAAGGACCCTGATGCTGGGAAAGATTGAGGGCAGGAGAAATGGGCAACAGAGGATGAGACAGTTGGATGGCATCACTGACTCAATGAACATGAGCTTGAGAAAACTCGGGAGATAGTGAAAGACAGGGAAGCCTGGTCTGCTGCAGGCCATGGAGTCACAGAGAGTTGGACATGACTGAGCAACTGAACAACAACTCTAAGCAATTACTTTTTTGTCTTCCTAAAGCTTTAAAGAAAAATCATTTATGAAATATTATAATAGCATGAATATCAGCTCCAGGTTATGATTTTAGATTCTGATTTATGTCCTACACAAGTGCTAAGGAGGAGGCAGGATCAGGCATCTGTAGGTGGTTAAAATTCATAATCCCTTTGCATCTGAATGAACAATACCCAGAAAGAAAAACTCAAAATATAGCTTACCAAATGTTTCCAGGAATTTTATTCTTATGACCAATAGATTAAACAATGTGGATAATCCACATGACATATGCACTTAAGGAATTTATAGTTCTGTAGACAAATGAAAGTAATGAATAGAAATGCCACGTTTGGGATTTAGATTCAACAGAAAGAGGGCTAAGCATTCTCATGTTCATTGTTCCAGTTAGCCAGGATTCACAGTATCAGTTGCTTAACAGTGTTAATTAGTCCCACATGAGAGTGGTGCCAGATGAGTAGGGATGGTAATAGAAGAAAGAGGGCAAGTGCTACTTCCCTCCAGCTTTGTATTGCCATGTATTTCTGTAATTGAACTGAAGCCAGATAATCAGGATTTTCTAACAAAAAAAAAAAAAACTAACATTGTGCAGGCCAAGCAAAATATCAACGCATCTGAGAGCTGGAGTCAATTTTAGGCAATATATTCTTCAAAGGTATCAACATCAATTTTGCATAATAAGTTTTTCATATTAATGTAACAAAACATCATAGATATCAGTGATTATTCTCATATTTGTATGACAATCATGATGGAAAAAAAGAAAAAACATTCCCATGGTAACAAATATGGAGTAAAATCTGACTTACAGGTATCTTCAGGAAAAACTATATATACTAAATTAAATGTACTTGAAATTGATGCATGTAGAATTGAGGGTAGAGGAATTGCCAGACAAACAATTCTATTTTTTTTTATATGCCATATAGAATGAGCATTTATATACTGTTTAAACTTGGTTTCAGAAACCAATATTATATATATACTATCTGCCTAAGCTTGATGCCTATGCTAATGGGTTCCCAGAATATGAGACTCTTCTTTGCTTTCAAGAATGACTCTCACCACCTTTCTATGGAATCATACTATACCTTATCATTGAATTTTCTATTAATTTTGGATTTGAAGAACAAACAGCCCATAAGTCAATCTTGTCAGTAGATACTGTGAGATATGAAGTTGAAACACTCTCAGAGAGGATTATTTTTACATATGAGAGGAGTCAATCTTCAGTGAGAACAAAATTTAAATTATTCACAGAGAAGTATAGGTAAAAAGTGTAGAAAGTAATGACATTATTCAGGTTCCTGAGGCCCAGTTAAATTTATACATTTTAAAATTTAATTTATGTATTCTATTTTTGTTGTTGTTCAGCCACTCAGTTGTCCGACTCTTTGCGACCCCATGGACTGCAATACACCAAGCTTCCCTGTCCTTTACCATCTCCCGGAGCTTGTTCAAACTCATGTCCATTGCGTTGATGATGCCATCCAACCATCCTGTCTTCTCTCATCACCTTCTCTTCCTGCCTTCAATCTTCTCAAGCATCAGAGTCTTTCCCAATGAGTTGGCTCTTCACATCAGGTGGCCAAAGTGTTGTGGCTTCAGTTTAAGCATATGTCCTTCCAGTGGATATTCAGGACTGATTTCCTTTAGGATTGACTGGTTGTCTCTCCTTGCAATCCAAGGGACTCTCAAGAGTCTTCTCCAACACCACAGTTCAAAAGCATCAATTCTTTGCTGCTCAGCCTTCTTCACAGTCCAACTCTCACATCCATACATGACTACTGGAAAAACCATAGTTTTGACTATACAAACCTTTGTTATTTAAAATTTTTAAATAAAATTTTTTAATATTTAAATAATTAAAAATTATTTAAAATAACAAAGGGCCATATTGAAAATATAATTAAAATTCTATTTTTAATTGTCAAATATTCACTTATACTTCCAATAGCTATTTTATGCTTGTCTAAAATATTTAGATTCAGATTTCTCTCAGTTATTATCAAGAATATATATCAATGAGTTATTTCATTTATTATCAAGAATATATATCCATGTTTGTCTTGTCAAACATTGCATATATATGTTTTTTTTTTTCCTTGTCAGATGAAGACATATATTTCCTCCAAAGTAATAAAGAGTTAATTTTAATGGAAAGATTTGACAAAAAGAAAACTAAAAATAACTTGACTATTTCATGCTAAATTTTTAACCCAATTACAATAAACATGAAACAGAAAATTTGGAGGTAATGGTGAGGGTGAGTTGACAAGAAGTGGGGAGAAAGACTAAGAGGGAGAGGATGATATTAGTGTCAGACTCCCACAGATTCATGCTCTACAATTGTCTTCAATAGTGTTGCCTTTGCTACCTTGAATCTCCTGAGAAGAGGGTTGTATTTATCTTCAGAGGCATTAGCGAAAACCGCTATCTTAAGTCTTCCCCTATTATCTTCCTTGTAGGCAAAACAGAGCCAAACACAATGGCTTGAAAAGCGATATTGCTTAGCTACTTCACTACAAAATGAGATCTGCAGGACCCTATTTGAGTTGATTGCACATGATATCATATGCACTTCATTAAAGGGAGCAACATTCATTGCTCTGGGATTCTCTGTATTCATAGGAAATATTGAGTGTGCATGCAAGCTCAGTTGTTTCAGTCATGTCCAACTCTTTGCTATGCTATGGACTGTGGGTTACCAGGCTTCTCTGTCCATGAGATTCTCTAGGCAAGAATATTGGAGTAGTTTGTCATGACTTCCATCAGGGGATCTTCCTGATCCAGATATTGAACCTGAGTCTCTTTCATTGCAGGCAGATTCTTTACTGCTGAGTCACTGGAGAACCCCAGGAAATATAGAGAGAAAAGTTCAAAGTTTACTCAACATAACAATTCTATGTTTATTAAAAGGATAAGAGAATATTGTGATAAACAATGCCAATGAAGTCAACAAATTAAATAAAATGGAAAAATTTCACACCAAAGTATATTCAAAAAGAAATCTATGATCTGGAAAACAATATTTCTACTAAAGTAATTGAATTTTTATTTAGCAATCTGTAAAAAATAATTTTCCATTAATTTTTCCCATATTTGTACATTTTTTGAGCAGAAATGCTGACTGCCCCTTGTTTCAGATTTTTTCAAGAATGTTTGTATAGCAGTTTTGGAAGATTGAGACAGTGCCCACCCTCCCCACCCCACCACCCTCACCTTTAGAGGATAGGGAAGCATTGTTTACAGCCTTGGAAGCTGGTGTCTCTCTCTAGAGCAAAGAGTGGGCTTGATTGCTATTCAGGGTAATAAAGGTAATATCTCCCTTAGAGCACAGATCAGACATATTTATAGGCCACGAAGTAATAAGTAAGTTCCCTAAACTCAAGTTACCTCTCAAATAACACAACCCACTGTATATGCAGATATCCATGTGGGCCTAATAACTCCACATTCATGGGACTTGTATCCAAGCAAAAAAGATATAAATATGTTAATAATTAGTATGCTTGCTATGTTGTGAATAATAAAGCTGTCTTATCTTTTTCCAGCATTTATGAAACTGTGACAGGCTAACTTCATAGCTCTTAAAAACACCTCCCTATGAATAAAACTCCAATCCCAGGTAGCTGCACCTGTGAATTCTAGCAAACACACATGGAAGAAATTACACCAATTATTCCAGAAATTCAAAAAGGAGAAAATATTTCCCCACTCATTGTAAGATCAGCATTATCTTTATACAAAAATCATAAAAAGATATTACTAAAATTTGAGCTAACATAGAAATAGAAAACTCAAATAGAAAAACACATAGAACAGTATTTCTAATGCAAATATATAAAAATATTCTAAAAAACATTTTAGCAGATTTAATATAACTGCAAATAAAATACATCATATCTAAGTATATTTTGTATCTGGAAAGGAAGGTCTAACTCTTGAAGGTCAGTCAATGAAATTGATCAGTTTAAAAAACTGAAAAAGAATATATATATATATATATATATATATACACACACACACATACACACACACACACACATATAAGACTACTTCTGTAGACACAGAAAAAAGCATATAAGAATCCAATATTTCTTCCCAATGAAAATGTTCAGGACACTCAGAACACAAGTGACTTCCTCAGTATGACAAAGAGCATCTTTAAAAACCTATAATTAATATCATACTTAATGGAAAAACATGTTCCATAAAAGACCAAATTGGTAAACTAAATCTTATTAACATTATAAAGTTTGACTCTCTGGAAAGTATATGAAGAAAGTAAAAAGAAGAGGCAGAGAAAGGAAGAAAAAATCTGCAAGTCACATATTATATATGCCTTCTATCTAGAATATACAAGGTATTATCAAAAATCCAAAATAAGAAAAGAAATGAGTAAAAATTTGAGGAGACACTATTCCAAATTAGAAATATGTATGACAAATTAGTAAAATTTTTGTATGTGAAATAGGTACTCAACATCATTATTTATTAGGGAAAGACAAAACCACAGTGAGATAATACTGCACCAGTTAGAAGGACTAAAATAAAAATGAATGACTATATGAAATATTCACAAAGATCTATCACATTGTTGTAGGGATATGAAATAGTATAACTGTTTTGGAAAGCAGCATGACAATACTATGGAGATGTGAACAAAATGAAAGTTATATAAAAAGTGAAAACAGTATACTACCTTTTAAAATATCTAGTCCTTATATTGTTTGCATGTGTGCAGTATGGTGGCTAGTAACATTTATCTTTGAAAAATATCAGAGAAAAGTGAGAAATTTTACATAACTCTAATTTACACAGTAAATAACAAAACCTAAAGATGGATTATTATTTATGATTACTTTATCTTTTTGAAAAGTACAATATCCTTTCAATAATGTGGCTGCTATTCAATAGCATTTCAATCATATCGTTGTATTTCTTTCCCCTTTCTTCAGCTTTTATACTCTTAATAATAGGTGTAGAGCTTCAAATTAACTAAATTCTACTATTGATGCTATCCTTAAATCAAAAGATTAAATCAGTCCATTAACTTCACTGCAGAAAAAAAAAATAGTGCAAAAAAGTTAGCCATTATGAAACGTGGGATTGGGAAATTTAGGGATAATAAATTAAAGGTACCAAAGGCCATGATGACTACAGAGAAGAAAAAAAATCACAGATCTCCAAGGATGCATTTATCTCTTATGTTGATGGCCCATTGATTAATAAAGCAGCTTCTCTTTTTTCTAAATTGACATGAGGGAGTGAGAAATCTATTATGGTTCCTGACTGAGAATTCATGAAAAAGTGAGGTGTGAGGTAGATGGCCCTTTAGGCTGAGCAACTGGAGTTTGCCACGTGGAGTAATTGGAGCTTTGTTTTCTCTAGATACTCTAAGGGCAAAGGTACTGGCAGGAGTTGAACTCTACTGGAGTAACAAGATAAGATGGCTACATCTACTACTGCTGAAGTCAAGGAAACCTCCCTGACTACACATACACAGGAACACAGTAAGTCTCCTTGGAAGTTAAAACAGGAAGGGGATGCCACCATCACCCCATAATAAGTGTTGTCATACCTCCCATTGACCTCTGTACTGCAATCCATTTTGGCAAAAAGATGGGCATGCATATGGAGAGTCTTGGGGCAGGCCAAATGTGGGAAAATAATTAAGATAATTGGCCAAAACAGAACAAATAAATTACTTAACTGCCTGTTTACTGTACTACTCTTCTCTAGAGAGGACATCCTATTTTTTTTTTTTTTAAGTGTGTATTCCTGTCTGGCTTCTCTCTTAAATAAATAAACTGCTTTTCTGTGTGCTCTCCAATCTGTGCTGTGCTAATAATAGTAACATTTGCAATTTTTTTAATAGTTTTTGTTTCTTTGAAACTTTCTTTCTCTCAAATGGGCAAAAGCCAGGACAACTTTGCTTCCAGCCTCTAGTTCCTGGTGGATTAACAGCTAGGATTCCTGGTTTTCATCCCAGCTATTCAGGTCCCAGAGAAGGCAATGGCACCCCACTCCAGTACTCTTGCCTGGAAAATCCCATGGGCGGAGGAGCCTGGTAGACTGCAGACCATGGGGTCGCGAAGAGTCGGACACGACTGAGAGACTTCCCTTTCACTTTTCATTTTCATGCATTGGAGAAGGAAATGGCAACCCACTCCAGTGTCCTTGCCTGGAGAATCCCAGGGACGGGGGAGCCTGGTGGGCTGCCTGTCTATGGGGTCGCACAGAGTCGGACACGACTGAAGCAACTTAGCAGCAGCAGCATTCAGGTCCCATTCCTGGTCAGGGAATTGAAATCCTGCTTCAGGACTACTCACTTCTATCTTTCCAAGGGCAGAAGGGAGAACTCAAGTCACTAGAACCAGCTTTATGTGTTAAAGCAGAATTGTCTTTTTTAGTAATCACTTTATTGAACATTTATTTAGCACCTGTTTTATTTCAAGGACAGTGCTAGGCTAGGTGTTTAGAGATTATTTATTGGAACTCTTCCTGACTGGAATTTGTGACTCTATTGTATTTTATGTATGTATTCTTATAGCCCTAGGCTCCCCCAGTGGCTCAGAAGTAAAGATCCGTCTGCAATGCTGGAGATACAGGAGATGTGGGTTCCATCCTTGGGTTGAGAAGATTTCCTGGAGGAGGGCAAGATGACTCATTCCAGTATTCTTGCCTGGAGAATTCCATCGACAGAGGAACCTGGCAGGCTACAGTCCATATCGTTGCAAAGAGTTGGACACTACTGAAGCGACTGAGAATACACGCACACATTCTTATAGCCCCAATAATTTATGGCAGATTTTATTTTATAAAGAATTATAATGTAGTGCTGCTATACTTTCCCATGTGACACAGTTGGATACACTGAATGTATATGGAATTTGGGTGCCTTAAATTGGAGAGTTAAACCTTTTGTAAAGACTCAAATTAGTGCAAAATCCTTCACACTGAGTTGAAACCTGCAGGTAAGCACACAGCTGCAGGGTACTTTAGAGGTATTTATTGGAGAAAAATCCCACAGTGAAGAAAAATAATATTGGCCAAATGCCTGCTGTTTTATGCTGAACTTTTAAGAACAAGTCTGTGACACCCTCTCTTTATCACTGCTATCTTTTGAAATTAAAAAAAAAATTAACTATCCAGCTTCAGTAAAAGGTGTCAAAGGATAAAAATCTGGTATAAGAACCTAGAGGGCTTTTCTGTGAAGAGCTTTCAGCCCATTACATACATGATCTAATGAATCCCTGCAATGGTTATAAGAAACAGATATGGATAAGTATTGTTATTCTTTTAGTGCTTTGCAGGGGAAATAAAATCATCAAATAGAATTTTCAAGCCCCTCACTCAAAGAACTCAGTGTTGTATTTGTCTACTTAGCTTTGGATTGCTCTCCAGATGTCAGAAAAGATGAACCATAATCTCCCACAGGCATGTTTGATGTAATTCACATAGGGCAAAACAGATGGCAGAAATGTATAACCTCTTTGTAGGAAAAAAATAGAAGCTATATCCAGCAAGAGATGGAGGGGAGTGAATGCTATTGAGCGATAATCACCACCAAGTTAAGAGAACTGCAAAGGCTTTGCCTCAAAATTCTGAACAGAATAAATTTTGATCACACGCAAGGAAAAAGTAATTCTTAGGAGCTAAAGAGAGACTTGAAAGAAAAAAGATCCAGAGAAATATAAGATCCAGAAAAATAAAATATATAGACCCATCCCCAATTGTGTGTTTAAACTATATTAGTGGAGCAGATGGTTTCTGGGTTTTTTTAATTCTAGCATAAAATAATCTAGTGCATATGAAGAAAAATGTATCATTCTTTGTATTAATAGAAAGAGAAATAGGAATACAATGATGATCAACTTTTAATGGACTGTGTAATTAATATGGAGTTTCTGGACTGGTTTCAGAATGAATTCTATCTAAGAAGGAATATTACAATGTCTTCCTCTCATTTGGCTTCCCTGGTGGCTCAGACAGTAAACAATCTGCCTGTAATGTGGGAGATCTGGGTTCAGTTCCTGGGTCAGAAAAATTCCCTGGAGAAGGGAATGGCAGCCCACTCCAGTATACTTGCTTGGATTAGTCCACGGACTGAGGAGCCTAGTGGGCTACAGTCCATGGGGTTGCAAAGAGTCAGATACGACTGTGTGAGTAACACTTCACTTCCTCTAAACATTGACATATATGTCTTCAACACACACAGATTAATATTGCATTAAAATTTGTTCAATGTTTTGAGCAAATTCTATGTGCTAGTAATTGTTTGGCATTATTATGCACATGTCTATATTCTATTCCCATATTAGCATAGAAACTCATTTGTTTAAACCATTTTTAAATTCCATCTAAACACTTAACTAAGCTAAATTAACTGTAGTTTGACTAAAGTTTATTGATGTAAGCAACATATAATGGCTATTCGAGTACTATTGTTGTTTAGTTGCTAAATCATGTCCGACTCTTTTGTGACCCCATGGACTGTAGGCTGCCAGGCTCCTCTATCCATGGGTTTTCCCAGGAAAAAATACCAGAGTGGGTTGCAATTTCTTTTTCCAGGGGACCTTTTCTATCCAGGGATTGAATATATGTCACCTGCATTAGCAGGTGTATTCTTTACCAATGAGCAACTATATAATTAGGCAATTTAGATTTTGAAACATCCCATTGTGGTGTTCACACTTTTTAATCATTTTTTGCATATTAAGTATTTTTTTTACTCTTATTTGCCATAGTCATTTATCCTCTTGCCTTAAATAAATTTCAGAAAATACATGGCATTGTTCTTTCTTTTTTCCTGACTATCAATACTAGCACTAATGGTAAGGGAGAAAAGAAAACTGTGACTATTACTTACTGCACAGCAAAGAATTCACAGCTTACTCTTTCCTAGGAAGCTTTAGTAGTGGAGAAATATTCACTAAAGGGCTAATGAAAAATTTTGCTGCTCACAGTGGGGGTTTTTAGACCTAAATTTATGCCCAAGTAAATTTTTATTTCAATTGTTTTAATCTTTCAACTGATCAACAATAGCTGCTGGAAAATTCATTATCAATTATTTCTATCCTTCAATTATCCACACAGGACTTAAGTGGGTAAGGATTTCCTCTGTCAGTATCATTTATTGCCAATAGAAAGAAATGACCATAGATGATCTGTGCTTGAACTAGACATTAAACTTTCTGGTTTCAAATAGACTGTAGGTTATGTTTTGAGTTTGGTTTTTGATCCTAAGTATATTCATATGTGTATCTATGTCCAATGCCAGAAATCTATCCCATCATGCTTCTACTTTCAGATTCATTTCTCAAACAAAATTTTTCATTTGCTTATTCAGTAGATATCTATTAAACATACACCACATTAAGGATATTGTGTACAGCATTGGACATCCCATAGTGAGTCAAAGTTTCACCTTTTATTGCAAATTGAGTCCTTTTTGGTTGTTTGAAATTATGGTTGATAAATGCTTTCTAGTTTGATGAAAGAGTTTTTGATACTTTTCAATGTTCTGACTTCTATAGGCTGCTTTCAATGTAGATAAAATAAAGCTACTTTTATTTGACAGTGTGGATCACAATAAGCTGTGGAAAATTCTGAAAGAGATAGGAATACAAGACCACTTGACCTGCCTCTTGAGAAACCTATATGCAGTTCAGGAAGCAACAGGTAGAACTGGACATGGAACAACAGACTGGTTTCAAATAGGAAAAGCAGTACATCGAGGCTGTATATTTCCACCCTGCTTATTTAACCTATATGCAGAGTACATCATATGAGCTGGAAGAAGCACAAGCTGGAATCAAGATTGCCGGGAGAAATATCAATAACCTCAGATATGCAGATAACACCACCCTTATGGCAGAATGTGAAGGGGACTTAAAAAGCCTCTTGATGAAAGTGAAAGAGGAGAATGAAAAAGTTGGCTTAAAGCTCAACATTCAGGAAATGAAGATCAGGGCATCTGGTCCCATCACTTCATGGGAAATAGATGGGGAAACAGTGGAAACAGTGTCAGACTTTATTTTTTGGGCTCCAAAATCACTGCAGATGGTGATTGCAGCCATGAAATTAAAAGACACTTACTCCTTGGAAGGAAAGTTATGACCAACCTAGATAGCACATTGAAAAGCAGAGACATTACTTTGCCAACAAAGGTCCATCTAGTCAAGGCTATGGTTTTTCCAGTGGTCATGTACGGATGTGAGAGTTGGACTGTGAAGAAACCTGAGCACCAAAAAATTGAGGCTTTTGAACTGTTGTGTTGGAGAAGACTCTTCTGAGTCTCTTGGACTGCAAGGAGATCCAGCTAGTCCATTCTAAAGGAGATCAGCCCTGGGTGTTCATTGGAAGGACTGATGCTGAAGCAGAAACTCCAATAGTTTGGCCACCTCATGCTAAGAGTAGACTCATTGGAAAAGACTCTGATGCTGGGAGGGTTTGGGGGCAGGAGGAGACGAAGATGACAGAGGAAGAGATAGCGAGATGGCATCATTGCCTTGATGGACGTGGGTTTGGGTGAACTCCGGGATTTGGTGATGGACAGGTAGGACTGGCGTGCTGCAATTCATGGGGTCGCAAAGAGTCAGACATGACTGAGTGACTGAACTGAACTAACTGACTGATTCTGTGTACCATGATTGATATGTTACCTCCATCATCCATCAAAAAAACCTGTCATTTTTAAAAAGAAAATAATGTTAAAGTAGTTAAGCAACTTTAAGCTATTTTGAAAACACATTTTAATTAATGGATTACCTGGCTTCAGAGAGTTTAGCATGCACAGATACTCACAGGTATGCATATTCATCCTTGTATTTTCACTTTTCCTAACCCATAAAAAGTCTTAAATTACTTCTTATGAAATATTTCTTTAAAAATGAGCAACTGGACAGTTAAACATGCACTTACAATAATGAAAATATTATTTTTTCTTGTCATATAAAATTAAACATTTTATTTGAATATGTTTAAGCCAACATAAATTATACCAATGTATATTTTAGTCTGAGTCATATAATCTTTAGCTGTTTCAATTAAATATCTCAAAGATTTAATTTTTATTAGTTATTAAATAAGTTAAATATACCATAAATGGGAATAATTCTTCCTGGGCTCATGCAAACCAAGTGCTAGATTTTCAGCTAACCTGAAATTAAAATGCCTGTGTTCAATAGGAAAAAAAAAAAAAAAAAGTAGAATCTGAATGCATGGAAAATCAAATAGAGAAAAGGGGAAAGAAAGAAATGAAAGAAAAAAGGAACAGAAGGAAGGAAGAAAGTGATAGAAATACTCACCTAAATACTTTATACAAGCTACTTTATCTCAATAAACTTCTACAAAGTATATATTGTTACCACATTTTTTAAAATGGGAAAACAAATGCAGTGTGAATTTATGTAACTGCCTTAGATCATAGTCTGAGAATGATAGAATAATAATCTGAACCTATACAACCCCATGCTAAAATATTATTACAGATGGAATGTATAAGATATAGTAGCATTATCAGAGTCCCTCAATTAGTAAACATGTTTTAGATAATGTTTTGGGATCCTCTTCCTTACCAAGGTGACGTTCCAAGTGGAAAATACTTGGCTGTTGAATCAGGTAAGCCTGATTTTTTCTCCTCAGCTGTGCACAACAAAACTCTAAAAACTAATTTAACTTACTTAAAGTTATTTAACCTGTGGCTTTTAATTAAGTACTAAGGTAAGAAGTTTCAGCAAATAATTTGATTAAGCAAATATAGTTAGAGTCAAATAGAATTAGTTTCAAATATTTTCTTTTGTCACTTTCACCTTGGACAAGTCATTAACCATTCACTCTGACTAGATAATATGAGAATAATCTGATAATTTTACTAGACTCTTATCAGTATTAGATAAAACAGTAAATGTAATGTAGCAAAGTATGTGAACTTCAAATAGTGTGCCTAAATCAGAGATGAGTGAGTGAAGTCGCTCAGTTGTGTCCGACTCTTTGCAACCCCATGGACTGAAGCCTACCAGGCTCCTCTGTCTGTGGGATTCTCCAGGCAATAGTACTGAAGTGGATTGCCATTCCCTTCTCCAGGGGATCTTCCTGACCCAGGGATCAAACCTGGGTCTTCTGCATCGTAGACAGGCGCTTTTTTACAATTGCCTTGAGACTCTACATTCTTTCAAAAAATGAGAATACTTCTACATATCTCACAGTTGAAATGATGTAAAATTTAGAAATGAAGTGTGCTTAGGTATCTAAAGATAGAACAGTGCTTGCCACATATTTAGTGCTCAGAATATATAGTTGCCTTCCTTCATGTGTCTCTTATTTATACTTTAAGTAATTTCCAACTGGTAAGTAGTATTTCCGTATTACCTAATGTGTCAGTTTGCTGCATATTTTTTTAGGACTCTCCTCAACAAAGCTCTGTTGCATGATTTATTATAAAAAGGATCCATTATGTTGTCTCGCTAGTAAGTTGAGAGCAAAAATAGAAATTTCTTAAATACATAACTGAAAAGTGTCATCAAAACTAGGGATCAGGAAACTTTTCTCTGAAGAGCTCAATAGTAAGTATTTTAAGTCATATCATCACTATTACAACTAAGAGATTTGGCCATTGCAACATGTATGCCTCTATAAAGGAATATATATATATTTTAAATAGGTAGAGTCTTGCTACAATTAAACTTCACTTACAAAATTAGACAGTGGGGTATATTAGGCACACAGATCACAGTTTTTCACCCCTTGACCAAAATCAATGGCTTAGTCGAATAATGAAATAAGAATTTGCTAGTTTATTCAAGGAAAAAAAAGATAGCAAAACAAATACAAAACAAAAAAAAATCCCAAAAATCCAAAATTATCAATGTTATTGATTATAAACTCTTCATGCATGGCAAAGTGGTTTTTTTTGGTATTCTATATTTTTGTAGAGTAAATGGTAAACAGTTATATATTAATTCCTTTCACCATAAGGGAATATCTACCAAGTGCTTAAGGTCTAAATAATGAAACACACTTTGATTCCACATAAAATAAATTTTGGCAAAAGCATTAGAAAGGCAATACTTTTTCTGTAGACATTAAAGAGAGGATATACTTGATACAAATAATTCTAATCTTCCTAAGTAACCATTGAATAGGGGATAGAGAAACATATTGAAAAGAACAGATAATAAATGTTTACTTGGTTAATAGAAATTGGGACAGGGTATATAATGCTAAACAATTTCTGAGAAAGGAAAGCAGTGGCAGGTACAGAGGTTTGTTATGATAGCTGGAAAAGTGTTGGAAAAAAATTGTCATGTGAAGCAGAGAGACAAAACACAAACATAGATGAAAATCAGACTTTCATGACGAGAAGTTAAGAGCAATTAGAATAAATATTATGAATCATAGGCTTATAGGACAGGAGGTTTAATACTAGAAAAGAAAACATTTAAACTCAGTGTCTACAATGTATTAAGGTATTTGAGTAATGAAAAACTTTCCCTTTTAGCTTGGTTATTTGACTTATTTTTAATCAGAAAATGAAATATTATCCCAGTACCATGAAAAAATACATTTAAAGTTCAGATATAGTTTCATTATGCATTTTTACTCAACCAATAAAAATGCTTTGAATATCCTAGAGAATGAGGGCTTCACCAGAAATTTGGATAATATAATGAAGTCAAGGTTAGAAAGGAAGCAGATTTTTATTTAAATTATAACAAAGGAATAAGAGAACATACAAAGACAAAAATAGGCTGAATGATCAATGGACTCTAACGTAATTTGTTATGGCTATTTATAGTGACATTGTTTCTAGTTTGCAAAGTCAGTTCTAGTAGGCAAAAAGACTAGCATTCAATAAGCCAATTTCCCTATCTACCTTATGAATACTTAAATATATTCTTAGGTCTCTATGGAATAAAAAAGCACAAAAACAAAAAACAAAAAATGTTGGAAAGGGCTTCATAACACCACTGGATATTTTGTAACCACAACTGAATATAACAATTTTTAAATATTATTAAAATATATCATTTTCACAACTCAGGGGTACAAAAATCTGAAATAAAAGAAATTCATCTAGACAGACTAGAACAGATAATAACATGAACTACAAATGGAGCATTGAAGGGTTCATACAAGAAAGCAGAAGATTTGAATTTACTTTAAAACATGAACTGAACATATTTGTAGTACAGAAAGTTGTCACTAGAAATGCATTTATAAAATATTGATGAATAGCTGATTCCTTATTTGAAAATATTCTCTCCAGAAATATGTAGGTAGATTTTATTTCAGATACTAAGTAATTTAAGTCAATTTCCCATAAGATATACTTGCCTTAAATGAGTAAATCTGGATTGTTTTTCTAAAAGAAGTATAAGCTTTATCATACTATTGAATAGCAACAACAACAAAAATTGCAAAAAACCCAATGGAGAAATAGGCTGAAAACTGAAATAAACCTTCCTCCAAAGAAGACATGCAGATGACCAACAGGCACATTAAAAGATGCTCAACATTGATATTTGTTAGAGAAAGGCAAATCAAAAATACAATCCAATACCACCTCACTCCAGTCATAATGACCATCATTTTAAAGTTCACAAATAACAAATGCTGAAGAAGTGTGGAGAAAAGGGAATCCTCTTAAAGTGTTGGTGGGGATGTAAACTGATGTACCCACTATGAAAAACACTATGGAATTTCCTTAAAGAACTAAATGTAGAGTTGCCATGTTTTCCTGCTCTTGGGCATATATCTGGAGAAAGCTATAATTTGAAAAGATACATAAAGATCCACGTATCTCACTCTTCACCACAGCACTATTTCTAATAGCCGAGACATGGAAAGAACCTAAATGTTCATTGACAGATGGCTAGGTAAAAAAGATGTACTACATATGTGCAATGTAATACTACTCAACCATAAAAAATAATCAAATAATGTCATATGCAGCAATATGAATACAACTACAGATTTCCATACTAAATGAACTTAGGCAAAGATAAATATTATGTGATATCACTTTCATGTGGAATCTAAAATACAACATAAATGAACTTAGCTACAAAACAGAAACACACTCACAGACATAGAAAAGAGACTTGTGGTTTCCAAGGGGCAGAAGAGTTGGGAAAGGGATAGATTAGGAGTTTGGGATTAGTAGATGCACACTATCATATACAGGATGGATCAACAACAAAATATAGCACAGGAAACTATACTTAATAACCTGTGATTAATCATGCAAGCTAAGTTGCTTCAGTCAGGTCTGACTGTGCAATCCTATGGACTGCACCCTTCCAGGCTCTTCTGTCCATGGGATTGTCCAGGCAAGAATACTGGAGAGGGTTGCCATGACTTCCTTCAGGGTGATGAATCATAATGGAAAAGAACATGAAAAATAATGTATATATGTAAAGCTGAATTACTTTACTGTGGAGTAGAAATTAATACAACATTGTAAATCAACTATTTCAATAAAATAAATTTAAAAAATAAGTATGAGTTTTACATTACATAGCTTTATGAAAGAGTAAAATGTTCCCATAAAAATAAGAACAAAAGGAATAATTAATATACCTTTCTATTATATTCAAATTTCTCATTAGTATCATAAAACGTTGGAAGGTAATAAAATATAGGCCTTCCCTTGTGGCTCAGCTGGTAAAGAAATATTTAGTGAGAGAAGTAAAAATCATTGCTATTTGAGAATAGCATGATTCAATAAGAAAAACACAAGACAGCTGATTAAAATAAGCTTATAAAAATTGCTTTAAATGATCAAAATAATTAGTAAGTAAATACAAACTTTAAAAAATGTTGGAAAAAAATTGAACAAATTGAAAGACTCTTTTCTATTAAATATCTTAATATTTTTTTCTTTATATCAATGCATAATTTCAACTTAATTCTAGTTAATAGTAATATGGGGAATGGAGAGACATTTTAAATTCTATAAAATAATTTGAAAGTATATAACATTTATCTAGAAGACAAATAGGGAATGTGTTTTTTCAAAAGCTAAGAAAATAAATGAACTCTTCAATAAAACAAAATGCTGTCTTTAAAATGGATAACGAACAAGGATCTACCATATGAAAGTGAAAGTCGCTCAGTCATGGCTGACTCTTTGCAACCCAGTGGATTGATACTGGAATGGGTAGCCTTTCCCTTCTCCAGGGGATCTTCCCAACCCAGGCATTGAACACAGGTCTCTCACATTGCAGACGGATTCTTTACCACCTGAGCCACAAGGGAAGCCCTACTGTACAGCACAGGGAACTCTGGCCAATGTCATGTGGCAACCAGGTGGGAGGCAATGTTGAGGGAGAAGGGATACATGTACAGGTATGGCTGAATCCCTTTGCCGTCACTGAAAGCTATCACAATGTTGTTAATCAGCTATGCTCTGATACAAAATAAAAAGTTTATTAAGATAAGAAAAATATAAAATAAGACTTAAAACCAAAGTAAGTAAATCTGTATCCAGTTTGTCACACAACAACAAAAGTCTCATTACAAATAGATTTAAACACTGTCTTATGCATTCCTTGTAAAATATGATCTAAAATTAAAAAGGAACTATTTTAAGAAATTGATATTGGTTGTAGTGTTGGTATTGCTGCTATGACAATAACTGTGTGGAAATTGTTAGGTAATTAATCAGACATGAATGCCACACACACCTCCCCCCCACCCCCCCCGCGCCACACACACACATACTGGATGGTTCATTTTTCTCTCCTTCCTCCAACACTGGTAATCAGAATAGGCCCAAAGATCTTCCGTTGTTATGATCGAGGACTGCTAGGTTTCCAGCCTTATCTGGACCAAACAAGATAAAACCTGCCAGTACAGTTTGATGCAGGTGTACCAAGACCTAATGATTCAAACAAAACGGGGTTTCGTTATGCTACATTTGTAAGAAATTACCATTAGAGTTTTTGCCTCTCTGTGAGTTTCACACAGGTACTCAAGACCAGTTATATAACCTAAAGCTGTCAATCAACTTGTCAGTCAAATGACACAGGACACCAGGAGGGACTTTCCACCACTCCAAAAAACAACCCATTTCCCACTGTAGTAATGGTTTTTGTTTGGAGACAGCCTGCTCTCCTCATTTCTCAAGAGTGAGGTTTTTGGTTTCCAGACAACCTGCTCCCCTTCTCCCTCTCTGGAGCCAACTTTGGTTTGCTTAATAAAACACTTGCTGCTTAAAACTGCTTTATGTCCCTTGACTGAATGTTTTCCTTTGGCAGAAAAAGGACCGACAAAATTGCTATTTTGGCAATAACAATAGTAGAATGAAGCAAGTATCCAATTTATATGATATTCTAATATCCCCAATGTCCCTTGAAAACAAAACTCTTAGCCTCTAAGAAATGAAATATGGATGAAATGGTTAACCTCTAGAAATAACTAAATTAGAAGAACAATGAAAAATTAAATAGCATATTAGACAATGAAGAGAGGATTAAGAAATAAATGAGAAATACTCAGAATTAAGTACACTGGAAAAAGAAACTGAAATAATGGAAGACAAGTAAAGAGTTTCCCTCCTCCACAAAAAGAAAAAGGAGAATGTGGGATATACAATTTTCAAAGACATAATAGTTGATCATTTGGAAGAATTTTAAGATGAAAGGCACCAAGACGGGAACAAAGATGAAATCATGTTATTATATATATTGTGTATATTCTGTGTTTCATGATCTGACAAAGTAGAAATATGCCAATAAATAAGTGAGGAAGGGTTCATTGGTTGTTGTATAAGCAACAGATGAGATTTAAAGAATACTATAATTCATGGGGTCGCAAAGAGTCGGATACGACTGAGCGACTGAACTGAACTGAACTGAACTGAACTGATAAACACAGAGGGCTTCCCTGGTACTTCAGCTGCTAAAGAATCCGTCTGCAATCCAGGAAATCCTGGTTCAATTCCTCGGTCTGGAAGATCCCATGGAGAAGTACCCAATCCAGTGTTTTTGGGCTTCCTAGGTGGCTCAGATAGTAAAGAATCTGCCTGTAATGCAGGAGACCTGGGTTTGATCTCTGGTTGGGAAGATCCGCTGGAGGAGGGCATGGCAATCCACTCCAGTATTCTTTGCTTAGTGAAGTCACTCAGTCATATCTGACTCTTTGTGACCCCATGGGCTATGTAGCCCACCAGGCTCCTTCATCCATGGAATTTTCCAGGCAAGAATACTGGAGTGGGTTGCCATTTCATTCTCCAATTCTTTGCTTGGAGAATCCCCATGGGCAGAGGAGCCTGGCTGGCTAGGGTGCATGGAGTCGCAAAGAGTAGGACACAACTAAAGGACTCAGCACAGCACAGTATAGCACATAAACACTGGAAGACCTTATGGTAAAAGTTCCAACCATAAGAGAGAGTGACAAAAGCATTTTAAAAATTTTATATATTTTTAAATTTATGGCTGCACTGGGTCTTTGGTGTTGAGGACATGATTTCTCTGGTTGCAACTTTGAATTGTGGTGGCTTCTCTTGCTATGGAGCATGGGCTCTAGGATAAGTAGGCTTCAGGAGTTGCAGCATGTAGGCTCAGTAGTTGTGACTCACGGGGCTCTAGAATGGAAGCTTTGGAGCTGTGGCACACAAGCTTAGTTGCCCTGTGCATGTGGATTCATCCAGTCTCAGGGTTTGAACTGGTGTTCCCTGCATTGCAAGATGGATTCTTAGCTACTGGACCATGAGGGAAGTCCAGGAACACTTTTTAAATATTATTAGTTCATAGATAACTACAAGAACAAAAATACAAGCTCCTTAAATAACAAAAGACTTTTTAAAATAAAATGGCAAAGTCATCTTGTTAATAAACAAAATAATGAAAAACTACATACCATTTAAACATAACGTTAATACAACAGAGTTGAAAGCAAAACTATATGACACGTCTATAAATATAAATGGAATAATTCAACTATTAAACTAATTTTCACAATAAGAATAAAATTGTGAATATTTATTCACAAATTAGAAAGCTATAATTTCTATAAAATGAAATTTACAAAAACCTGTGAGACAACCAGCAATTCTGGGCTTGTTATATACCACTTAGTATAACAGATCATGTGCACAAAAGGTAAGAGTATAGAAACTAAACAGCATCATCAAAGTAGTATGTTTTGTCAATATGAATGTTTACATTTAAATAATAAATCACTTTCTTTTCAAGGTCACAAAACATTCACAAAAGTTGATCATATACTATGCTAAGGTAAACATTAGTAAGTTACATTATCTACAAATAACACAATAAACCATCTCTGTTCATCATTTCATTTTTAAATATGAAATCATTTTTTTTAAAAAGACAAAGATCTTTACTTAAGGAAAACGAATATCTTCTATCGAACAAAATTTGAATGAAAGAAGAAACAAACTCAAAGCTCAGAATTTCTAATAATAATGACGGGGTATGTTCATTCAAAACCTTGTATACAGTACGAGTTTTCATAGCAGCTTTGTTATATCCCCAAACTAGAAATAGCTCAAATAATAATAGGTAAATGCATAAACATATTGATATTTTGAATAATTTGTCTACCAGTTAGAGAAAAGTATTTAACCAGTAATTCTGATAGTTAATCCAATTGTAAGTTTCTCTTCACAGTAATTGTATTTCATTATTTCTATGTCTTCTTCTTGTGTGTTTATCTTCATCTAATGTTTGTTTTTGAGGGTGATGATTTGGTCCTTTACTTTCTTTCTCATTTTACTTGTTTGCCTCTACTAAGCCTGAAGATGTAAACCAAAAGGCAATCAATGTAATTATCATACTCTATAATAACCTATATGGGAAAAGAATCTGACAACAAATAGATATCAGGTATATATATAAAACTGAATCATTTTGCTGTACACCTGAAACTAATTGCCAGCTTAAAGGGATCTTCTCTAACATGATTGAATTCATTTTCCCACATTCCAGGCAGATTCTTTACCATGTGAGCCACCAGGGAAGCCCTTTTTCTAACATACCAACTCATAATGTTCCCCACTGCTTTTTAGATTTTTTCTTGCTATTTGCACTGTCTTTAAATGTGGATCTTTTAAATAATTATCTGTGAGTTTTTGAAGCCTTCATATCCTGAGAACCGATACTTTTCTATCTTGACTCAGATACCACACTATTTATTATTGTAGCTTTAAACAGTTGAAAAGCTTCCCTGGGCTTCTGTGGTGGCTCATATGGTAAAAAATTCATCTGCAATGCAGGAGACCTGGGTTGGATCCCTGGGTTAGGAAGATTCCCTGGAGAAGTAAATGGCTACTCACTCCTGTATTCTACCGTGGAGAATTCCATGGACTGTACAGTCCATGAAGTCGCAAAGAGTCAGCCACGACTGAGCAACTTCCATAAACAGTTGTAAATTGAAATAACGTGTCTTACAAAGTTTTTAAAAAGTGAAAATACATTGTTTCAGACCTACTCACTTTATTTCCATAAAAATTTCAAATTGAACATATATTTCAACAGAATCTTGCTTTTCTGAAATTAGATTAAAGCTAATAAGCCAATTTGCAGAGAAGGCAATGACACCCCATTCCAGTACTCTTGCCTGAAAAATCCTATGGATGGAGGAGTCTGGTAGGCTGCAGTCCATGGGGTCACTAAGAGTCCGACAGGACTGAGCAACTTCCCTTTCACTTTTCACTTTCATGCATTGTAGAAGGATATGGCAACCCACTCCAGTGTTCTTGCCTGGAGAATCCCAGGGACAGGGGAGCCTGGTGGGCTGCTGTCTATGGGGTCACACAGAGTCGGACACGACTGAAGTGACTTAGCAGCATAGGTCAATTTGAGAAGAATTTGGCATCTAAAAACTGTTAAGGATTCTTCTGATTCTTAAGGACAGTACACCTCTGCACTTGTTTATATGCAATTGACCTTCCAACAACAAGGTGAGAGTTAGGAGATACAGATGTTCTGATCCTTGGCACAGTCAAAAGTCATATAAAACTTTATAGTTGGCCCAGGGTTCAGTTCAGTTCAGTTGCTCAGTCATGTCCGACTCTTTGCAACCCCATGAATCGCAGCACGCCAGGCCTCCCTGTCCATCACCAACTCCAGGAGTTCTCTCAGACTCATGTCCATTGAGCCAGTGATGCCATCCAGCCATCTTTTCCTCTGTCGTCGCCTTCTCCTCCTGCCCCCAATCCCTCCCAGCATCAGAGTCTTTTCCAATGAGTCAAATCTTCGCATGAGGAGGCCAAAGTACTGTAGTTTCAGCTTCAATCATTCCCTCCAAAGAAATCCCAGGGCTGATCTCCTTCAGAATGGACTGGTTGGATCTCCTTGCAGCCCAAGGGACTCTCAAGAGTCTTCTCCAACACCACAGTTCAAAAGCGTCAATTCGTCAGCGCTCAGCTTTCTTCACAGTCCAACTCTCACATCCATACATGACCACAGGAAAAACCATAGCCTTGACTAGACAGATCTTTGTTGGCAAAGTAATGCCTCTGCTTTGAAATATGCTATCTAGGTTAGTCATAACTTTTCTTCCAAGGAGTAAGCTTCTTTTAATTTCATAGCTGCAGTCACCATCTGTAGTGATTTTGGAGCCCCCCAAAATAAAGTCTGACACCGTTTCCACTGTTTCCCCATCAATTTCCCATGATAGTTGGCCCTCAGTTCAGTTCAGTTCAGTTCAGTCGCTCAGTCGTGTCTGACTCTTTGCGACCCCATGAATCGCAGGACGCCAGGCCTCCCTGTCCATCACCATCTCCTGGAGTTCACTCAGACTCACATCTATCGAGTCAGTGATACCATCCAGCCATCTCGTCCTCTGACGTCCCCTTCTCCTCCTGCCCCCAATCCCTCCCAGCATCAGAGTCTTTTCCAATGAGTCAACTCTTCGCATGAGGTGGCCAAAGTACTGGAGTTTCAGCTTTAGCATCATTCCTTCCAAGGAAATCCCAGGGCTGATCTCCTTCAGAATGGACTGGTTGGATCTCCTTGCAGTCCAAGGGACTCTCAAGAGTCTTCTCCAACACCACAGTTCAAAAGCATCAATTCTTCAGTGCTGCCTTCTTCACAGTCCAACTCTCACATCCATACATGACCACAGGAAAAACCATAGCCTTGACTAGATGGACCTTAGTCGGCCAAGTAATGTCTCTGCTTTTGAATATACTATCTAGGTCAGTCATAACTTTCCTTCCAAGGAGTAGGTGTCTTTTAATTTCATGGCTGCAGTCACCATCTGCAGTGATTTTGCAGCCCAAAAAAATAAAGTCTGACACTGTTTCCACTGTTTCCCCATCTATTTCCCATGAAGTGATGGGACCAGATGCCATGATCTTTGTTTTCTGAATGTTGAGCTTTAAGCCAACTTTTTCACTCCCCTCTTTACTTTCATCAAGTGGCTTCTTAGCTCCTCTTCACTTTCTGCCATAAGGGTGGTGTCATCTGCATATATGAGGTTATTGACATTTCTCCCGGCAGTCTTGATTCCAGCTTGTGTTTCTTCCAGTCCAGCATTTCTCATGATGTACTCTGCATAGAAGTTAAATAAGCAGGGTGACAATATACAGCCTTGACGAACTCCTTTTCCTATTTGGAACCAGCCTGTTGTTCCATGTCCAGTTGTAACTGTTGCTTCCTGACCTGCATACAGATTTCTCAAGAGGCCGGTCAGGTGGTCTGGTATTCCCATCTCTCAGAATTTTCCACAGTTTCTTGTGATGCACACAGTCAAAGGCTTTGGCATAGTCAATAAAGCAGAAATAGATGTTTTTCTGGAACTCTCTTGCTTTTTCCATGATCCAGAGGGAGGCTTTTCTTTCAAAACACAAATTCTACTTCTCCACAACTTTCATTTACATTTACCCAAGAAAAAAGCTAAGTTGTATGCATCATGAAACAAAAAATAAAATAAAATAAATAAGAACCTTTGATTATGTGTTTGATTAACTACAGTATTGTTAGCTACTTCCACAACCCCAATATTTTTAAAGAAATCTGGATTTTTACATAATGATATGTTAATTATATATGACTAATTACTCATATCAAGTACTTAAATCTGTAAGTTGTTACTCTTTGTTTTGTTATTATTTTCATTGTCATTTGCATGTTTAGTAGAGTCTCATGTCCAATTTTCCTTTTTGATATTTTAACAATATCACATTATGAGTTAGAGAAAACTCAGGAAGATAGTAAAGGACAAGAAAGTCTGACATGCTGCAGTTCATGAGGTCACAGAGAGTGGGACATGACTGTTACTGAAGAACAACAATCATTTCAATATTTGTAAAATTTTTTGTATGTGTTCTGGCCATTTTGCTTTTCTATTATCAAAGTTTTAAAGCAAATAATGTGTTCAAAATATATACCATTCTCAGAGATAGCAAACATATCTTCAGGATCACATAGAAACCTCAGAATAAAAATATATTGGGTTAGCTTTCATCTGTTTATAAAATGTTTATAAAATAACATTATTGGTTTTCATGGACTTGTGTACTTCCTGTTTACACTCATTGCAGGCAGTCATAAGCATATGAATTTGAAGGGCCTTCTTAGTATTATGGGCTTCCCTGATGGCTTAGGTGGTAAAGAATCTGCCTGTAATGCAGGGGATCCAGGTTTGATCCCTGGGTAGGGAACATATCCTGAAGAAGGGAACAGCTGTAGTATTCCTGTCTGGAGAATTCAATGGATAGATAACCTGGTGGGCTACGGTTCATGGGTTTGCAAAGAGTTAGATCTGACTGAGAGACTAACACTTTCACTTTATCAGTGTTATCAATAACTTGATACAAAGAATAGATATTCAGTAATATATACAGTCAGAGATGTTTACCCCATTTTGTTTGAATTATTAAAGAATGGGATCAATTCACATGAACACATAATATGTGATCATTCATGAAAAGAAAATTTTATAGTCTTTAAAATGATGTTGTAGATCTCTATTTATTGGCATAAAAATATGTATACAAAAAGGCATTAAATGAAAACTCAAGTCACAACTAGTAAGCATCCTATAAATTAATTCTTATTAAAGGTATGATATAAATCATTCTAAAATTGGAGTTACAGAAATAAAATTATATTTTATGTGATGTCATGTATTTTGTTACATTACTAATATTAGTTTATAGTACAAAAGAATATAAAAAATATCTACAACAAATTTTACCAAATCCTTAAGTCATATACTTCTAGGTGATTTTTCAATTCATTATATTTTCAGCACTTTCTGAATGTATTTTTTTAAATGGGTACTAATAAATTACCCATTGTTGTTCAGTTGCTGAGTTGTGTCTGTTTGTGACCCCATGGACTGCAGCAGGCCAGGTTTCCCTGTCCTTCACTATCTGCCAGAGTTTGCTCAAATTCATATCCATTGAGTCAATGATGGCATCCAACCATCTCGTCTTCTGTCACCCCTTCTCCTCCCACCCTCAATCTTTATCAGCATCAGGGTCTTTTCCAATGAGTCAGCTCTTCACATCAGGTGGCCAAAATATTGGAGTTTCAGCTTCAACATCAGTCCTTCCAATGAACACCCAGGACTGATCTCCTTTAGGATGGACTGGTTGGATCTCCTTGCAGTCCAAGGGACTCTCAAGAGTCTTCTCCAACACCACAGTTCAAAAGCATCAATTCTTTGGTGCTCAGCTTTCTTTATAGTCCAACTCTCACATCCACACCTGACCACTGGAAAAACCATAGCTTTGACTAGATGAACTTTTGTTGACAAAGCAATGTCTCTACTTTTTAATATGCTGTCTAGGTTGGTCATAACTTTCCTTCCAAAGAGTAACCATTCTTTAATTTCATGGCTGCAGTCACCATCTGCAGTGATTTTGGAGGCCAAAAAAAAAAAAAGTCTGACACTGTTTCCACTATTTCCCCATCTATTTGCCATGAGATGATGGGACCGGATGCCATGATCTTCATTTTCTGAATGTTGAGCTTTAAGCCAACTTTTTCACTGTCCTCTTTCACTTTTGTCAAGAGGATCTTTATTTCTTCTTCACTTTCTGCCATAAGGGTGCTGTCATCTGCATATCTGAGATTATTGATATTTCTCCTAGCAATCTTGATTCCAGCTGGTACTTCCTCCAGCACAGTGTTTCTCATAAAAGCAGCTACAGAAAAATAAATATCAGATTTTCAATAGAAGTGTCAAGCCAGGCTTATCATATGGGATCATTTTGTTTAATTTTGGTAATTTATTCATATTAATGTCATATAACCATGCATTTTGTTAAACTTCTGAGGCTTCACCACTTCCCAGTGATTTGAAATTTAACAGTTTACTTGAAGCTCATAGACATTTATTGCTCAGATTTTTCAAGAAGGACATTTTTGAACAACTTAGGAGGAATTTGGTATTTGACAGCTTCTCTTTACTCTTTCTTATTTACCTTTGCTTTTAATCTTAGATTATAATCTTTCAGAGACTGTCCTAGCCAATGACCAAACAAGACTGAAGCACCAGCCCCTGGCATTGAGCCTAACATGGTCTGCCTTTTATAGGCAATCTTTGCTGGAAATTTCCCTTCATCTAGGAAAGGCTGTCAGACCTTCTTCATGGTCCAACAACCCCTCCTGACCAAATTTGCTTTCTTCATTTTCTATATATAATCCCACCCTTATCACATGTTTGAACTTTTAACTCTATCTCAGTATTTCCTTTACTGGAAGGCAAAATTTCCAGTTGTCATTTCAGAAAGCAAAGATCAAGACAGAATTGGGGATTCAGTGATTCATTTGGCTGGCAACAAGGTCACTATGCTAGGAACCTTGTGGGGTAGGTTTGTCCTGGGAAAAAGTGCCAGCTCAATTGCTAAAACTTTCATAGGTAGTGACTTGAGAGAATGTCCAATAAAAAGAAAGACTCTGGTCTGTGTAGTGGAAAAATTTGAGGATGCAGGAGTGAGGGTAAGAGGAGATAGGAAAGTCCCACACAAGCAAAAAGAAGGGGTTGGTGTTTATTAATTATCCTGACATTCTACAGAAGGAAAATGGAAATCTTAACAAATAACTATAAACTAAGTGGGAAGGCCAGATAATTTCATTGGTAGTGTACGAGGAGAAAAGAAGAAACTGAACACCAAATGTAGGATTTACTAATCAGAGTGACTAAATTTCAGCTTTCCAGGCGGCACTAGTGTTAAAGAACCTTCCTGCCAATGCATTGGAATAAGAGACTTGGCCTTGATCCCTGGGTTGGGAAGATCCTCTAGAGGAGGGCATGGTAACCCACTCTAGTCTTCTTGCCTGGAGAATCTCATGGACAGAGAAGCCTGGCAGGCTACAGTCCATAGATCTGCAAAGTGTCAGACATGACTGAAGAAACACAGCAAGCATGCACATGGCTAAATTTCAAAGGTGATATGATGGTCAACTAAGACAGTTCCACAATTTCAGGATCTAGCCCTGGGAAGTGGCCAAATGCCTGGCTCTCTGGTAAAGGATCTGGAAAGGAAAAAGTTTTAAGGTTAAAGGATATCTGTGTAGTCAAGTGGATGGATATATGGGAGTGTGGACAACATGTAAATACTATAGTATTACAGCTCTATGCTCTCAAGATAATATCCACCCCGGAAGAAATTCTAAACAACCCAATAGATTAAATGAAATTAGCCAGCTTTTGCTATCAGCGACACTAGAACTGGTGCAACATACTCATGCAATGAATGTCCATAAAAGTAACCAATTTATTTTAATAAGAATAGATATCTATTCCTACATTTATCGTTCCTATTGGTGGAGATTCAACCGGAATCATTACTAGAGTATTTACAGAATTTGACACATCATAGCATGCAAACAGGGGGCCATTTTCACAGCAAAAGATGTATGAGAATGAAATCAATTGGTCCTATTGCATGTTGCAGCGCCCTGAGGCAGCTGATCTCAGAGAATGCTGGAATCAACTCCTAAATGTGCAATTGAAATTCCAGCTCAGAGAAAGTACTCAGAGTTTATGTAGTGCCACCATTCAGGTCACAATATATTCATGAAATTAGAATCTCTTATGATGCTCTCTTCCCAAGAGGAAGGATATATGGCCCTAGGGATCAATAAGTGGAAATAGGCCTTGCCATCATTTTCAGTGACTCATTGGCAGATTTTGCTTCCTCTCACAAAATATGGGCTCTGTAGAGATGGAAGTTCTAAACCTAAAAACATGTATATACTTGCCAGGCACCACGGAATAGTTCTCACTGGAGCTACATGTTACCTGTTAACAGTTGCTACCAGTTCAACAACTGAAAACTTGACATGGTCCAACAGTTTTAAGTGTGAGTAAACTAGAATTGGGTGGTAAATGGAGTCCTGGCCCTGATCCAGCATACAGTGAGTTCAGAGTTTTTGGATATACAGTGATCATTCCTTCAGTCTCTGAATATATAATTGAGACTGATATACTTGGTAGCTGGAGTAACCCCCATACCAAATTAAGAATTATCTCAATAGGAGAGATCTATTTTAGTGAGAAAACTGAGAGGAAATATTTGAAACTATCTTCCTCTGGTCAAGACAGTAAATCAAAATTAATACTGCATTGAGGTGGAGGTAGCGTAGACTACTTCTAAATTTAAAGTTCTAAAAGATATAGGAGTGATAGATGCTATCCATCTTCTTTTAATTTGTATTCTTATCCTTTGAGAGAAACACATTGTTCCTGAGAATGGCAATAGATTACCAGATGTTCAATAAAGTTGGAACGCCAATCCCAGATGAGGTTGTAGTACTGTTGCTAAAGCAGTTAAATATGGTATAAGGTGCCGGATGTGTAACTATTGATTTGGCAAATGCATTAATTTCTACCCAATTAAGAAACAGAATCGGAAACAGATCTCATTAAGACAAAATGAATGTACACAACATTGTCCCATTTTTTTTTAACTTTCCTGTTTTGCTAAAATCTAGTCCTAAGAGAATTGAATAATCTGTATTTTCCTCAGAGCATCACAATGATCTATTATATCAACAATATCATGGCAGTCAGGCAGGATAATCAAGGAGTGACTAATGCATTGGGGAATCTTGGCACAACACATACCCAAAAATGTTGGGAAATGAACTGTACAAAGATTCAGAGGTCTGTCACTTAAGTAAAATTTTTCATGGCAAGTTGAAGTTCTAGTGGCAAGTTGAAGCTCTAGACAAAATTTCTTTGATCAGAAATACAACCAAGAATCAGGATACCCCATTGCTTATTAAGGAATAATTTTGGGGATACTAGATACTCAACAGTAAAATCATAGCCAGACAAATGCAAGACAATCACTAAAATAAAGAAGAAAGAAAATCAGAAACAGACCATCTACCCTGAATAGGTAATGCAACTAGAATGAAAACACTCATGCTTGGTAAGGAAGAGGACTGTGAGTTTCTGTCCACAATAATGTCCACAGTCTATGGGGAGACAGAGTTACATATACTCACAAAAATTTTCTCCATGTGATGGAATGGAAGAGTTAGTTTTACTGAGAGTCACATTTTCCATGGCTTAGCATTTTCATTCAGTCTTTCATTATTATTGGTAGCTGGACTGCAAAAATGTCTTTGATAGAGGAGCTTGCTCTTGAACAAATTATGAACTTGCTCTTGTTACATTATAGCACAACCTGTGTATGACTTTAAATGTAGATAGTAATCCAAGTGTCCTCCAGGATACATGATTATTTGGGGGGGGGGGAGTAGTGAGGAGAAACAGAACATAAAATTTAGAATAATGAATATATTTATCAATCAAATTTTTCATTAAAATATTAGGAAAATAATAAAACAGCTATTGCTATTTTTCAAAAAATACTTCAGTATCTCATTTTTCTTTTTCACTCATGAACTTTCAGTAAACAAAACTAAGATGTCCATTGTACTAATAATTATATTTTTGAAAATTTAACTGTGTGCAATTTTTATCCACAATCAAATTCTGTTTTTAATTATGTGAAATTACACATTTTTTATTCTAGGTAACCTCTGATTCAACTTGATGTACTTGCATGACCTAAATTAGTGCTAAAAGCTATGTCAACTATTTTTTCTTGAAATAAATATAGCATTTCTGAATTGATCAATTAGATTCATAAAGCATTTTATCATGTGTTAAAACAATGATTGATAATATTGATTCTGGATATTTTTCCAACCTTATTTTGGAATTACATGTGATATAATTATGTGATCACTTCTTTTTGGCTGGATATTTTGGCCAAATATGATCTGTATTTGCCTTTGTTTTCCACATTTCCTTTTAGTGTAGAAAAGCTAATAATTCTAGACATCTCTGGCAACTCTTTCTTAAACATGTATTTACCCTCTAGAACAATTCTTAACATACTGCTTCTTCAGTTCAGTTCAGTTGCGTCCTACTTTGTGTGACCCTATGGATTGCTGCACATCAGGCTTCCCAGGCCATCACCAACTCCTGAAGTTTGCCCAAACTCATGTCCATCAAGTTGGTGATGCCATCCAACCATTTCATCCTTTGTCATCCCCTTCTCCTGCCTTCAATCTCTCTGAGCATCAGGGTTTTTCCCAATGAGTCAGCTCTTTGCATCAGGTGGCCAAAGTATTAGAGCTTCTTCATCAGTCCTTCCAATTAATATTCAGGGTTGATTTCTTTCAGGATTGACTGGTTTGATTTTTTTGCAGTCCAAGGGACTCTGAAGCGTCTTATTCAACACTGCACTTCACTCATTATCAGAGAAATGCAAATCAAAACCACTATGAGGTACCATTTCACGCCAGTCAGAATGGCTGTGAGCCAAAAGTCTACAAGCAATAAATGCTGGAGACGGTGTGAAGAAAAGGGAACCCTCTTACACTGTTGGTCGGAATGCAAACTAGTATAGCCACTATGGAGAACAGTGTGGAGATTCCTTAAAAAAACTGGAAATAGAACTGTGTTATGACCCAGCAATCCCACTGCTGGGCATACACACTGAGGAAACCAGAATTGAAGGAGACACGTGTATCCCAATGTTCATTGCAGCGCTGTTTATAATAGCCAGGGCATGGAAACAACCTAGATGTCCATCAGCAGAAGAATGGATAAGAAAGCAGTGGTACATATACACAATGGAGTATTACTCAGCCATTGAAAAGAATACATTTGAATCAGTACTAATGAGGTGGATGAAACTGGAGCCAATTATACAGAGTGAAGTAAGCCAGAAAGAAAAACACCAATACAGTATACTAACACATATATATGGAATTTAGAAAGATGGTAATGATAACCCTGTATGTGAGACAGCAAAAGAGACACAGATGTATAGAACAGTCTTTTGGACTCTGTAGGAGAGGGAGAAGGTGAGATGATTTGGGAGAATGGCATTGAAACATGTATAATATCATATAAGAAACAAATCGCCAGTCCAGGTTCAATGCAGGATACAGGATGCTTAGGGCTCGTGCACTGCGATGGCCCAGAGGGATGGTACGGGGAGGGAGGAGGGAAGGGGTTTCAGGATGGGGAACACGTGTACACCCGCGGCAGATTCATGTTGATGTATGGCGAAACCAATACAATATTGTAAAGTAATTAGCCTCCAATTAAAATAAATAAATTTAAATTAAAAAATAATAAAAAATTAAAGTACAGCACACACACACACATAAAAAGCAGCAATTCTTCAGAGCTCAATTTTCATTATAGTGCATCTCTCGCATCCATACATGACTACTGGACACTAAAAGTACAAAATACAAGTCGTAAATTCACAGTTTGAATCTTGATATTATCAGCATTCTCAGATTACATATAATATGTGTTTTATTATAAAGTTATAAATATTCATAAGGAATAGTTAAAAGTGTCATTCTTATTTCAGAAAATTTGCTATTAACTTTCAATTTAAAAGCAGTTTTAGTATAAAAATACTATGGTGTAAAAATAAATATTTTGATGGGAAATCATCTACTATTTGAAAACAATGAGAAAAAGAAGTGTCTCTTTAATATTATACATTTTTTTTCAGATTTGAAGAGTAACAATAATAGTTCATGCTTTTCTACTAATATATATTGAGCCAAACTGATTGTTTTAGCCAGGTACAAAAGAAATAAAATATATAGATTAATAAGGGAAAATGACAGATTCTCTTATGATTTAAACATCTTATTTTGGGCTTGTTGTTAAATATGAATATATCAATAAAGTTCACTCAATGAGAATCACATTACAAAGAGAAAGAATGAAAACTTACTGGCAATATAAAATTGATTGGATCTGGTGAGCAGGAAGTAGCAACTACTGTAGACACATAATAAAACTTAAGTGAGACAAGAAATGGGAAATAAAGCCCATGAAAAAAATCGAGCACCTACTACCTTGTTGGTATGTAGCATATTTAGGAATCTTTGAAAGATAAAAGACAAGTTGCTGTATATCATCCCTCCTATCACTAAGAAATAATTTCAATGTCTATTGGACCTCTTCATATTCTTGAGAAAATACTATCTCATTTGGCATACTACTCTGACCTCTTCACTGAATGACAGTGCTATAAAGTTGATATAACCTGAAAGAAGGACTTGGAAGGTTAATCCCTAAACAAGCATGGAAATAGGACATTGAAGTTAATCTTGGCCCTACCAATTAGAAGCAAATGTCTTGCCCAACTCTTAGCGACCCCGTGGACTGCAGCCTACCAGGCTCCTCCACCCATGGGATTTTCCAGGCAAGAGTACTAGAGTGGGGTGCCATTGCCTTCTCCAACTCCTGGGCATACATCCAGAAAAAAACATGGCTCAAAAGGATATGTGTATCTGAATGTTCATTGCAGCACTGTTCACAATGGCCAAGACATGGAAACAACCAAAATGTCCATTGACAGAGGAATGGATAAAGAAGATGTGGTGTGTGTGTGTGTGTGTGTGTGTGTGTGTGTGTGTCTATTACTCAGCCATTAAAGAGAATGAAATAAGGCCATTTTCAGCAACATGGATGGACCTAAGGAGTGTCATACCAATTGAAGTAAGTCAGACAGAGAAGGAGAAATATCATTTGACATCTCTTATATGTGGAATTTAAAAAGAAATTATAAAAATGAACTTACTTACAAAACAGAAAGAGACTCACAGACTTAGAAAACAAACTCATGGTTGCTGGGGGAAAGGGATAGTTAAGAACTTCAGGAAGGTCATGTACACACTGTTATATTTAAAATGGATAACCAACAAAAACCTATTGTATAGCATATGGAACTCTGCTCAGTATTATATGCCATCCAGGATGGGACGGGGGTTTGGGGGAGCACACCATGAATGTGTTTCTATCCTGAGAAGTGTGTCTCAGTTACATGTATATGTATGGATACATGTATTAAATGTATGACTGAGTCCCTTTACTGTTCACCTGAACAGTATCACAACATTGTTAATTAGCTATACCCCAAAATAAAATGTTTTTGGTTTTAAAGAAAATAAAGAATAATTTTTTTTTAAGAAAAAAAAAAGCAAATGTCTGATGATCTTCACTAACTACATATTGAGAAAAAAAATGATTTGCTACATTAACAGCTGATATTATGTGCCAGAGGTATCATGGGATATGTAGATTTGCTGTAGTAATGAAATGAAACATGAAAGAGCAGCAGCCATTGAAGTCACTACATGATTAAATTTATAGTAATCCACTATCAGTCTGCATTGGCCAAATACAGAAGTTGAAAGAAAGTAGGACCTGCATCTTTCTAATACTTGATAGTGTGATGTTTCTTCAATCTGTTGAGGATTATTATATTCAGCTAGTTTACTATTTAATATGTGCAAGCTATTTTATTTATCTTGGCCTTTTCTGTCATTTTAATTCTCACTCCATGGATTCCCATAGAGATCTTGGAAGCTGATGAGCATGTCTATTAGAATTAAGCATTCTGATACTGGGGAGGAGTAGACAGGAGCTCAGGGTAGGAGTTTGGTTAGGTATGCACTGGTCCATTATGAGATAAATCTGAACCAAATCCCACTGATAATTTGACCTCCATAAACTCTAATCTGAAAGGGATCTTTGGGAATTAGTTTAAATATTCATGATACCTCATATGATATGTTTTCTTTCTTTAAATATAAATATGTAGTTTGATAAAAGCTATTTCTACAGCTACAGAAAGCTAAATACATATGCTCGTGCACACTTATAGATAATCCCTCTGCTTGTAGTCTTCAATCAGAACTGAAGGAAAGGATAAATAAATATTGATATTCTTCTTTTTTCAGACTTTATAATAAACTATAGGACTTCCCTTGTTGCTGTTGGTAAAGAATCTGCCTGCAATGCAGGAGACCTGGGTTCGATTGCTGGGTTGGGAAGATTCCCTGGAGAAGGAAATGGCAACCCACTCCAGTATTCTTACCTGGAGAATCCCATGGACAGAGGAGCCTGGCCAGTTACAGTCCATGGGGTCGCGAGAGTCAGGCATGATTTAGCAACTAAACAACCACCACTGTAATAAACTAAACTGTTTAAAAATTAAAATATTTCTCTATTAAACTTTAAATAAAAATATATGGAAAATATATGGAAATATATATAAATTAAAAAGTACAGTTAAATAAAACTGGTAATATATGTTTGCAACTGTCAGATTATGAAATAGAAAATAATTGACATTCTTTATTCTGCCTTGCCACTTTATAGTGGCTGCACTAACTGTTAACTATTACCCTTATCCATTGTCATAATCAATTATCCTGTTTAAATTTCGGTTGAATGAACTCATACAGAATATAGTCTTTAATACCTGGATTCTCTTTTTATTTGTGAGATTCTCCCGCATTGCTCTATGTAGTTATGCAGTTTGATTTAGTTTGCTTATTTTCATGTATTCCACTGTATCAATATGTCATAATTTATGCAAGTATTCTATTGTTAATGAGTACTTTTTCCAGTTTTGACTATTGTAAATTATGCTTCAGTGATACTTTTTCATCTTTTTTGATCAACATATTTGATCAGCCTTGTATGCACTTCAGTTCCATATATGCCAAAAGTAAAGCTGGTGAGTTATAGGTTATTTGTATTTTCAGCTTTAGCAAACACTAGAAAACATTTTCCAAAATGATTGGTATAAATTATACAACAACAAGTATATAGAATTCTCATATCTTTACTCATACTATATACTTTATTCATCAGGATTTGATATTGTCTGTCTTTCTCATTTTAGCCATTCTTCTGGCTGTGTAAGATAACTCTTTGTGATTTTAATTTACCTGTATCTGAGAACTAATGATATTAATAAAGTTAATAAAGTTAAAGTTTCCTTAATATAACTATTTCCTATTCAAATAGCCTCTTTTATGAAATGTCCAAGGTTCATTTCTCTTTTTAAAATTGGACTATCTGCTGTTTACTCAATTTATTTTTAGGGCTTCTTTGTATTTCCTTATGTTTCTGGATATAGATCTTTTGATACTATCAGAGAATATTGGTCTAGGTTCTAACAACAACAGAAAAAAAACCCACATTTTTATAAATGTATTTATGCATATTTCTTTTATGATTAGTGCATTCCTGTCCTCTTAAAGAAGCATTTCCCTATGCTAATTTCATAAAAATGTTTTTCATTTTTCTTCTAAACAAATTTAAATTTTTCATATTTAGATTTAAAATCCAACTGGAATTGATTATTTCTTTCTGAATCTGTCTCGGGAGATTATACACCTATTTTAAAAATTATATTTGATGACTTCCATAAAAAGCTGTAATTTTAAGTAAAATTAAATGTCCTTATATTTAGCTTACTCTTATTTCTGTAGCATTTACATAGTCAATCCTTTATTCTACAACATTTAGTGACCATCTATAATTCATAAGTATTGTGTTGGAAATGGGATAGAATGATAGAAAATAAAAACAAATTTTGTTTTATAATTTTTTTCTGTTTCCTTTTCTTTTTTTAAATTACCTTTTATTTTTGACAACAAATAAGTGAATTTTCTAAACATGTTCTTAAATGAGGAAAAATATCAGTCAAGTAATATCTATACTAAGATTATAGCAACATACACAAAAAATCAGTGAGGTAGGAGATGATTTATGTTAAAATAATGATTTTCTGCAGTCCATGGGGTCACAAAGAGTGGGACACAATAACTGAACAAAATGTCACATAAAAATTGGGACCCTGATCTCACCATCCATAATCATTGTGTTGTTCACCTGCCAAACATAACTAATGCACAGGTCTCAATGTGTTTAGGTCATTTAGTCAGGAACACCTCAAATTCATATTATATGTCTCCATAGCACCTAAAATTCTTTATGTCATTTATAGAAATTATAAAAATTAGTTCTGTAATTATTAATTTGGAGTCTATTTTCCCTTTACTAGACTGTATGTTTCATGAAAATAGAAGAAATGTGGGCTATCTATTAATGGAAACAGAGAATAGACAGAGAGGCTGGTGGGCTGCAGCCCATATGTCCTAATGAGTCAGACAGGAATGTAAGGAATAAAAGACATAAATATAGAGAAAGAGGATGAAAAGAAGAAACGAGTTTATGAGGGTGTTGTGTCCATAATCCTTCATGAAAACTTTCAAAAACTCTGAGTCATTTTCAGTGTTTTGAAACATTTCCATGCAGCTATCACACTTCGTGGAAGAAATCTTAGGCCCCTTGTATCAGAATGTCTGACCCCATTTTTTGATGTTTAACAAATGACCGATTTTAAGCCTCATTTCTCTCTCTTCTCCTTGCACCTCACACCTGAGAACTCTAGTAAGAAAGCCTGAGTGGTCCTCTTTTGGCTCTAGAAGGAGATTCAACCACCTAACTTCCTGTTTAACCTTCCTTGGTCCCAACACCAACCACAATAAAAATCGCAAAATGTTTTCTTTCTCAAGACTTTTCTGACTTGTTTTGGAGGACTGCCTTGTCCCCCAAAGAATTAATTCTCCCAGGGAAGCATCAATTATGTAATCAGTAAACCTTTTCATATCCTCTTGGTGTGTACAATGTTTCAGTTTTGACATCTGAACCTAATTTTGCGTGAGATTCTCTCCTATTTATGTAGAGTGCAAACGATATCATCTCCCTGTATAGTCTATGGATAATTAGATTAAAATTTTTTAATTTATATATCAAAATATGTAAGAGAAATGACACAAGTTAGATAGCTTGAGGTGTTTTGTACTGAAATAAAAATAAATCCAAAGCCATTTCAATCTCAAAGCCTGGCTTTCTGCATATTTTGTGAATCATTTTCTTTTCTTACAAAGAGTTTATTTTTATTATTTATAAACAAATTTATGTCAATAGTCTTACAGTCGTGTAAAATTCACATTTGATTATATCTATAATATATAACTTTAATTTTAAAAGTGTACAATTACATAAAGAGAAATTTTAAAATTTGACCAAGATATAGAATAGTTTATATAATATATGCATTATCATTTATATCATCTGCTGTTGAAATGATGGCACATTATTCCTCAAATATTTGTTTAAAGAACTCAGCTTGTTTAATAATTGTTTATTCTTTCCAGTTTTCTCCCAATATTTCTTGGCAAGTCTCTGAATACTTCATGTGGATTCTTATGAAAGACCAATAACCAATGGTTGCCAAAAGTTGTTCCAATTTCCAAAAGTTATTAATGAGGAAAAAACAACAATACCAACAACAACAACAAAAAAAAAAACAACACAGAACAATAACAGTGTAAGCAAGTAAATAATAACAGCAATAACTCTTCTCCATCTGGAGTTTGGACAGAGACTGAGTTTATACATTTTCTTTCCATTTGGAAAAGTAATGTTTCCACATTGGAAATCTTTAAAAATATTCAACCATCTTTGATCTATATATACATTTTCTTTTGTCATATTTCAGTAGCAAGTTCTCACTAAAATGTCACTTAAAGACTGAGGGCTCATTAAGAAAATAACAAGACTAAGTTGTCTGCTTTCCCAGATTAAGCATTAAGTTAAAGATTTATCATTCTGGGACCTCCCCAACTGAGGCTAGCCAAGCTTATACTTACTACTAAGGCTTCCTTTTAAAGGATTCGGTTCAGTTCAATTCAGTCACTCAGTCGTGTCTGACTTTTTGTGACACCATGGACTGCTGCATGCCAGGCCTCCCTGTCCATCACCAACTCTCGGAGTTTACTCAAACTCATGTCCATTGAGTAGGTGAGGCCATCCAACCAGCTCATCCTCTGTCATCCCCCTCTCCTGCTGCCTTCAATCTTTCCCAGCATCAGGGTCTTTTCAAATCAGTTCTTCACATCAGGTGACCAAAGCATCAGAGTTTCAACTTCAGGATTAGTTATTCTAAATAATATTCTGGACTGATTTCCTTTAGGATGGACTGGTTGGATCTCCTGGCAGTCCAAGGGACTTGCAAGAGTCTTCTCCAACACCACAGTTCAAAAGCATTAATTCTTTGGCACTCAGCTTTATTTATAGTTCAACTCTCATATCCATGCAGGACTACAGGAAAAACCATAGCTCTGACTAGATGGACCTTTGTTGGCAAAGTAATGTCTCTGCTTTTTAATATGCTGTCTAGGTTGGTGATAGCTTTTCTTTCAAGGAGCAAGTGTCTTTTAGTTTCATGGCTGCAGTCGCCATCTGCAGTGATTTTGGAGGCCCCCCAAATAAATCCTGTCAGTGTTTCCACTGTTTCCCCATCTATTTGCCATGAAGTGATAGGACCAGATGCCATGGTCTTAGTTTTCTGAATGTTGAGCTTTAAGACAACTTCTTCACTCTCTGCTTTCACTTTCATCAAGAGGCTCTTTAGTTCTTCACTTTCTGCCATAAGGGCGGTGTCATCTGCGTATCTGAGGTTATTGATATTTCTCCCAGCAATCTTGATTCTAGCTTGTGCTTCATCCAGCCCAGCATTTCTCATGATGTACTCTGCATAGAAGTTAAATAAGCAGGGTGACAATATACAGCCTTGACGTAATCATTTCCTGATTGTGAACCAGTCTGCTGTCCCATGTACGGTTCTAACTGTTGCTTCCTGACCTGCATACAGATTTCTCAGGAGGCAGGCCTGGTGGTCTGGTATTCCCATTTCTTCAAGAATTTTCCAGAGTTTGTTGTGGTCCACACAGTCAAAGGCTTTGGCATAGTCAATAAAGAAGAAATAGATGTTTTTTGGAACTCTCTTGATTTTTCGACAATCCACTGTAAAGGACTAGTTAAGTATTAACCGACAAACCCAGCTGCCTATTTTCAAAGGTCTACATCACAATAAAGAGCATTTAATTAGTTTTCATGTTAAGGTCTTTTACTTTAGCAGTAAAATTAATTTTTTCTTATAATTGATTTTTGATCATTAATATTCATATGAGAGTTCTGGTGATTAAAAAAAATAGCTAACATATATAATGGCTTCCTATTTAACAAACTGTTTTGAGTGCCAGGATGCATTCTGTCACTTAATCATTATAACCATCCTGAGTATGCTACTTATTCAGCCTGTGACATTGGGCAAGCTATTTAACTTCCCTTTGTTTGAATTTTCTTATCCAAAAAAAGGAAGATAAAATTACCAACCACCTAGGATCATTGAGACATTTTATATTTCATATATACTCTGGCCAAAAATAAAACTCTGTTACTAATGAAATGATTACACTAACCCTTGATTATCATAAGCTCATCCAGCTACTCAGTATGTTTCACCAAAGGTAAAATGTGAATTGTGTTTTTTTCAAGGAAAAATCAAACTCACTGCAGGTTGGTTCTTCAATAGAAAAACTTCAATCTTATATAAAAATAGCATTTTATACAAATGGTTTAAATATCAGATCTTTTGAAGTCATTATAGAAATCTTTATAAAACTACTCCATGATTATTAAATTTTTAATTTCATTCTGTGATTAAGAGGAATTCATTTTCTCATCATCAATTGAATAGATAACAATGACATACAATGACATTAAAAAGTAGACTGTATTTGCTGAGCCTATAATTTGAAAAGTATTTTGCATTTTCTTCAGTCTATTTTTAAAATATTATCTACATAAAATAGAGCCATTGAGTCTTATTACTAAAAGAATATGATTTTATTAATCTTTCAGAGGCAGGTTAAATACCAGAGATACATTTTTTCTCACCTAGGTTATTTACTTCTCTGGTCTATAGTTTTAGATTTTTTCCCATTCTAAATTTGAGCAAATCATTCTGAAAAAGAAAAGCGTCAGCTATTTTGATCATTTTTTAATTTTATCCATAATTTTTGTCATTTAGCCCATATTTTTACAGATTTTTAAATAGTGCCTCTGTTTGTATAGAAGAATATACCCTTGAAATCGTGAATTTTAACTTACTTATTTGGCTTTGTTTTTCAATGTAAATAATTATAAAAGTTTTTATTTTTAATTTGCCTCCTAGGCCTTCAAACTGATGTGATGAGTTTTAGGTTCTATTAATTTTTTTGAATCTATAATACTTTTACATGAAGTAACCTTATCACAGTCTCTGTGGTTCAACCTAGATACCATATTTAAAACGAGAGACATTACTTTGCCAACAAAGGTCCATCTAGTCAAGGCTATGGTTAGTCCAGCAGTCATGTATGAATGTGAGAGTTGGACTGTGAAGAAAGCTGAGCGCGGAAGAATTGATGCTTTTGAACTGTGGTGTTGGAGAAGACTCTTGAGAGTCCCTTGGACTGCAAGGAGATCCAACTATTCCATTCTAAAGGAGATCAGCCCTGGGATTTCTTTGGAGGGAATGATGCTGAAGCTGAAACTCCAGTACTTTGGCCACCTCATGTGAAGAGTTGACTCATTGGAAAATATTCTGATGCTGGGAGGGATTGGGAGCAGGAGGAGAAGGGGACGACAGAGGAAGATGGCTGGATGGCATCACTGACTCGATGACCGTGAGTCTGAGTGAACTCCGGGAGTTGGTGATGGACAGAGAGGCCTGGAGTGCTGCGATTCATAAGGGTCGCAAAGAGTTGCACACGACTGAGTGAATGAAATGAACTGAAAGCTTATCACTGCTTTGTTAATTTTCTTAATTAAAAGTTCTGTCAGTTTGAAATGTGGCTTGGCACTCATCTATGTACAATGTATGCTGACTAAAAAATAGCAAAAAGAACTGTCTTTCAAAGTCCAATAAATATTGAGCATTTCTATCACTACATAATAGAATTAAAATCTTGGCAATAAATGTAGATTTATAAAGAGCCAATTACAATATATTTTTTCCATCTTTAGGAAACTGAAAGTATCCTCCCGCACCTGATAAGAGTTCTTGCTCCTCTATCCCTCCAGTTCCTCCCTCTGGATATTTCTTGATTAAAATCTACTGAATAGCTGATTTATAAGAGAACCCTCCTCTCCTGTTACCCTTAACACTTGCAAATCATTGAAGATGCAAACAGCAATGTTCCTGGGTAAAATAACTTGAGGAATCACTGTTTAAGTTATGCGTATGCTCTTTCTCAACTCATTCTTTGTGTAACAAATACTCAATTAATCACCTACAAGGTTTCTGGAATTTTGTAAAAGCCTCTCAGAACATAGGATAAGGACCATTAAAATCTTCCTGGAAAGAAGTAAAGAAAAAGGCTGTTTGACTTGATTTAAAACATAAAGATTACCAGGAGTTTTCCTCTCCACACCAATATCACACCTCTATCACTGGAAGAGTTGGTTGGTACACGAAGTACACCAGATATATCACAGAGCAATTGCTGATAGCATTAAATCCAGTAGAGACATGAAGTGGAAGAAACCCTATTGCAAGTAGGGTTTCATTGGCATGGCTTAGAAATTTCAAAAGGGTCTGCTTAGTCAAGATATAAAGATAATGTATTCAAAACAATTAACAGCTTATATGGTATGTTTCATAGATAATTTTGCAAATGCATTTCAAAAAAGGGTGCAAACAAGTGAGAACATTCAAATACATCAGACTTTAGACTCACTCACTTGCATCTTCTCTTTCTTATTCCCTTTCATTTTCATTTTTTAGTTGTTTAGTGCTAGGAGTAGAAACTCATATAACACTAAAAGAAGGTTTATAAGAAGGTCTTTTCAATTATTGGAAATGTATGTATAATGCTACAGCAATATAATAATCATTCTAGCCAATATTTATAAATTACTTATTATATCATGGGCCCTTGTCTAATTGATTTTGTGTGTGTGTTTGTGTATATATATATATTAGTTTATTTAATTTTTATTAAATATGACAAGGTATGAGATATTGGTAAGAACTAGTGTTATCTCCATATTAAATTGATAAAAATAAAGCAAAGAAAAAAGTAAACTACTAACTCTAAATTCTGCTTTCTTGGCATGAAAAAGCTATATAACATGAAAAAGGAAATTATTTTTGACAATGTATCTAGTATATTGTTTCAAAAAAGTGGTCGTATTCAAAATAGAGTGCAGAATATTTAAACTTCACAAATTAATTTTTATCATTCAGACATTTCCTTATGTTGTCTCATTTGTGTGTGTCACACACTGTAGGCAAGATATTAGTGAGTTGGATGATTAAAGAGAGTTAGCCATGATTAAGTATCCAACTCACAAGATATTAGTGAGATAGATGGTTAAAATTACATTAAAGTAAGATAAGGTAGTCAATATTAACAAATAAATAAAATAAAATTTTATCTAAGTGTTTTTCTGATATAAAGAGAATGGGTGTTAGTCACCTATCCTAGTCATAGCCTCTATTCTTTTTCTTCTTTTTTTTTTTTTTTTGATTAAGTACCATGTAAATATTTATTATTATTATTTTTCTCCCAGATTCACTCTGTGACTGAAACAGAAACTAGTCTCTGGGTTCAATTACATCTTTGGTTTTCAAACTAAGTTTCTTTAAAAAAAATTTTTTTTTTAAATTTTACTTTACAATACTGTATTGGTTTTGCCATACATCAACATGAATCCACCACGGGTGTACCTGAGTTCCCAATCCTGAACCCCCTCCCACCTCCCTCACCATATCATCTCTCTGGGTCATCCCAGTGCACCAGCCCCAAGCTCTGTATCCTACATTGAACCTAGACTGGCAATTCGTTTCTTACATGATATTATATATTTTTCGATGTCATTCTCCCAAATCTTCCCATCCTCTCCCTCTCCCAGAGTCCAAAAGTCTGTTCTATACCTCTGTGTCTATTTTGCTGTCTCACATACAGGGTTATCATTACCATCTTTCTAAATTACATATATATATATATATATATATATATATGTGTGTGTGTGTGTGTGTGTTAGTATACCGTATTGGTGTTTTTCTTTCTGACTTACTTCACTCTGTATAATAGGCTCAAGTGTATTCTTTTTAATGGCTGAGTAATACTCCATTGTGTATACGCACCACTGCTTTCTTATCCATTCATCTGCTGATGGACATCTAGGTTGCTTCCATGTCCTGGCTATTATAAACAGTGCTTCACTGAACATTGGGGTACAAGTGTCTCTTTCAATTCTGGTTTCCTCAGTGTTTATGCCCAGCAGTGGGATTGCTGGCTCATAAGGCAGATCTATTTCCAGTTTTTTTTAAGGAATCTCTACACTGTTCTCCATAGTGGCTATACTAGTTTGCATTCCCACCAACAGTGTAAGAGTGTTCCCTTTTCTCCACACCCTCTCCAGCATTTATTGCTCGTAGACTTTGGATCGCAGCCCCTCTGACTGGCGTGAAATGGTACCTCATTGTGGTTTTGATTTGCATTTCTCTGATAATGAGTGATGTTGAGCATCTTTTCATGTGTTTGTTAGCTATCTGTATGTCTTCTTTGGAGAAATGTCTATTTAGTTCTTTGGCCCATTTTTTGATTGGGTCATTTATTTTTCTGGAATTGAGCTGCAGGAGTTGCTTGTACATTTTTGAGATTAGTTGTTTGTCAGTTGCTTCATTTGCTATTATTTTCTCCCATTCTAAAGTCTATTTTTCACCTTACTTATAGTTTCCTTTGTTGTGCAGAAGCTTTTAATTTTAATTAGATCCCATTTGTTTATTTTTGCTTTTATTTCCAGTATTCTGGGAGGTGGGTCATAGAGGATCCTGCTGTGATTTATGTCGGAGAGTGTTTTGCCTTTGTTCTTCTCTAGGAGTTTTATAGTTTCTGGTCTCATGTTTAGATCTTTAATCCATTTTGAGTTTATTTTTGTGTATGGTGTTAAAAAGTGCTCTAGTTCATTCTTTTACAAGCGGGTGACCAGTTTTCCCAGCACCACTTGTTAAAGAGATTGTCTTTAATCCATTGTATATTCTTGCCTCCTTTGTCAAAGATAAGGTGTCCATAGGTGTGTGGACTTATCTCTGGGCTTTCTATTTTGTTCCATTGATGTATATTTCTGTCTTTGTGCCAGTACCATACTGTCTTGATGGCTGTGGCTTTGTAGTTGAGCCTGAAGTGAGGCAGGTTGATTCCTCCAGTTCCATTCTTCTTTCTCAAGATTGCTTTGGCTATTTGAAGTTTTTTGTATTTCCATACAAATTCTTAATCCTTAAGACAAGCTTTCCCAAACAGTCTTTCAGGGAAATATTGTGAAGAAAAATGATTATTAAGGTTTGGACAGCAAAGGAGATCAAACCAGTTAATCCTAAAGGAAATCAACTATGAATATTCATTGGAAGGACTGATGTTGAAGCTGAAACTCCAATACTTTGGGCACCTGATGTGAAGAGCTGACTCATTTGAAAAGACCCTGAAGCTGGGAAAGATCAAGGGCAGGAGGAGAAGTGGGCAATAGAGGATGAAGTAGCTGGATGGCATCATTGACTCAATGTACATGAGTTTGAGAAAACATTGGGGGGGGATAGGGAAGCCTGGCATGCTGCAGTCCATGTGGTCACAAAGAGTCAGACATAACTGAGAGACTGAACAACAACAACATTTCTAGTATTTATTGTTATGTAATTTTTCCTATTTATATATTTTCCTATTTTATGTAATTTTTCCTGTTTTTCCAACTTGGTTGGTACATTCCTTAACCACAAGATTAATCTAGCTGAAGGCAGTAATATCAGTGAGATTAATCAGCCTGTTATGTGCCTCTTTTCCCCTAAATCTTTACCCATATTCTTTCTCTTAATCTAAGTGAAACAATAGTTATTTCTCCTAATTTGAATCTGGGGTTTGGTGTTAGGGTACTGACTTGTCCACACATTCAGTTCAGTTCAGTCCCTCACTCATGTCCAACTCTTTGCAACCCCATGAGTTGCAGCATGCAAGGCCTCCCTGTCCATCACCAACTCCCGGAGTTCACTCAGACTCACGTCCATTGAGTCAGTGATGCCATCCAGCAATCTCATCCTGTCATCCCCTTCTCCTCCTGCCTCCAATGCCTCCCAGCATCAGAGTCTTTTCCAATGAGTCAACTCTTCACATGAGGTGGCCAAAGTACTGGAGTTTCAGCTTCAGCATCATTCCTTCCAAAGAACACCCAGGGCTGATCTCCTTTAGAATGGAAAGGTTGGATCTCCTTGCAGCCCAAGGGACTCTCAAGAGTCTTCTACAACACCACAGTTCAAAAGCATCGATTCTTCGGCACTTAGCTTTCTTCACAGTCCAACTTTCACATCCATACATTACTGGAAAAACCATAGCCTTGACTAGATGGACCTTTGTTGGCAAAGTAATGTCTCTGCTTTTGAATATGCTATTTAGGTTGGTCATAACTTTCCTTCCAAGGAGTAAGCTTCTTTTAATTTCATGGCTGCAGTCACCATCTGCAGTGATTTTGGAGCCCCCAAAATAAAGTCTGACACTGTTTCCAATGTTTCCCCATCTATTTCCCATGAAGTGATGGAACCAGATGCCATGATCTTCGTTTTCTGAATGTTGAGCTTTAAGCCAACTTTTTCATTCTCCTCTTTCACTTTCACCAAGAGGCTTTTTAGTTCCTCTTCTCTTTCTGCCATAAGGGTGGTGTCATCTACTTATCTGAGGTTATTGATATTTCTCCCAGCAATCTTGATTCCAGCTTGTGCTTCTTCCAGCCCAGCGTTTCTCATGATGTACTGTGCATGTAATTTAAATAAGCAGGGTGACAGTATACAGCCTTAATAGCACATATTTCAACATTAATATTCTGGCTTCCAACTGATTGATATTCATTTTCAGTTTAAGCAAGAAAAATGAGTGCTGCTTTTTTAGTCCCTCTGTTGCTGCTGCTGCTAAGAGGCTTCAGTCCTCCCTGACTCTGTGCGACCCCATAGACAGCAGCCCACCAGGCTCCCCTGTCCCTGGGATTCTCCAGGCAAAAACACTGGAGTGGGTTACCAATTCCTTTTCCAATGTATGAGAGTGAAAAGTGAAAGTGAAGTCGCTCAGTCTTGTCTGACTCTTTGAGACCCCATGGCAACGACTTCAGTAGTCTTGCCTGGAAATCCCATGCACGGAGGAGCCTGGTGGGCTGCGGTCCAGGGGGTCACTACCAGTTGGGCACCGCTGAGCAACCTCACTTTCACTTTTCATTTTCCTGCATTGGAGAAGGAAATGGCAACCCACTCCAGTGTTCTTGCCTGGAGAACCCCAGGGACGGGGGAGCCTGGTTGACTTCCGTCTATGGGGTCTACAGAGTCGGACATGACTAAAGTGACTTAGCAGCAACAGCAGGACTGCAGCCTACCAGGTTCCTCCATCCATGGGAATTTCCAGGCAAGAGTACTGAAGTGGATTGCCATTGCCTTCTCCATTTTAGTCCCTCAACTCTCAATAAATCATGTGAATAATAAATTATAAAAATGCATGTTACTGAATATGTATACCTATACTCATATTTTTACATACACATACATATACAAATAGAGAGCTAGATGAATAGATACATTTTATGTGTAGTATCAAGTCAGTGGATGCATGGAGATAAGATGACCTTTATCTTAATAAATACAGTGTTCACCAAGGTGAATTTCTGTCAAGATGCTCACAGAGTTTAACAAAAGTCCTTATTTTAGAGCTGAAATCAAATTGCTTGTTCCCATTAAGAAAGACCTTCATGGCCTTTCTACATTTCTTTCCACAAAACTAAAAGCAGACTAAGCATGGGTGACAGCACTTGGTAAAAGTGATTGTACTGACATTTTAGATCTGTCAAGCCTTTCTGTAACTACTGCACTATAGGTAGCCTAATGAGACACAGTGCATAGTAACACAGTGAGAAAAACCCTTTAGAACTCTTGTTACAGTCATTTGAAGGGGGTTGCAACTCTGAAGGCCATCAATTCCTGCTGGGAAGTAGAATCTCTTGGTAGCTGCTGAATTGCGGCAAAATGTCTTGAAAGCAATTCCCTTCAGTCATAACAATGCAAAGATTTAGATATATTAAGCTTCTGTTGATGATGGGTACAAGCTTGGCATCCTTGTAAATGGAATTCCTATCCAGGATGGCGCTCTCTAAAAATTCAAAGATTTACTTAAATAGTTTTTTACTCCTCTGCATAGAAAATTAAATTTGTGGTGCATGAACTTAGACAATTTCTTAAACTATTTAGCCTTTTAATGCTATACACAGTCTTGCATTTTTCTGTCACAGTAAAATAAAACTGTTGAGAATGGCACTGATGTTTGGCCCTTTCCTCTGAAAGATAACTGCAAAAAGATTTTGATTCAGAAGAACTGAATATAAAGGTATCAAATTTTGAGAAACTGTAGGTAAATAAAAGTTACATATGTCCTTTCAATAAATATTTATTGATAATCAACTTTATGTAATGTAACCATGGTAAGAACTATGATTAAGCCATGATTACTGTACCCAAATGGCTTAAACTGTAGAGAAGTAAGGGCTTTCCTGGTGGCTCAGCTGGTAAAGAACCCACCTGCAATGCAGGAGATGTAAGAGATGCAGGTTTGATCCCTGGGTGGGAAAGATCCTCTGGAGAAAGAAATGGCATCCCACTCTAGTATTCTTGCTTTGAGAATTTCATAGACAGAGGAGCTATTATAGTCCTACAGTACTATAGTCCTATAGTACTACAGTGGGCTACTATAGTCCATGGGGTCTTAAAGAGTTGAACACAACTGAGCACACACATGCATATATTCCCATGTAAAGAAGTAAAACATAATATTAAATAGTTATAAAATAAGGCAGAATAAAATGCATGAAAATTTACATGCATTATTTGTTATTTGGTCTTCCCCTTACTTTTTAAAAAAATATTTAAGGAAGCATACTATATATGACTGTATACATATGTGTATGATTGAATGTGACATTTCTTTGTAGAATTCCTATGACTAAAATAAATAAGAAATGTGATAGTATAAACAATTTATTTTATCTTACAGAAAGACAGTTTCTTAATATTTATATAAATAAAGTATCTGTGTAATTATGCAAGAAACTATGACAGATATTGGTTATTGGGATGAACAGTATCTTCTACATCTTTGCAGGTAAGAAAAGATTTATTATTTTTTGTTTATTATCTTCAATAGAATCAATGCATGTCATTAAATTGTAATGTCTTATTAACTAATTTATAGAACACAGATGTATTTCTCTAGTGAAACTTGTGCATGTTAAGAAATTGGAGTGGTGGTAAAACGATGTTATATACACATTTTCCAAAGCAAAAAGTAAAAAAATGGTGTCTGCAATTGAAAAATTAAAACATTGATGTAGATTTGATTTCAACATTAGGAAATATTTTAAAACAAGGTAAAGTTTCCTCCCCCAATGCCAGGATGGTAATTATTAAAAAGTACAGTTATAAAATAGACTGAATTTTTTTTATTATAAAATTTATGTTGCATGCAAAGCTAAGTCAAGTTGTGGTCTGACTCTTTGTAACCCAATGGACTGTAGCCCACCAGGCTTCTCTGTCCATGGGATTCTCCGGGAAAGAACACTGAAGTGGATTGCCATGCCCTCCTTCAGGGGATCTTCCTGACCCAGGATCTGAACCTATGTCTCTTTCATTTCCTGATTTGGCAGGTGGGTTCTTTACCACGAGTGCCACCTGAAAAGCTTCTAAGCTTTATGCTACCATTTAGCTTTTTAAAACGTGGTACATGTGATACTTCAATCAAATATATTTATTTTTAACACCATGGGTATCTGGTTCTCCTGATCAAATCATATCTGGATTTCTTTTAATTCTGGGGTTATTCTTTCTATACACCACCTTTCTGATTTAAGAACAAACTCATCAGGAATAGGGAAAAAGGGTGTTCTTTTATTTCAAAAGACTGACTAATCAATTTTCCTTTCAACTAGATTTACCATCTCAGACATTAAGTATTATACAAATATTGATTATGATGAAAGCATTAAATATAAAGAAACCTAAAGGGAGGCACAGAGAAGTTAAGAAATTTGCCCAACATCACATAGATAGTAAAAAAAGAAAAAAAAGAAAAAAAGAAAGAAAGCTGACTCAAACTTAGAATATGTACCAACAGCCTTGTTCTACACTGTGCCTTTTGTCCATTGATAATTTATTTCTATTGCCAATTAGTCAAATTTCTTAAAAGAATGTTTACTGTTTATATAGAATTATCCTAGATATATGCTGTCATAAATGTAAAATTTATAATAAACTTTATGCTTATAGTGCAATATAAATTGGATTTATGAAAATGAACTAATGCAATATACTGTTTCAAAGTAGAAGGCAACACATAGAATAACATCCACTTTCTCTTTAAGTTTATTATAGCTGTTATTATCCTATTTTATAATTGATACCTACTCTTGGAACAGAGATTTTGCCTCTAAGCCTGGTTAATGTCAAAATATAATAAATGATGGAAGAATGGAAGGAATGGAATGAGCTATATATAACCTTATAATCAAACTTGCCTAATCATGCTTTTGCCATTTATTAACTGCATATCATTATCTATTATTGTGTTAAAAAATTATATACATTATTTACTACCCTCTCAACAACACTGCAAATCATACATCATTACTAACATGTTGCACAGAAAAAAAAAGCAAGAAATCTGACACATATAACTGCGCCACAGCCACATAGTGATTAAATGGTAGAGATGTAATCTAAATCTAACTTCATCCATCACTGCACTTTAGAGTTGCTTTGCAGGGAATACTTCTCTCTGAATGCCCTTTACAAAGAAACCTGTGCATTGAAAATGAACTTTATCTGGGTTATCTCAGGACAAGTTTAATTTCACTATAATTTGTATTTCAATTCAATTGATAGAGGAGCAATTAACATACCATATTATCTCTTTTCATATATTATCATCCAACAGAACAGACACCGGTTCAAAGGGAAAATATAACAATTTCTTCTTCAGTTAAGCATAATTATACTGATGGTTTCATTTCAGAATAAGTTAAGATAAGCAGAGCCTTCGTGCACATTCAGTGTTCCAAAATAACCTCTTGAATTTGGTTCGATTTTAACTGAATCCTAGTATGCTTATTTAAATTATATGCAGAGTACATCATGAGAAACGCTGGACTGGAAGAAACACAAGCTGGAATCAAGATTGCCGGGAGAAATATCAATAACCTCAGATATGCAGATGACACAACCCTTATGGCAGAAAGTGCAGAGGAACTAAAGGGCCACTTGATGAAAGTGAAAGAGGAGAGTGAAAAATTTGGCTTAAAGCTCAACATTCAGAAAACAAAGATCATGGCATCTGGTCCCACCACTTCATGGGAAATAGATGGGGAGACAGTAGAAACAGTGTCAGACTTTATTTTGGGGGGCTCCAAAATCACTGCAGATGGTGACTGCAGCCATGAAATTAAAAGCCACTTACTCCTTGGAAGAAAAGTTATCACCAATATAGATAGTATATTCAAAAGCAGAGACATTACTTTGCTAAGGTCCATCTAGTCAAGGCTATGGTTTTTCCTGTGGTCATTTATGGATGTGAAAGTTGGACCGTGAAGAAGGCTGAGCGCCGAAGAACTGATGCTTTTGAACTGTGGTGTTGGAGAAGACTCTTGAGAGTCCCTTGGACTGCAAGGAGATCCAACCAGTCCATTCTGAAGGAGATCAGCCCTGGGATTTCTTTGGAAGGAACGATGCTAAAGCTGAAGCTCCAGTACTTTGGCCACCTCATGCGAAGAGTTGACTCATTGGAAAAGACTCTGATGCTGGGAGGGATTGGGGGCAGGAGGAGAAGGGGACGACCCAGGATGAGATGGCTGGATGGCATCACGGACTCAATGGACAGTGAGTCCGAGTGAACTCTGGGAGATGGTGATGGACAGGGAGGCCTGGAGTGCTGCGATTCATGGGGTCGCAAAGAGTCGGACACAACTGAGCGACTGAACTGTACTGAACTGAACTGAACTGAGTAGTTCCATGTGTATGCTAAGAACAGTTCAGAGATGCAGTCCTGGAATATATAGCCACTCTGGAAACCTGAATTTTTTTTTTTTCCTATTTTTCTTTAACCCACACTCTTTCCTAAGAAAATTCCCTTCCTTTACTCCTTCCTTGTGAAAGAAACCACAGTGCTCAGTTGAAACCTAAATATCCCTGGTGGCTCAGTGGGTAAAGTGTCTGCCTGCAATGAAGGAGACCCGGGTTCGATCCCTGTGTCAGGAAGATCCCCTGGAGAAGGAAATTGCAACCCCCTCCAGTACTTTTGCCTGGAAAATCCCATGGACTGAGAAGCCTGGTAGGCTACAGTCCATGGGGTCACAAAGAGTCGGACACGACTGAACGACTTTCCTTCTGGAAACCTGAAGCTTTTTTTTCAGAATTTCTTTTAGATCATCTCATGAGAGATAACCTACTAGTGATGTTTGAGATTCAAACTTTACTCCCATCAGGATAGATGACTTGGTCCACTAAATTGTGAAAGGGATTAAGAGATACTCTTTGTTGTTCTCTTTGACATACTGCAGTCAAATAAATGGAAAGCAACTTGCAAGAGAAAACTCTCACCCACTATGACATATTGAGGAGCCGCACACTGTGAAGCTGCTTAATTTTTTTTTTCTTATTTTTCTTTAACCCACACTCTTTCCTAAGAAAAATTCCCTTCCTTTACTCCTTCCTTGTGAAAGAAACCACAGTGCTGAGTTGAAACTTCATTTGAGGACTCTCAGAACTAGTTTATCTTTATTGTGCAGTAAAATGTTGTGGAGGAGAAGGCAATGGCAACCCACTCCAGTACTCTTGCCTGGAAAATCCCATGGAGGAAAGAGCCTGGTAGGCTGCAATCCATGGGGTCCCGAAGAGTTGGACAAGACTGAGCAACTTCACTTTCACTTTTCACTTTCATGCATTGGAGAAGGAAACGGCAACCCACTCCAGTGTTCTTGCCTGGAGAATCCCATGGATGGGGGAGCCTGGTGGGCTGTCGTCTATGGGGTTGCACAGAGTCGGACATGACTGAAGCGACTTAGCAGCAGCAAAATGTTATGGAAAGAATCAAAACTTCATATTTGAAATATAAAAGGGGCTAAAAGCTGGGATTCTTCTACTTGAATATTTCCTAATCTCACAATATTTGAAGTCATTCTTATCTGGAATGGATTACTTTTGGTTTGAGAATTTAGAACTGTCAAAAGAGTCTTTTGATTCTACTCGTTGAATTGCAAATGCATTTTTCTTTGAGAATAGAAAGATACTCATACAAAGAATTTAGATTCAGTTGTGCCAGTATATTACGTCCATTTTCTCTCTGAGCTCATTAAATTTCCACGTTTCATCAGAATAATCAGAATGTCCTACTCTGCCAAATTGATATTTAGTTGTTTCCAATGATGATCACTGTAGTATTCAATTTTTTGTTCACTTTCTAAGGATGTTTTCTTGACATTTGCTGAGATATGCTTCAGTGGTTTCAAAGTTTTCCAATATGATAATCTTTATGCTTTTATCTGCTTTAGAAATGAATGTACTTTGAAATTTCTTCATGAGACAAAATCTTTTATATACTGTTTTATAATAAAACTTCAGAATTATTTTCACCTTTAATCTTTGTATTTATGATAAGACAATACCATCTTTATTATTCATTTAACTCATTTCCCTCTGGGACAAATGTGTTCTTTAGCATTTTGATATACTTCAACTGAACAAATGTTTATTTAAGTCATATTCACATTTAATACTTAAGCATGCCATAGTATTAGCTATTATGCAAATTGTAATAAAAACAGCAAGGTATTTGGAGTCAGGCTACCTATGTTCAATATGGGCAAAGCCAGGACAAGCTGTAACTGGTAAGGAATCTCAAAGATAGACAGACTTAGATTCAAATCTCAAACTCATAACCTACTCACAGTATGAACTTGGATGAACTGTAATTGTAGTTCTTTTATCTATTAATGGAGGCAATAGTATATAATGTTCAGAAGAATTAAAATAAGTGTTCTGTGTTCTCTAGGGTACTTAAAAGGATAAGAGGTTGGCAGAAAATGAGATGGAAAAGTCCCTGGTGCCTGGAAAGATTGAAGGCAGGAGAAGGGGACGACAGAGCACGAGATGGTTGGATGGCATCACTGATTCAATGAACAGGAGTTTGAGCAAGCTCTGGTATATAGTGAAGGACGAGGAATCCTGGTATCCTGCAGTCCATGAGATCATGGAGTCAGACACAAGTGAGTGACTGAACAACAACAAAAACATATTATTTTACTGCAAGTCAATATTAAAACCTAAAATATCAATCATCAGCATTTATATAAAGTTGCACATTAAAATCAGAACCCACACAATTTGCTTTTATGGATTGTGTAATATTGTTCTTAAACACCTACAGCTACATATTATATATGCTTACATTAATATAACTATAACATATCTGACTTATGTTATATATATTTAGATATTCTTGACATTATAACATTTCATCAAGCACATAGACAAGTACCATTCATTTTTTTCTTCTTCTAAGTTATCAAACATCTTATATTTAGCAATTATATTAAGCTGTGTTATCTAACCTTTTGATATTGTGCTTAAAATCGCTTAGAAACTTTATCAACTTTTAACTGACTTCAACTGTTCAGGAAAACAAGGCTTTCAGAGGCAAGTTGATTTAATTTAGTTAAAGCCAATTAACTTAGCACTTTGGAATATATTAAATATCTAAATTCTAGTTTGAATATTTTAAATGTTTGAGTAAGAAAACGTGCTACTCATTCAAAGAAGCAGATGGGTAGTGGTGCTTGTGACTAGAAATAGTCAACTTAATAGAAAGTAATAATAAATTAACTTGAATGAAAAACATAATATTTTTCTAGATAGCCCTAAAAACAAATTCTCTAATAGTGTTAATAATTGATGTATGAAGAATTAGTTCAGATCCTTTTAGAATCTAATCATTAAACATTTAATGATGGGTAAATTAATAAAAAATAAAACAAATTTAAATATGCTAAAAATAACTGCATTTTCTGAGCTTGATCAATTGTATTTAAAAATATGTATTTTAAATATATATTGATTTATATATGTAACAATATTGAGGAAATTATTAGTAATAAGCATAGAGGAAATACCATGAAAATGCATTGAAGAAAGTGCAATTTTAATTGCTCTGAAAGACAGGTTTAGTGAAATAATTATTCCAGATTCTACGAGATAATGTTTAAATTAGTCATTGGACTGATATTTATACAGGAAGAAAATTTGGACCTTCAATATAATTACTATAAACTCTTAAAAGAAAGGATTAATATAAACCTGAATATATAGCTGGATTTATCACATTCAAGAAGCAAATGAGACTGAGCTTACACTAAATGAGCACATCAAAATAAGAAAAAAATTTGAGAGATAACTGCTTCCAAAACAGACAGATCAAAGGAAGAAAGGTCAATTCAAATCTGACATCAATATTCAAGAGGGAATCAAAGCAAGCAAGATAGCAATGGACCTCTGAACTGCTGTGGAAAAACTGTAAAAGATAAGATGTAGAACCACATCAAAACCAATACAATATTGTAAAGTAATTAACTTCCAATTAAAATAAGTAAATTTATATAAAAAATTTATACCATAAACATCCAAATATGCCCTAGTTATAAGAAATGGTACTAGAATAAGTTATTGTGAAAATATCAGGAACTTGATAAGCTACCTAGGATATCAGGCAGGCCTCTATAGATGTCAACAATCAATAACAAAAGGAAACATCCAAATATTGAAAAACTGGGTAAGAGTGAGCATTGAAAACTTTAGGATGCCTGTAGTACAACTAGCTCGAGAATTTGATAGTCTTATATTACATGATATCTTATCCTTTTGTAATATTCTAGCCATCAGGCCAAAATTAGAATATTGTTTGCTGTAGTTACAACTTTCAGTCCCATTTTCTACTTCACCACCCCTCTCTCCAGCCAGTTGTTAAAGAGTAATATTTGTAATGCTTAACTAGGCAGATATCTAATTAATTCTATGACACATCAGGGTTATTACAGTACATGTCACTAGTATGGTGCCAAGACTAATATCATCATGATCATCAAAGTCTTCACATTGAAACAAAAGCAGAAGAGAAATTCTTGAAGAATGCCATGACTACTTCTGGCCTCTTTTTCCTGTGAAGGGTACACATTCTACTGTCTGAAGAGACATAGAATAACACAGATATAGAGGTCTATTTGTTTGTTAACATTTTTTTCATTTTAGAGGTACTTATTCATCTATTGGAAATTCATCCTTGTCTTTTGACCTCTTCTTGGTTATTAAATATGCTCTCACCTATCATGACCTTGTTGAACACACTTACCAACCTAGTGTTTCCCTCCCTAAAGACTCTGTATGACCAGAAAGGTGATATTTATAGTGTAGATACTATGATTTAAGACTTCATGACATCTAGATAAAAAACAAACAAACAAATATGACCCAGTAATTTTTTATAGCATGCTAGTCACTATACAATCCTTCCATGATGTTCAGCTTTGTTACTTCTTATTTTGAATATTACTTTCAAGCACTAAGTTCTAGCTCTTGGTGTTCTTCCTTTCGACTTACCTGTTTCTTCTCTTCCCATCTAAGCCTTCCTCATATGGGATGGCACAGAATAGATATTACTATCTCCATGAAGCCTTCCTGAAAATACACACACACAGAGACATTTTGGCAAAAGTAGATATTTGTTGGAAAAGTGAGTCTTTTCTTGCTACATTTGAAAATTCAATTTGAGCTTTAAGAACAAAAACATCAGGAATTTCACATATTACTTAATGTGTAATGAACTTTGACTAGTATTTGTTGATTTAGGAAAAAAGTAAATAATCTTTTGTATAGTTAAAAAATGTCTATTTCCAGCAAAATAATGTAAATGCCTTAGATTAGAGGCAATATTTTCATCCTCTCTATACCTCTGACATCTATAACAGCTTAGACTTTCAATGAAAGTTGATTTGATTAAATGGAATTTGCTGCCTGTCATTTCCTTATACATAATTTACTCTACACTCACAGGGTACTTAGCCTTCCACCAGAAGTTTATCTTACTTAAATGTTTTTCATCATATAAACACATTTTGTAGAAAGAGCTGATGATGAAACTTCTTTTGAGAAGATTAAAGCTGTAAAATAGAGTCCTCATTGGATACATGATTTTAAAAAGAGGAAAATCTCCTAAATTGTAGGTTGCTTTTTTTTTTTAAATTGCTTACACAAGGAAAAAGATTAACACTGAAGGTTATTTTGAACATTCGCATCTTAAAATGAAACCATTTAGTGTTTAATAAAATAAATTGTGCTTAATAAAATAAAACAAAATAACAGAGCTTTCACCAAACAGAGAAACAAACAGCAACAAAATCCATTTAACTCAGAGGATTTAAAAATATGATTCAAGAGAAATTATAGACCAGTAAAATATTACACAATTTCTCAGTGACTGACATTCATTGCATTTCCTCCTGTATCTGTTTTCTATCATCTATCAGTAGAGTTCAATGGCAGTAATGATACAAATAATTCAAACAGTGGCTTTTAAAGTCTTATCACATCTTCAAATATCTGATGTCCCAACTCACTTTTCTTGGATATGAGATGATTTATCAAATTACTATTGATTATTTTTTAATGGACAAAGCCTTAGAGAGAATATGAATTGGTACTTTTATTTGAAAATGTATTTAATGAAAGATGTAGTCAACATAAATATTCTGTCAATAATATTGATCCAATATTTATTTCATTGACATATTACATTCATTCTAATGAAATAAAATTCAAATTTTAAAGGAAGACAAGAAAAATGTAAATATAGAACATTTCCTCTGTCATTTGGTCTTATTCCCGCCCCTCTGCTGTGCATTGTACACCTGCCTTATGCATTAAACAAACCTTCTCAGTGGCAGAAATAATTGCTTAATCATAAAGAGCAATTTTTCTTCTTTGGGTGCCACTCACATAACTCCTTAGAAGATATTCCTCTCTTAATTTTACAAAGGGTCATAATTACCTAATGATAACTTTGTACTGAAGATATCTTGATGAAATTTGTGTATAATGCAAGTATAACATGGTTCTTAAAGATAGCAGTTAGCTTGGAACAGACTGCATCAAATGACCTGGGGATATGCAAGGCCACAGTTGATTGAAGCTCTTAGCTTAAATATCTAATACCTTATTAATATTATTAGCTATGTTACCTGTATTCAGCCTATTTTATAAGATTATTATTTATTATATTATCAAATATGTGACTGACCCCCAGTAAAAGTAATGGTTAGGGAACTTCAAATGATTGACCAAACATATAGTCAAAAATAAAGCTCTAGATATGGGAAATAGTAACAAGAGGGAACCATTTCATGGACATAATAAATTAGTATATAGGTATCCCAGAGGCATTTGCCTACTCTTAATAGGGCCTAGTCCAATAATAGTATATTTGAGTGGCCTGCCAACAAAATCATCATCTGAGCTGGAGATGAGAGTTTCTAGCACTAAGGGACAAGTTAGTCACAAAACCATGATTGAGGTTAAGACTGAAACTAAGGGGATTTTAAAATAAATAATGCTGCCCTCTACTCAGGTCTATAAGAATCAAGTCATTAGCCATTGTAGTCTCTGACCTACAAAATACCCTAAAAGGAATTCAGGGCAAAGATCAGGATGAGACACTTAGTGCTCTGGGAAAACTGGAAGAACTGTCCCCAGATAGTTAGATATTTTTAGAAGAAAATTTATGAACCCTGTTTCTTGAATCTTCTCATACTTAGGAAAGCACTAAAACCATTAATCAAGATATCTTGTCCTTAAGAGTAGCCATAATCTTCTACCAAGATGTCTGCTTGATTGTATGTACTTGTTTCCCAAAATCATATGTTTACTGGCCTAAACAACTTAGCACTTTGGAAGAGTTCTCAGAGCTTCCTGGAAAACTGTCTCCTGGGTTATAATCCTCAGTTCAGTTCAGTTCAGTCTCTCAGTCATGTCCAACTCTTTGTGACCCCATGGGCCTCAGCACGCCAGATCTCTCTGTCCATCACCAACTCCCAGAGTTTACTCAAACTCATGTCCATTGAGTTGGTGATGCCATCCAGCCATCTCATCCTCCTTCATCCCCTTCTCCTCCTGCCTTCAATCTTTCCCAGCATCAGGGTCTTTTCAAATGAGTCAGCTCTTCACATCATGTGGCCAAAGAATTGGAGTTTCAGGTTCAGCATTAGTCCTCCCAATGAACATTCAAGACTGATTTCCTTTAGGATGGATGGGTTGGATCTCCTTGAAGTCCAAGGGACTCTCAAGAGTCTTCTCCAATACCACAGTTCAAAAGCATCAATTCTATGGCGCTCAGCTTTCTTTATAGTCCAGCTCTCACATCCATACATGACCACTGGAAAAACCATAGCCTTGACTAGATGGACCTTTGTTGACAAAGTAATGTCTCTGCTTTTTAATATGCTATCTAGGTTGGTCATAACTTTCCTTCCAAGGAGTAAGTGTCTTTTAATTTCATGGCTGCAGTCACCATCTGCCGTGATTTTTGAGCACCCGCCACCACCACCATAAAAAAAAAAAAAAAAAAAGTCTGCTGCTGTTTCCACTGTTTCTCCATCTATTTCCCATGAAGTGTTGGGACCAGATTCAATGATCTTAGTTTTCTGAATATTGAGCTTTAAGTCAACTTTTTCACTCTTCTCTTTCACTTTCATCAAGAGGCCCTTTAGTTCTTCACTTTCTGACATAAGGGTGGTGTCATATGCATATCTGAGGTTATTGATATTTCTCTCAGCAGTCTTGATTCCAGCTTGTGCTTCTTCCAGATCAGCATTTCTCATGATATACTCTGCATATAAGTTAAATAAGCAGAGTGACAATATATAGTCTTAATGTACTCCTTTTCCTATTTAGAACCAGTCTGTGTTTCCATGTCCAATTCTAACTGTTGCTTCCTGACCTGCATACAGATTTCTCAAGAGGCAGGTCAGGTGGTTTGGTATTCCCATTTCTTGAAGAAATTTCCACAGTTTGTGGTGATCCACAGAGTCAAAGGCTTTGGCATAATCAATAAAGCAGAAATAGATGTTTTTCTGGAACTCTCTTGCTTTTTCCATGATCCAGCAGATGTTGCCAATTTGATCTCTGGTTCCTCTGCCTTTTCTAAATACAGCTTGAACATCTGAAATTTCATGGTTCACATACTGCTGAAGCCTGGCTTGGAGAATTTTGAGCATTACTTTATTAGCATGTGAGATGAGTGCAATTGTATGGTAGTTTGAGCATTATTCGTCTTTCTTTTGGGATTAGAGTGAAAACTGACCTTTTCCAGTCCTGTGGCCACTGTTGAGTTTTCCACATTTGCTGGCATATTGAGTACACCACTTTCATAGCATCATCTTTTAGAATTTGAAATAGCTCAACTGGAATTCCATCACCTCCACTAGCTTTGCTCATAGTGATGCTTCCTAAGGCCCACTTGACTTCACATTCCGCCAGAGTCCAGCTCCAGCAGCCAGGGATTCAACCTGAATGGGTGAGTGGTGTTGGTGAGAGAAACTGAGAAAAACTCAGTTTTTCTTTGGGCTGCCTGTTTATTTCAAGCTTATGATTCTCTTTTATACTTTTACAAAAGCATTATGTCAGAGGTTTGATATTTTTAGTTCCCAGAGACCCAGATTTATTTTTCTCCAAAAATCATTGTCGCCCCTCAAAAAGAGTTCCTTCCTCAGCGATTCTCTTATCTACTTTTTCTCATGTGTCCTTGTGAATACACTCATGCTAATGTCTGGGCTGCATACCACATTCCTCAGTTTAATTCTTATCTTTCTAAGTCCTGTTTGCCCCTAGTATCCTAAGCTCACTATGTCTTAGAAAGGGCTTCTAGCTAATAATATCTCTAAAGTCCCTAATTTCTATAAGCTATAGTAGAATTTTGTAACATTACAGCAATCCTTAAAGTTTTAGCTTCTAACTATTTTAATTATTCCTAAGCCCTAAATTCAGCAAACTTCTTTGCCATAAACACTTTTCTCACAAATGGACTTCAGATAGCAATCCCTCCCATGGCCTCAAGCTGCAGCCTGTGTGCTCACCCTGGAACACTTTTTTGTGAAAATCCTTGAACAAATGTCAGTGATTAACTTTATGAATTATTCTTTGAGCACAGCTGCAGAAGTCTTTATGCCTTCTCATGCTCCTCTCAAAAACAATAAGTACCTTAATATTCTCTTTAGTCAACTCAGCCGAGGAAAGGAAAAAACAAGTCAGAATCACAAAGCCTAACTCCTTCATTCCAGGTCTGTGCCTACAGAACAAAGGGAGGGGGTTTAGGGCCGTGCCCCTATTTTCTCAGTAATGCCTAATGCGGCTCCCAACAACATTCTATGATGTCTTCCTCTAGGTGAGTGATCACACCATCAGGATTATTTGGGTTGTGAAGAGCTGTCTTGTATAGTTCTGTGTATTCTTTCCACCTCTTCTTAATATCTTCTGCTTCTGTTAGGTCCGTACCATTTTTGTCCTTTATCAAGCCTATCTTTGCATGAAATATTCCCTTGGTATCTCTCATTTTTTTTGAAGAGATCTCTAATCTTTCCCATTCTATTGTTTTCCTCTATTTCTTTGCATTGATCACTGAGGAAGGCTTTCTTATCTCTCTTTGCTTTTCTTTGGAACTCTGCATTGAAATGGGTATATCTTTCATTTTCTCCTTTGCCTTTTGTTTCCCTTCTTTTCATAGCCATTTATGATTCTTAGAGTGGCTCATATAATCCTCAGAGTGGTTCAAATAAAATTCTCTACTTCTTTCTTCCGTTCAGTTCAGTCGCTCAGTTGTGTTCGACTCTTTGCGACTCCATCAACCGCAGCACGCCAGGCCTCCCTGTACATCACCAATCCCTGAAGTCCACCCAAACCCATGTACATTGAGTCGGTGATGCCATCCAACCATTTTATCCTCTCTCTTCCCCTTATCCTCCTGCCCTCAATCTTTCCCAACATCAGAGTCTTTTCAGATGAGTCAGCTCTTCACATCAGGTGGTCCAAGTATTGGAGTTTCAGCTTCAATGTTAATTTTTGACAATGATTCTTTTGAGTTTGCTATAACATAGAAATCTAAAATTATCCATAAATATTCCAAAAGTGTGAGCTTCTCTTTATATAAAGTCATAGAAAAAGATTAAATTTTACAGAAAGATAATTATCTTTGCTATTTAAGTTTTAAGGTCATACATGTATATATATTTGTGTTTGTTATTACCCTTCTTGGGAGATGACAAAATGCATGAAAACAATAAAGTTTTTCATAGAGAAATAAGATAGCTAATTTAATAATAAAAATAAAAACATTTTACTGATTGGAAAAATTTACCCACGAAAAATCTTGTAAATATAATAATCATAAATTTACCTACCTAAGCCAGAAAAAGTAAAAGAGTTAAAAGAGTTAATAATAACAAGCATATCCGTGCTCTTAGTGTTGTTTAGTGGCAGATGGTTGTATGTAGAGAATTGAGGGTTAACACAGAAGCTGAGAGTACACAGTCTATCTAGTCAGTTTAAGAGTTTAACTAGCTCTGAAATGTAATAATGGTGTACCAGTGACTGAATTATCTCTCACTATCTCAGATTTCTCAGCTATGACATAAATATTTTAATAGGAAAAATGATAAAAGTAATATAAGCAAAACAGGCCTCTGATTGGCATTCAGCAAACACTCTACAAATGTTTATTATTATTACTATTCTTTCATAATAAATTTAGTTGAGATACAATTGTGGATTACCTGTGGTTCTAATGAAAAGAGTTGAGAAAAGATGTTGTAAAAGGGGAATCCCATTCTTATGGTTGCTGCACTGCACTTTCTCCTGCTGTTACTAATTTAAGCCCCAAACAGAACTTTTTTCTTTCTTTCTTTTCTTTTCTTCTTTTTTTTTTTTAACTTAGATACCTTTAGTAGGTATTCAGCATAGCCAAGTCTTGCTTCAATAAGGGTTTTTGGTATTATCTCCAGCCCAAACTAAATAAGATATAAGTAGTAGAATAAAAGACTCTTGGTTTTGGTACTAGAGTGAAATTTTATATAAAGCAAGTAGGGCAGTGATTTATGGTATACTTTTCTACATGTCAAGAGAAATCATATGTTAAGACAAATTAGTTGTATCATGAGTTTACAACTTTGTCTCAAAAATTACTGTATGAAAAGAAATGGAGTAAGTTTTTTACATTTCCATGCAAGTGAACAAGAATTAATATCATCACAGTGTTGTGCCCATTAGAGTCAATAAATATTTGATGTTTCTTATGATAAACATGATAAAGATAATAAATCCTGGAATTTTGTCCTCTAATATCTATTATATTATCATTTAAAAATTTACATGGAAATGGTCATGCTATATTTTCAAATACTGGATTTTGAGTTTCCTCAGTTCAAATAAATTGTACTTATGTATTTTCCATTTTAATACATGGTGATAAATAATTTTAGAAGAGCCTGGTAAGTTAACAATAACCCAAAATCAAAAATAAGAAAAAAAAAAGGTGGAATGGGTAAAGAATATTATATGGATTATAATTCAATCAGAAATGAAATTATAATTTGGTCAGAACAATGATGTATTATATATTAGGGGCAACTTATACTTTTATATATATTATACATTGTAGACAGAGAGATATTGTAAGTTAAAGAACAGAAAAATAAGAATAGAGAAAACTGAAAAATCCCTAAGACCATTGGAACACAATCCACCATAACAGTATCTATATACTGGGAAGGCTTAAAAGAATTCTTGGGCTTCCCTTGTGAGGTTCTTGGACTTCCCTGAAAGATGAATTGATAAAGAATCCACCTGCAATGCAGGAGACCCCCACCAGATTCTTGGGTAGGGAAGACCCTCTGGAGAAGGGGTAGGCTACCCACTGTAGTATTCTTGGATTTTCCTTGTGGCTCAGCTGGTAAAGAATCTGCCTGCAATGCAGATGATCTGGGTTCGATCCCAGGGTTGGGAAGATTCCCTGGAGAAAGGAAAAGCTGTCCACTCCAATATTCTGGCCTGGAGAATTCCATGGACTATATAGTCCATGGTGTCACAAAGAATTGGACATGATTTAGCGAGTTTCTATTTCACTTCACTTAAAAGGATAAGGAAGAGAGTAAGGGAAGGAAATGGCAACCCACTCCGGTATTCTTGACCGGAGAATCCCATGGATAGAGGATCCTGATGGGCCAAGGTCCATGGAGTTGCAGAGAATTGGACATGACTGAAGTGACTGAGTACACAAAAGGAAGAAAGAATATGTGAGGAAATAATGTCCAAACTTTCCATGCATTTGATCTACTCATGCAAAAGGCTTAATGAACTCTGTATACAATACATGTTATGAGTATTAGAACTAAACACATAAAATTTAACTGTTCTAAATAGGATTTTGAAATATAAAATACAACATAAATATATTTTTGTTTGTAAATATTTTCTATGTGATTTAAAAGATGATTGTATCAAAATAAGCAAAAATAACTTTAAATGATCACACAATGTATATAGATGAAATCTTAACAATAGCAGCATAAAGGCTAGAGATGAACACATACAGGAGCAAAGTTGTATATTTTTTGAAATTAAGTCAGTATTAAATTAAATATAAATGTAATAAAGTCTCCAATAAAAAAAAAAAAACAGACAGCAGAAGAAAAGATCAATATATAATGGTTCAACTATAAGATGTCTTCAAGTGATTCATTTTATATTAAAAAATACAAATAGGTTGAAATTAAAATGATTGAAAAATGTATTAGAGGCAAACACTAGCCAAGTGAGAGCTGGAATGGCTGCATAAACATTTTACAAAATAGGTTTAAAAAATAAATTACTACTAGAGACAAAGACAGATATTATAAATTATAAAATTTCATTCCTTCAAGAATATATAATAATTAAAATCATATATTTTCAATGAAAACAGAGTTCCAAAATACATTAAACAAAAACTAGCAAGTGGGCTCAGCAGTAGAGAATCTGTCTGCCAATGCACAAGATGTGGGTTCAATCCCTGGGTTGGAAAGGCCCCCTGGAGAAGGAAATGACAGCCCATGCCAGTATTCTTGCCAGGGAAATACCATGGACAGAGGAGTCTGGCAGGCTAAAGCTCATGGATTCTCAAAAGATTTGGACACTACTTAGCAACTAAACAACAATGACAAATAGAAGTGAAGTGAGGAATAGACAATTATGATAATTGAAGATTTCAATATCCACTATCAATAATAGAATATGCAGAAAATCAGCAAAATGTGAAATAATTGAACAACATCATATAACAAATAGACATACATATTCTTCTCAAACATACTTGGAATATTCTTAAGACTAGAAAATATAAAAAGCCATAAAAAAGACCCTCAATAACTTTTACATGTTAAGGAACTGGGACAGGGGGTGAAGAGCAACCTAAAGCCAAAGTTAGAAGGAAAGAGATTGTAAGTATTAGCGAAGTGGTAAATGAAATAGAAAATTTAAAAAAAAAAATCATAGAATGCAAAATATCAAAATTTGCTTCCTTAAAATATCAATGAATTTGGCAACATTCCACCATAACTAATTATGGAAAAGTCGAGAAGGCTCAAATATAAAAGTAGGAATGAAAGAAAAGACATTACTACTACCATGCAAAGATAAGATGATAAAAAGGATGACAAGGGAATATTTTGAAAAATTAGGTAACTAAAATAAAATTGAACAATACCTAAAAGCACACAAGCTACCAAAATTTATCCAACAAGAAAAGAAAATCTAAATAAGCCTATAACAAGTAAAGAGATGGAGGTCATAATTTTCAAAAGTAAATGAGTAAGATAAAATACTAAAAAAGAGCTTTAAAAATAAAAACCTGAATATCTATTTTTCAACAGGAAAAGAGCAAAACCACTTTAATTCACTGAGTTCTATAAATTATTTAAAGAAAAATCAAAACTTGTTTTAAAACATTTCAAAAACATAGAAAAGGAAGAATCACTTCATTAAGTTTTTTCACATAACTCATTATATAACTCATTAGCTTTTATCAAAGCCAGAAATAGACATTACAAGAAACAAACATCAAAAATAACCCCCCCAAAAAAGCTACATACTAGCATCATTTGTAAATATAGATGGAAAATATATTTAACAAATGCTGGCAAAGAAATCCAGAAACCTGATGTTAAAAGGATTCTACAGCATGACCAAATGGGATTTATCCAGGAGTATAAGGTGACTCCACTTACAACATTCAAGTATTGTATTTACCATGTTAATGAAATTGAAGTATTAGTGTGATGAAATACATATGGGGAAGACATGATCTCCAAGATACAGAAGAAAGCATGTTGCAAAACCCAACACAGTATGATTTTAAAAGTACTCAAAAATAGGAGTAGAAAGAAATAGCCTCAATTTGAAAATGAACATCCATAAGAGAAACCACAGCTAACATCATACTTAACTATGAAAGCTGAAATCTTTCCAAGATCATGCATAAAAAGCAACAAGGAAGTTCATTTTTCATCACTTTTTATTTTACCTTACACTGAAGGTTCTAGCTAGGGCAATTAGATTAAAAAACAAAAAGTAGGAAAAATATTAGAATAGAAGAAAAAAAAACTTATTTGGAGATGTGATAATTTTATATATTAAAAAATTAAGAGCTATAAAACATATTAGAGCAGGATACACAATTAATATATAAAAATAAATTGCATTTTCATAAACTATCACAGAAAAATCTAAAAACAAACTTAAGAATTAATTTCTATATATGTTGTTGTTGTTCACTCAGTATTGTCTGACTCATCATGACCCCATGGACTGCAGCATGCCAGGCCTCCCTGTCCCTCACCATCTTCTAGAGTTTGCCCAAGTTCATGTCCTTTGCATTGATGATGCCATGTAACCATCTTATACTCTGGTGGCCTCTTCTCCTTCTGCCTATTATATTTCTACATGTAATAGCATTGAAAGTAACATCACACTTAGAAATTATCTTTAAAAAAGAATTGCAAGACTTACACTCTTAAATACAAGCGGATTGCAGCTTAACTACAGAAAATTGTAAAAATAAACACAATCAATAGTATGGCACTGGCACAAAAACAAACACATAGATCAGTGGGCCAGACTAGAGAGCCAAGAAATAATTCCTCACATTCACAGTCAACTAATTTTTTATGAAGGGTACCAAGAACATACAAAGGAGAAAACATAGTCTTCAAAAAATGGGGTGGAGAAAACTAGATGTCTGTAAACAAAGAATGAAGCTGGACCTCTACCTTACACCACTGAGCTAAATCATGTCAGTCATGTTCGACTCTGTGCAACATATAAACAGCAGCTTGCTAGGCTCTTTTTCCATGGGATTCTCCAGACAAGAATACTGGAGTGGGTTTCTATGCCCTCTACAGGGGATCTTCCCAACCCAGAGACTGAACCCAATTCTCTTATGTCTTCTTCATTGGCAGGCAGGTTCTTTACAACCAGGAAACTGCTAACAAAACATAATTCAAAAAGTATCAAAGGCTTTGATGTAAAACCAAAAATCATACAATTTCTAGAAGAAAATAGAAGCAGTAAGCTTCTTGATATTGGTCTTAGAAATGATTTTTTGGATTTGACACCTAAAACAAAGGCAACAAAAGCAAAAATAAACAAGTGGGACTGCCTCTATTAAGAAACTTTTCGGTTTCTTCTGCAAAGAAAACCATGAACAAAATGAAAAGGCAGTATATAGGCTGAGAGAAAATATTTGCAAATTGGGGCTTCCCTGGTGGCTCAGTGGCCAAGAGTCCTCCTGCCAAGCAGGAGATTCAGGTTCAATCCTTGGGTTGGGAAGATCCCCTGGAGGAGGAAATGGCAACCCACTCGAGTATTCTTGCCTAGGAAACCCCATGAAAAAAGTAGCCATGATTTAGTGACTAAACAACAGCAAGGTGTTAATATCCAACATATATATAAATATCTCATATACTCAGTAAAAAATCAAAAATATAACCCAATTAAAAAGCAGACAAAGAATCTGAATAGATATATTCCAAGAGGGAGACATATAAATGCTCAATATGTACATTTAAAAAGTCAGTATTACTAATTAACAGGGAAATGCAAAAAAAAAAAAAAAGTCATATCATATCAATTAGGATGCTTGTTATCAAAAAGACAAAAGCTAACAAAGGTTTGTCTGGAGAAGGAAATGGCAACCCATTCCAGTATTCTTAAAGAGAAAACCCATGGACAGAGGAGACTGGCCAGCTACAGTCTATCCATAAGGTTGCAAAGAGCTGGACAGGACTGAGGAACTAAATGAAACAAACAAGTGTTTGTGAGGACGTGGAATTAAAAAGAAATGTTGTACACCATTGTTAGGAATATAAATGTATATTGCCAATATGGAAAACAGGACGAAAATTTGCCAAGAAACTAAAAATGGAGCTGTTAATACCATTGGTATGCCAAGAAGCTAAAAGTAGACCTACCGTTTTACCCAGTAATTCCATTTCTGGAAAAGGTAAATGAAGAGATATAGGTCAAAAGCTACAGAATTTCAGCTATAAGTAAAATAAATTCTCATGACCTAATGTACAGCATGGTAATTATACTTAATAATACAGTATTACATAGTTGCTGAGAATAAATCTTACATATTATTACCACACACACACAGAATTAGCTCTGTGACATGATGGGTATGTTAATTATATTGATATTGGTAATCATTCCACAATCTATATGTATATTATTAAATCATGTTGCACCTTTTAAATATATATAATTATATTAGAAAATTAGTCCTCAAAAAGTTGGGAATAAAAAATTGGAAAAACATTCTGTGATCATAGGTTAGAAGATCTACTATTGTTAAAATGATAATCCTCCACAAATTTATCTATAGATTCAATCAAGCACTATCAAAATTCCAGTAGTCTTTCTTTTATAAAGAAATTGAAAGCTGGCCTTAAAATTTATATAGAATTGAGGTTACAGAGCATAGTCAAAATAATTTTGAAAAAGAGCATAGTTGGAGCATTCATTTCCTCACTACCAGATATACTGCAAAATATAGTAACCAAGACATTATTACTGACATAATGATAAACAGGTATCCCAAAGGAATACAACCGAGACCCCAGAAATAAATACATGTATTTATGATCATTTGATTTCAACAAGGGTGTGAAAACTATCCAGTATGGCATGAGTAGTATTTTCCACAAATGGTGCAGAAACACCTGTATATCCATATGCAAAAGAGTAAATCTGTACACCTGCCTCACACAACATACGAAAATTAACTGAAAATAGAGTTTAAACAAATTCCTCTGTAAGAGCTAACAAGATCAAGTGCCAAGGTCCAGCCCCGGTGGATCCAGGGAATTTGAAGGTGGGGATGGAGTCGGCGTCCTTGGAAATAACTTATTTAATTACAGATAGAGAGGGATTAGAAAATTAGCAGAGAAAAAGAGGCTGAATAACTTGGTTCACGTGGAATACCAATCACTACCTACATAGGCAGCAGGCATCTTCCCGTTCACCCAAAGGAGAGGAGGCACTGAGGCCCCCCTGGTCTGATCTTAGAAGCCCAGACAAAATTAGCAGGCTTGGTGGGTACCCATGCACCAGATAGGAATTTGGCCAGAAAATACTAGGAGAGAAAAAGATGCTGAATAACTTGGTTTATGTGGGATACCAATAAAATTCCAAGACAAGGAATTTGCAACATTTACATTGGGGCACCAGCGCCACTTGAATATCGGAAGGTGCCCCTCCTTGGGCTCCTTCTCACGTGGGCTTGAAAACCGGGACAAGTAAGTAGACATGGCGAGCACCCACGCTCCAGATGGGAATTCAGCCAGAAAAACGGGGAGCAAGAAAGAAAGACACGAGGGAATCAGTCTTTCCAAAAACTGATCCGATTTCTTTATTTTTGGGTTTCCTTATATACCTTTTGTTACACATAGGGATAAATACAGAGTCACACGGGGGTCAGCAGTCCTGACCTTTATCAAATCAGGTGCTTTACATAAGAAAAAGATCTTACGGGTTTTCATCATCTTCTGGCCATGAGGCCTGCTGACATTTTATGACCCTTTCTTTCTGATAACCAAAAAACTTACTTTTTCCAAGGGTGTTTTTTCTTAAACCAGGCACCACACTCCAAATAAAGTTGCATTCCTATAGGGTGAGGGTGTAGTGAGTTACAATCAAGAAAGGGATTTATTTAACCCAAGGTTAACATGATTAATCTTAAAGGTTAATACTTATTTCTCCTATATGCTTAAAAGTTAATAATTATTTCTCCTATATACTTGTTATATTTCATTATAAGGGCAGGGAATATGGAGATTTAGCAGCAATCCTCAGCCCAACAAATGAAAATCCTTTCACCAAGGTTCCCCTTAAGATCTATTTAGTCTTAAGATAGTGATAAAGTTACATTTTTGCATAGCAAGGGCACAGTGATTTATAACAAAGTACAGTGATCTATTACAAAAGAGAAAATTCATTAACTCAAAAAGTAGTATTGCTGACCTTAAAAGGTACTATATTTCCTTTTCTATATTCCAAATACATTGATTAATATATTCCCAGGTGCCTAAGGATATGGAGGCCTGGCGGCAATCATTGACTCAACAATGAGAAAAGCCCTATGCTAATTAACACTTTCAAAATACTCCAAACTCTCTGTGCTGTTTATGATTCAGTTCAGTTCAGTTCAGTCGCTCAGTCATGTCCAACTCTTTGTGACCCCATGAATCGCAGCACACCAGGCCTCCCTCTCCATCACCATCTCCCGGAGTTCACTCAGACTCACATCCATCGAGTCTGTGATGCAATCCAGCCATCTCATCCTCCGTCGTACCCTTCTCCTCCTGCCCCCACTCCCTCACAGCATCAGGGTCTTTTCCAATGAGTCAACTCTTTGCATGAGGTGGCCAAAGTACTGGAGTTTCAGCTTCAGCATAGTTCCTACCAAAGAAATCCCAGGGTGGATCTCCTTCAGAATGGACTGGTTGGATCTCCTTGCAGTCAAAGGGACTTTCAAGAGTCTTCTCCAATACCACAGTTCAAAAGCGTCAATTCTTCAGTGCTCATCCTTCTTCACAGTCCAACTCTCACATCCATACATGACCGCAGGAAAAATCATAGCCTTGATTTGATGGACCTTAGTCGGCAAAGTAATGTCTCTGCTTTTGAATATACTATCTAGGTTGGTCATAACTTTTCTTCCAACGAGTACGCTTCTTTTAATTTCATGGCTGCAGTCACCATCTGCAGTGATTTTGGAGCCCAAAAATATAAAGTCTGACACTGTTTCTACTATTTCCCCATCTATTTCCCATGAAGTGATGGGACCAGATGCCATGATCTTCGTTTTCTGAATGTTGAGCTCTAAGCCAACTTATTCACTCCCCTCTTTCACTTTCATCAAGAGGCTTTTTAGTTCCTCTTCACTTTCTGCCATAAGGGTGGTGTCATCTTCATATCTAAGGTTATTGATATTTCTGCCGGCAGTCTTGATTCCAGCTTGTGTTTCTTCCGGTCTAGCATTTCTCATGATGTACTCTGCATAGAAGTTAAATAAGCAGGGTGACCATATACAGCCTTGACATACTCCTTTTCCTATTTGGAACCAGTCTGTTGTTCCATGTCCAGTTCTAACTGTTGCTTCCTGACCTACATACAGATTTCTCAAGAGGCAGGTCAGGTGGTCTGGTATTCCCATCTCTTTCAGAATTTTTCACAGTTTCTTGTGATCCACACAGTCAAAGGCTTTGGCATTGTCAATAAAGCAGAAATAGATGTTTTTCTGGAACTCTCTTGCTTTTTCCATGACCCAGCAGATGTTGGCCATTTGATCTCTGGTTCGTCTGCCTTTGCTAAAACCAGCTTGAACATCAGGGAGTTCACGGTTCACATATTGCTGAAGCCTGGCTGGGAGAATTTTGAGCATTACTCCACTAGCATGTGAGATGAGTGCAATTGTGCAGTAGTTTGAGCATTCTTTGGCATTGCCGTTCTTTGGAATTGGAATGAAAACTGTCCTTTTCCAGTCCTGTGGCCACTGCTGAGTTTTCCAAATTTGCGAGCATAATAAATGCAGCACTTTCACAGCATCATCTTTCAGGATTTGAAACAGCTCAACTGGAATTCCATTACCTCCACTAGCTTGGTTTGTAGTGATACTTTCTAAGGCCCACTTGACTTCACAATCCAAGATGTCTGGCTCTAGATTAGTGATCACATCATCATGATTATCTTGGTTGTGAAGATCTTTTTTGTACAGTTCTTCTTTGTATTCTTGCCACCTCTTCTTAATATCTTCTGCTTCTGTTAGATCCAGACCTTTTCTGTCCTTTATCAAGCCCATCTTTGCATGAAATGATCCCTTTGTATCTCTAATTTTCTTGAAGAGTTCTCTAGTCTTTCCCATTCTGTTGTTTTCCTCTTTTTCTTTGCATTGATCACTGAAGAAGGATATCTTATCTCTTCTTACTATTCTTTGGAACTCTGCATTCAGATGCTTATATCTTTCCTTTCCTCCTTTGCTTTTTGCCTCTCTTCTTTTCACAGCTATTTGTAAGGCCTCCCCAGACAGCCATTTTGCTTTTTTACATTTCTTTTCCATGAGGATAGTCTTGATCCCTGTCTCCTGTACAATGTCATGTACCTCATTCCATAGTTCATCAGGCACTATCTATCAGATCTAGTCCCTTAAATCTATTTCTCACTTCCACTGTATAATCATGAGGGATTTGATTTAGGTCATCACTGAATGGTCTAGCGGTTTTCCTTACTTTCTTCAATTTGAGTCTGAATTTGGCAATAAGGAGTTCATGATCTGAGTCCCAGTCAGCTCCCAGTCTTTTTTTTGTTGACTGTATAGAGCTTCTCCATCTTTGTCTGCAAAGAATACAATCAATCTGATTTTGCTGTTGACCATCTGGTGATGTCCATGTGTAGAGTCTTCTCTTGTGTTGTTGGAAAATGGTGTTTGCTATGACCAGTGCATTTTCTTGGCAAAACTCTATTAGTCTTTGCCCTGATTCATTCCACATTCCAAGGCCAAATTTTCCTGTTACTCCAGGTGTTTCTTGACTTCCTACTTTTGCATTCCAGTACCCTATAATGAAAAGGACATCTTTTTTGGGTGTTACTTCTAAAAGATCTTGTAGGTCTCCATAAAACCTGACAGAATGTGGTCCACTGGAGAAGGGAATGGCAAGCCACATCAGTATTCTTGCCATGAGAACCCCATGAACAGTATGAAAAGGCAAAATGATAGGATACCAAAAGAGGAACTCCCCAGGTCATTAGGTGCCCAATATGCTACTGGAGATCAGTGGAGAAATAACTCCAGAAAGAATGAAAGGATGGAGCTAAAGCAAAAACAATACCCAGCTGTGGATGTGACTGGTGATAGAAGCAAGGTCTGATGTTGTAAAGAGCAATATTGCATAGGAACCTGGAATGTCAGGTCCATGAATCAAGGCAAATTGGACGTGGTCAAACAAGAGATGGCAAGGGTGAACGTCGACATTCTAGGAATCAGCTAACTAAAATGGACTGGAATGGGTGAATTTAACTCAGATAACCATTATATCTATTACTGTGGGCAGGAATCCCTTAGAAGAAATGGAGTAGTCATCATGGTCAACAAGAGTCCGAAATGCAGTACTTGGATGCAGTCTCAAAAAACGACAGAATGACCTCTGTTCATCTCCAAGGCAAACCATTCAATATCACAGTTTATGGTTAGAGGTAGTAAACAATCATGTGCATAGTGGCAGGAGTATGGATAGTCCTGTCATACAAGCTAGTTTGCCAGCAGAGAGATTTGACCGGAGACACCCTTGTCCCACTCAGGGCAAGGAATTAGCAGCAATTATTGGCACAACAAATGAAAAACCCTTCACCAATATAATTCCTAACCAACCCACTATACTAATAATTTCTAACTTCCCAAAAGAATTTGCCTTTAGTAAGTCTAAAACATCTCATGCCTCTCAGGTTGGGAGGCTGTAAACAATCACATGTGGCCCAACAAACCTATACATTTGGGCTAGATAACCTTCAGAGGAGTTTGTAAGTTGAAACATTCTTGTCAAGCCCAGGAATTTTTATTGACTTGAAGCTGCAGGTTTACTCCTTCTCCGAGAGATATGGTGATGGGGGAGAACCCCCGTAAAGTCAGAGGTGTAGGTGAGAGCATAAAACAGACTCTGGTTTTGGGGGTAGATGCTCAGGAACAGGGGGTTTCCTGAGGCTTGATCACGCCTTTCCTTTGCGTACGCCAAGCCTCCTTCCTCATGACCTTTGCCATGGGCGGAGTTCCTTACGCTGGCTCCAGGCAATCAAGACCTCAGTTGAAGGCAAAGATGGATCTGTAAGACTTTATGCAACTAAGATGTAACACCAAAGTGAAAGTTGCTCAGTCATATCTGACTCTTATGCAAAACCCATGGACTGTAGCCCACCAGTCTCTACTGTCCATAGAATTATCTAGGCAAGCATACTGGAGTGGGTTGCAACTCCCTTCTACAGGGAATCTTCCTGACCCAGGGATCAAATCCCAGCCTCCCAAATTACTGGAAGATTCTTTTCCATCTGAGCCATCAGAAAAGCACGTATGACAACAAAAGTACAATAAGTAATCAAAAAGTAGATAAATTTAATTTTAAGTTAAAACATCTGTGCATTGAAGAATACTATAAACTGAAAAGAAAACCCACATAATGGGTGAAAATTATTGCAAATCATATTTCTGATAAAAAGCTAGGATATAAAAAATCTATAACTTTTAAAACTCAACAATAAGATGAATAATCCAATGTTAAAACAAGGAAATGATATAAGTAGAGATTTATTTAAAGGAAATATGCTAGTGATCCATAAGCACGTGAAAAGATGCTAATATCACTAATAATTAGGTGAATGCAAATGAAAACCAAAATGAGATACCACTCTGCACCAGCTAGGATGGACTATAATCAAAAAAATTGAAAGTAATAAGAAGACACAAGGATGTGGAGAAAATGGAATCCTCCCATGTTTCTTCCTAGTAGCTCAGTCGGCAAAGAATCTGCCTGGAGTGCAGGAGACCTGGGTTCGAGCCCTGGATCAGGAAGATCCCATGGAGAAAGAAATGACAACCCAATCAAATATTTTTGCCTGAAAAATCCTGTGGATAGAGGAACCCGACAGGATACAGTCCATGGGGTCACAAGAGTCAGACACGACTTAGTGACTAAACCACCATCACCACCCATTTTGCTAGTGATAATGGAAGAAGAATACAGCAATTTCTACAAAATTCATTTCACAATTGTCATATGACCCAAAAATTCCAATCCTAGGTAAATACAGACCCTAATATATGTTCAGAAAAAAAAAAAATTTGTACACAGATGTTCATAGCAACATTATTTGTAACAACCAAAAAGTGAAGAAACAGCTGATAAATGAATAAATAAATGTGGTAAGTCCACATAATGAAATAGTATTCAATGAAAGAAAGGACAATAGCACAATTAGATGTTACAATATCAATGAACATTGACAATTTATGTTAACTAAAAGAAATCAGGAACAAAAGTCTGCATAATGTATGAATTTATTATATGAAAAGCTCAGATTAGGAAATTCCATAGAGAAAGAAAGTTGGTTACTGGTTGGCAGGGGACAAAGGAAAGGAGTATTGAAACTAAATGCTAAAAGGTACAAGAGATTTTGTTTTGGGGGGAAGGTGTTTGCTAAGAAGATGTCATGAAATTAGGTAGGTAAAATAGTTGTTTCCCTTGTAGCTCAATGGTAAAGAATCCGATTGCAATATAAGAGCCACTGGAAATGCTAGTTTGAACCCTGGGTTGGAAAGGTCCCCTTGGAGGAGGAAATGGCAACCCACTCCAGCATTTTTGCCTGGAGAATCCCATGGAGAGAAGAGCCTAGTCAGCAACAGTCCATGAGGTCACAAAGAGTCAGACACGATTGAAGTGATGACACAAGATGGTTGCAAAACATAGAAAATATGCTAAAATCCACTGAAGTGCACACTTGATATATAAAAAATCTGCAGTAAATAAAGCAGGTACATACACCTTTACATTCATTCAGTGACTAATTAATTAGTTGCAGATGTATAAAAATTGGCTAGCATAAAATGTTAAACACATTTGTGAGCTCCACTAGTTTTAAAACTAGTAAGACTCTGAGCTCTAATACAGGGAAGTACTGCACAAACTAATCTTTATAAGCTAATATGATTTATGACACTAGATAAAAAAATATTGAGAATTATTACAAATGTAATCCACAGTCTTCTCTCTGTTGCCAGGCATTTAATTATATACACACATTGAATAGATTAAGATTAACATTTCTGAAGAAATATATAAAATGTCACATGATTTGTATAAAACACTGAATGCATAACTATAAACTGCTAAATATAAATATACATATATTATATAGCCTTAAAATTATATATAAATCAATCCCTTTCCCTATTTATCTATCTTTCTAGAAAGAATGGTGATGCCCTAGAGGGAGGTGTCAAATTTTGCAGGCAAACTGGAAGGTATGTTGGTATTGGACGCTTGTGTACTTTATATCCTTTGCTTCATTTCAGCATTTCAAAATAATTTTAAAGGCACATAGCTGACATTTTATGAGCTCTGTTGCCCTAATTTTACAAACTAATATTCATATGTGAATGCAAGATTTCAATCTCAATACATAATTTTCCAAGCTACTTAGCATTTTTACATACACAAAGAATATTCAAATCATATAATTTAACAAATTATTGTGATTACAAGGCATAATAATAAGCAACACTTTCATATATGTGAAAAGGAGATTTACCCACATGCCACTATAAACTTTCTTTTTGTTGTACATAAAATGATTATTTGTGTGTTGTATTGAAGGAATTATTATTCTACTAGCTAGAACCACAGTTTCTCTTAAGAAGGATTTGCATTCAATTAAAAATATCTTCATATGCTCCTGTTAAGAGGAAGATAAAGAACCAAAATAAAGTATGATGATGTGAGTTGGAAATAAAACAGTGACAAAATTGGAGCACCAAAGAAAATGAGTTGACCAAGGGGATGGAGATTAGAGAGAGAGAGAGGGAAAATGGTTCAGAAACATCTCTGGATAAAGCATTAAAAGGCAGTGAGGAAAGTTAGAAAAGAGGACACATAAGGGAAGACAGAGAGATAAATAAGAAGTGAGGTGGGGAGAGTGAAAGCAGGCCCGTAACATGGCAGAAAGGCAACTACCAACGAGGGTGATGTCCAACAAGATCTTTGAAGTGGTAGATGAATCAGTTCAGTTAAGTACAGTCACTCAGTCATGTCCGACTCTTTGCGACCCCATGAATTGCAGAACACCAGGCCTCCTTGTCTATCACCAACTCCCGGAGTTCACTCAGATTCATGTCCATTGAGTCAGTAATGCCATCCAGCCATCTCATCCCCTGTCATCCCCTTTCCCTCCTGTCCCCAATCCCTCCCAGCATCAGAGCCTTTTCCAATGAGTCAACACTTCGCATGAGGTGGCCAAAGTACTGGAGTTTCAGCTTCAGCATCATTCCTTCCAAAGAAATCCCAGGGCTGATCTCCTTCAGAATGGACTGGTTGGATCTCCTTGCAGTCCAAGGGACTCTCAAGAGTCTTCTCCAACACCACAGTTCAAAAGCATCAATTCTTCAGTGCTGAGCCTTCTTCATAGTCCAACTCTCACATCCATACATGACTACTGGGAAAACCATAACCTTGACTAGACGGACCTTAGTTGGCAAAGTAATGTTTCTGCTTTTCAATATACTATCTAGGTCAGTCATAACTTTTCTTCCAAGGAGTAAGCGTCTTTTAATTTCATGGCTGCAGTCACCATCTGCAGTGGTTTTGGAGCCCAAAAAGATAGTCTGACACTGTTTTCACTGTTTCCCCATCTATTTCCCATGGATTGATGGGACCAGTTGCCATGATTTTCGTTTCTCAATGTTGAGCTTTCAGCCAGCTTTTTCACCCTCTTTCACTTTCATCAAGAGGCTTTTTAGTTCCTCTTCACTTTCTGCCATAAGGGTGGTATCATTTGCATATCTGAGGTTATTGATATCTCTCCCGGCAATCTTGATTCCAGCTTGTGTTTCTTCCAGTCTAGCGTTTCTCATGATGTAATCTGCATAGAAGTTAAATAAGCAGGATGGCAGTATACAAGCTTGACGTACTCCTTTTCCTATTTGGAACCAGTCTGTTGTTCCATGTCCAGTTCTAACTGTTGCTTCCTGAACTGCATACAGATATCTCAAGAGGCAGGTCAGGTGGTCTGGTATTCCATCTCTCTCAGAATTTTCCACAGTTTCTTGTGATCCACACAGTCAAAGGCTTTGGCATTGTCAATAAAGCAGAAATAGATGTTTTTCTGGAACTCTCTTGCTTTTTCCATGATCCAGCAGATGGTGGCAATTTGATCTCTGGTTCCTCTGCCTTTTCTAAAACCAGCTTGAACATAAGGAAGTTCACCGTTCACGTATTGCTGAAGCCTGGCTTGGAGAATTTGGAGCATTACTTTACTAGCATGTGAGATGAGTGCAACTGTGTGGTAGTTTGAGCATTCTTTCGCACTGCCTTTCTTTGGGATTGGAATGAAAAATGATCCTTTCCAGTCGTGTGGCCACTGCTGAGTTTTCCAAATTTGCTGGCATATTGAGTGCAGCACTTTCACAGCATCATCTTTCAGGATTTGAAATAGCTCAACTGGAATTCCATCACCTCCACTAGCTTTATTCGTACTGATGCTTTCTAAGGCCCACTTGACTTCACATTCCAGGATGTCTGGCTCTAGATGAGTGATCACACCATCATGATTATCCAGGTCGTGCAGATCTTTTTTGTACAGTTCTTCTGTGTTCTTGACACCTCTTCTTAATATCTTCTGCTTCTGTAAGGTCCATACCATTTCTGTCAGGTCCAGACCATTTCTGTCCTTTATCGAGCCCATCTTTGCATGAAATGTTCCCTTGGTATCTCTAATTTTCTTGAAGAGATCTCCAGTCTTTCCCATTCTGTTCTTTTCCTCTATTTCTTTGCATTGATCACTAAAGAAGGCTTTCTTATCTCTTCTTGCTATTCTTTGGAACTCTTCATTCAGATGCTTGTATTTTTCCTTTTCTCATTTGCTTTTTGCTTCTTTTCTTTTCACAGCTATTTGTAAGGTCTCCCCAGACAGCCATTTTGCTTTTTTGCCTTTCTTTTCCATGGGGATGGTCTTGATCCCTGTCTCCTGTACAATGTCATGTACCTCATTCTATAGTTCATCAGTCACTCTATCTATCTGATCTAGTCCCTTAAATCTATTTCTCACTTCCACTGTATAATCATAAGGGATTTGATATAGGTCGTATCTGAATCATCTAGCGGTTTTCCCTACTGTCTTCAATTTAAATCTGAATTTGGCAATAAGGAGTCATGATCTGAGCCACAGTCAGCTCCCAGTCTTGTTTTTGTTGACTGTATAGAGCTTCTCCATCTTGGCTACAAAGAATATAATCAATCTGATTTCACTGTTAACCATCTGGTGATGTCCATGTGTCTAGACTTCTCTTTGTTGTTGGAAGAGGGTGTTTGCTATGACCAGTGCATTTTCTTGGCAAAACTCTATTAGTCTTTGCCCTGCTTCATCCCACATTCCAAGGCCAAATTTGCCTGTTACTCCAGGTGTTTCTTGACCTCCTACTTTTGCATTCCAGTCCCCTATAGTGAAAAAGACATCTTTTGGGGGTGTTAGTTCTAAAAGGTCTTGTAGGTCTTCATAGAACAGTTCAACTTCAGCTTCTTCATTGTTACTGGTTGGGGCAGAGACTTGGATAACTGTGATATTGAATGGTTTGCCTTGGAGATGAACAGAGGTCATTCTGTCGTTTTTGAGATTGCATCCAAGTACTGCATTTCAGACTCTTTTGTTGACCATGATGGCTACTCCATTTCTTCGGAGGATGAAATAGTAGTAGATATAATGGTGATCTGAGTTAAATTCACCCATTCCAGTCCATTTTAGTTCGCTGATTCCTAGAATATTGACGTTCACTCTTGACATTTCTTGTTTGACCACTTCCAATTTGCCTTGATTCATGAACCTGACATTCCAGTTTCCTATGCAGTATTGCTCTATACAGCATCGGGCCTTGCTTCTATCACCAGTCACATCCACAGCTCGGTATTGTTTTTGCTTTGGCTCCAACCATTCATTTTTTTGGAGTTATTTCTCCACTGATCTCCAGTAGCATATTGGGCACCTACTGACCTGGGGAGTTCCTCTTTCAGTATCCTATCATTTTGCTTTTTCCTACTGTTCATGGGGTTCTCAAGGCAAGAATACTGAAGTGGCTTGCCATTCCCTTCTCCAGTGGACCGCATTCTGTCAGATCTCTTCACCATGACCCGCCCGTCTTGGGTTGCCCCATGGGCATGGCTTAGTTTCATTGAGTTAGACAAGGCTGTGGTCCTAGTGTGATTAGATTGACTAATTATCTGTGAATATGGTTTCACTGTGTCTGCCCTCTGATGCCCTCTTGCAACACTTACCATCTTATTGGGTTTCTCTTACCTTGGCCGTGGGATATCTCTTCATGTCTGCTCCAGCAAAGCTCAGCCACTGCTCCTTACCTTCGATGAGGGGTATCTCCTCACTGCCGCCCTTCCTGACCTTCAATGTGTTATGGCTCCTCTAGGCCCTCCTGCACCCACGCAACGCAGCCACCACTCCTTGGACATGGGGTTGATCCTTCTGTCCGCCGACCCTGGCCTCGGAGACGGGGTGGCTTCTCTCAGCCACTGCTCATGGCCTAGGATGCGGGGTGGCTCTTCTAGGCCACCGTCCCTGGCCTCGGATGTGAGGTGGCTCCTCTAGGCCACCGTCCCTGGCCTCAAATGTGGGGTGAATCCTCTAGGCCATTGACACTGACCTCGGATGCAGGGTAGCTTCTCTAGGTCGTTCCTACACCGTTGCAGCCCGGCACTCTCGGCCACTGCCCCTGACCTCGGACGTGGAGTAGCTCCTCTCGGCCGCGCTTAGTGCATGTGTCGTAGCCGCCTGGTAGATGAATAAGGATTCCTAAATTAGAGGAATTTAGCATTCAATTCCAAGTTATTTGCATTGCTTTGAAGTTCCCCTGATAGTAATGTTTGATAATCTTGGGAAGTCTTGCATGGAGCATGTGAAAAATAATTACAATATACAATAAAGAGGAGTGTAGTCTGTCCAATATTTGCTCCTTTGCTGATAGCGATGCTGAGAGAGCTCAGCATCCTATTAGGATGCACGTATTCAGGAGACCTAAGTAATAACTTACATGTTATGAGAAAGCACAATTGACACGTGGATTTCTTCAGTTCAGTTCAGTTCAGTCGCTCAGTCATGTCCGACTATTTGCGACCCCATGAATCGCAGCATGCCAGGCCTCCCTGTCCATCACCAGCTCCAGGAGTTCAATCAGACTCGCTTCCATTGAGTCAGTGATACCATCCAGCCATCTCATCCTCTGTTGTACCCTTCTTATCCTGCCCCCAATCCCTCCCAGCATCAAAGTCTTTTCCAATGAGTCAACCCTTTATATGAGGTGGCCAAAGTACTGGAGTTTCAGCTTTAACATCATTCCTTCCAAAGAAATCCCAGGGTTCATCTCCTTCAGAATGGATTGGTTGGATCTGCTTGCAGTTCAGGGGACTCTCTAGAGTCTTCTCCAACACCACAGCTCAAAAGCATCAATTCTTCGGCGCTCAGCCTTCTTCACAGTCCAACTTTCACATCCGTACATGACTACTGGAAAAACTATAGCCTTGATTAGATGGACCTTAGTTGGCAAAGTAATGTCTCTGCTTTTCAATATGCTATCTAGGTTGGTCATAACTTTCCTTCCAAGGAGTAAGCGTCTTTTAATTTCATGGCTGCAGTCACCATCTGCAGTGATTTTGGAGCCCCCAAAAATAAAGTCTGACACTCTTTCCACTGTTTTCCCATCTATTTTCCATGGAGTAATGGGACTGGATGCCATGATCTTTGTTTTTTTGAATGTTGAGCCTTAAGCCAACTTTTTCACTCTCCTCTTTTACTTTCATCAAGAGGCTTTTTAGTTCCTCTTCACTTTCTGCCATAAGGGTGGTGTCATCTGCATATGTGAGGTTACTGATATCTCTCCCGGCAATCTTGATTCCAGCTTGTCTTTCTTCCAGTCTAGCGTTTCTCATGATGTACTCTGCATAGAAGTTAAATAAGCAGGGTGACCATATACAGCCTTGACGTACTCCTTTTCCTATTTGGAACCAGTCTGTTGTTCCATGTCCAGTTCTAACTGTTGCTTCCTGACCTGCATACAGATTTCTCAAGAGGTAGGTCAGGTGTTCTGGTATTCCCATCTCTTTCAGAATGTTCCACAGTTTCTTGTGATGCACACAGTCAAAGGCTTTGGCATTGTCAATAAAGCAGAAATAGATGTTTTTCTGGAACTCTCTTGCTTTTTCCATGATCCAGCGGATGTTGGCAATTTGATCTCTGGTTCCTCTGCCTTTGCTAAAAGTAGCTTGAACATCAGGAAGTTCATGGTTCATGAAGCCTGGCTTGAAGAATTTTGAGCATGACTACTAGCATGTAAGATGAGTGCAGTTGTGCGGTAGTTTGAGCATTCTTTGACATTGCCTTTCTTAGTCATGGACAAAAACATTCATACCTACAGACATGCACCTCTTCTAAATATATGAGAAAATGTTGACTTAAGTAAGTTAGATAAATTAGATTGTATTTGTATATGAAACCTGAAACAGAATGGTTCTAATTTCATTGTTTTGTACTGTCTTTTTCTATAAAAAATTTCCTAATTTAAAACAACATATGTTTTGTTTCAAACCTCTGTCTTGTGGGTTCTTTCAGAGTCCTCAAAATTGAATGAGGACAAAGAAATTTCTATACCAACTTTTCAATTACCTCCTCTAATAGCATGTGTCCAAATTATATAGAAATTTAGAAGTTTCTGCTGAGTGGAGATTTCTTTGGTATTATTTTTAAGCTGTAGTTTCTCCATATCTAAAGAGAAATCTTAACATATTATCAGTGAACTCTGTTTAGAAGTGCTTCAAGAATAGTAAAGACAAAAAAAAATGCTAAAGACAAACTATATATATATATATTTCAAACTATATATTTTTAAAAGTAGAAACTAGATTTTCATTTCTAGAGATGGAGCTGATTTTCAATATTTAGGCATTATTAATAATTTATTTTGTTTCAATTCTCTATAGAAGTGAGAATATTACACATCATTATTCATATTCAACAAGGTAGATTTTCCCTAGAAATCTGTTGCAATGCTTCCATATTTACAATCAGTCTAGTACAAAGATATTTATAGTTCACTTGATTCTTTTCATTATTCTGTTTTGTCATGTATGTGCTTTAGAGAAATTTTCCATGTATGAAGATAGCTTTTAAAATAGTGCATCCATATATCAGAATAAGAGTGTTACCAAGGAGTAAGAAAAAAGAATAAAAATAAATGACTAGGTGGTGGGAATGTGGGTGATTTTAACAAAACCTTCCACTGATTAACACTGTTTAGATACCAAATGATACTTTTTATTTTTCTTTATCTTGAAAAGGTGTACCCTACTCCAGGAAAAATAAGATAACTCAAATAAAATATAATTATATGAATTATAGACACATTGGAATGAGTTAAAAATTATATCTCCTTTAAAAAAAATGATCAAAATCATGAGTGAAACTTGATGAATGGTCACTTAGATATATTATATCTCAATAATTAAGGTAAAATTTACCAAAACAAAACATATTCAATTAGAACAAAGTAGCTTGACTTTCACTTTTCACTTTCATGCATTGGAGAAGGAAATGGCAACCCACTCCAGTGTTCTTGCCTGGAGAACCCCACGGATGGGGGAGCCTGGTGGGCTGCATCTATGGGGTTGCACAGAGTCAGACACGACTGAAGTGACTTAGCAGTAGCAGCAGGAGCTTCTGTATAAATGTAATATATGTCAAACAAGATTCCCTAGGACAATTAACACCCCAAACCACAAAGGTAGCCATTAAAAAAAAAAAATGTAATATCATTGACTGAGATTCAGTGACTGTGGTAAATTGTTTATAGTGGATAAAAAAAGAACAGATGGTACATATGTGGAGGCACTGTTGTTGATGAACAGCACACAGGTCCTAATAGTGAAAGCAGGTAATGCAAGCAGTGAAATCTAATTACAGTCAAGAATGGTAATGGGCATCTCATTGTAGTTCTGATTTGCTTTTCTCTAATAATGAGTGATGTTGAGCATCTTTTCATATGCTTTTTAGCTATCCATATGTCTTCTTTGGAGAAATCTTTTCAGGTTCCTTTTCCACTTTTTGATTAGGTTGTTTGCTTTTCTAATATTGAGTTGTATGAGTTGCTTATATATTTTGGAAATTAATTCTTTATCAGTTGTTTCTTTTGTTATTATTTTCTCCCATTCTGAGGGTTGTCTTTTCACATCATTTGTAGTTTTCTTTGTGTGCAAAAGCTTTTAAGTTTAATTAGGTCCCACTTTTTTATTTATTTATTTTTTCCCATTACTCTAAGAGTTGGGTCATAGGAGATCTTGCTTTGATTTATGTCATCGAGTGTTCTGCCTATGTTCTCCTCTAAGAGTTTAGTAGTTTCTGGTCTTACATTTAGGTCTTTAATCCATTCTGAGTTTAACTTTATGTATGGTATTAACTAGTGATATAATTTAATTCTTTTACATGTAGCTGTCCAGTTTTCCCAACACCACTTATTGAAGAGGCTCTTTGCCCCATTGTATATTCTTGCCTCCTTTATGAAAAATAAGGTACCTATAGGTGCATGTGTTTATATCTGAGTTCTCTAACTTGTTCCATTGATGTTTTTGTGCCAGTACCATACTGTGTTGATGACTGTAGGTTTGTAGAATAATCTGAAGTCAGGAAGGTTGATTCCTCCAGCTCCATTCTTTCTCAACACTGCTTTGGCTATTTGGTTTTTTTTGTGTGTGTTTCCATATGAACTGTGAAATTTTTTGTTCTAGTTCTGTGGAAAATTCCATTGGTAATTTGATAGGGATTGCATTGAATCTGTAGATTTCACTTGATAGTATAATCATTTTCACAGTATTGAGTCTTACTACCCAGAACCATGGAATATCTCTCCATCTGTTTATGTCATCTTTGATTTCTTTCATCCAGTCAGGATGCCATCATCAAAAAGTCTACCAACAATAATTTCTGGAGAGGGTGTGGAGAAAAGGGAACACTCTTGCACTGCTGGTGATAATGTAAACTGATACAGCCACTATGGAAGACGGTATGGAGACTCCTTAAAAAAGTAAGAATAAAACCAACGTATGACCCAGCAATCCCACTCCTAGGTATATATCCTGAGGAAACCAAAACTGAAAAAGACACATGTACCCCAATGTTTATTGCAGCACTATTTACAGTAGCTAGAACATGCAAGCAGCTTAGATGTCCATCGACAGATGAATGGATAAAGAAGCTGTGGTCCATATATAAAACGGAATGCAATAAAAAGGCTATAAAAGGAACACAGCTATAAAAAGCAACACATTTGAATCAGTTCTAATGAGATGTGCGAAGCTACAGCCTATTGTACAAAGTGAAGTAAGTCAGAAAGATAAATATAAACATCATATACTGACACATATATATGGAATTGCCTGGGGCCAGCATGAGGAACTCCGCCCATGGCAAAGGTCATGAGGAAGAAGGCTTGGCATATGCAAAGGTGTGATCAAGCCTCAGGAAACCCCCTGTTCCCGAGCATCTACCCCCAAAGCCAGAGTCTATCTACTTTACTGTTTCATGCTCTCGCCTACACCTCTGACTTTATGGGGGGCTGTTCCCCACCAGTTCTCTAGGAGAAGGAGTTAACTTGCAGCTCCAAGTCAATAAAAATTCCTGGGAGTGACAAGAGTGTTTCAACTTATGGACTCCTCTGAAGGTTATCTAGCCTGCCTGTATAGGTTCATCTGGCCACATGTTATTGTTTACAGCCTCCTAATCATGAGCGGCAGGAGATGTTTTAGACTTACTAAAGGAAAATTCTTTTGGGAAGTTAGAAATTATTAGTATAGTGGGTTGGTTAGGAATTATATTGGTGAAGGGTTTTTCATTTGTTGTGCAATAATTGCTGCTAATTCCCTGCCCTGGGTGTGACAAGGGTGTCTTAGGTCAAACCTCTCTGCTGACAGACTAGTTTGTGTGACAGGATTATCTATACTCCTGCCACTAGCAGATGCTTGTTTACTACCTCTCAACCGTAAACAGCACAGAGAGTTTGGAGTATTTTGAAAGTCTTAATTAGCATAGGGCTTTTCTCATTGTTGAATCAATGATTGCCACCAGGCCTCCATATCCTTAGGCACCTGGGAATATATTAATCAATGTATTTGGAATATAGAAAAGGAAATATAGTACTTTTTAAGGTCAGCAATACTAGACTTTTTGAGTTAATGAATTTTCTCTTTTGTAATAGATCACTGTACTTTGTTATAAATCACTGTGTCCTTGCTATGTAAAAATGTAACTTTATCACTACCTTAAGACTAAATAGATCTTAAAGGGAGCATTGGTGAAAGGATTTTCATTTGTTGGGCTGATGTTTGCTGCTAAATCTCCATATTCCTTGCCCTTATAATGAATATAACTAGCATATAGGAGAAATAAGTATTAACTTTTAAGCATATAGGAGAAATAAGTATTAACCTTTAAGATTAATCATGTTAACCTTGGGTTAAATAAATTCCTTTCTTGATTGTAACTCACTACACCCTCACCCTATAGGAATGCAACTTTATTTGGAGGGTGGTGCCTGGCTTAAGAAAAAACACCGTTGGAAAAAATAAGTTTTTTGATTATCAGAAAGAAAGGGTCGTAAAATATCAGCAGGTCTCATGGCCAGAAGATGATGTAAAACCCCTAAGAACTTTTTTTTTTTTATACATTTATGTGAAGCACCTGATTTTGATAAAGGTCAGGACTGCTGACCCCCGCATGACTCTGTATTCATCCCTATATGTAACAAAAGGTATATAAGCAAACCTAAAAAATAAAGAAATTGGATCAGTTTCCAGAAAGACTGATTCCCCCATGTCGTTTCTTTCTTGCTCCCCGTTTTTCTGGCTGAATTCCCATCTGGAGCATGGATGCTATTCCACGTAAACCAAGTTATTCAGGCTCTTTTTCTCCACTAATTTTCCTACTACACTATCCGTTTCTAATCTCTCTATATATCTGTAATTAAATATGTATTTTTCCAAGGATGCCGACTCCATCCCCACCTTCGAATCACCCTGGATCCACCGGGGCTGGACCCCAGCATGGAATGAATAGATGGCACTGATGAATTTATTTTCAGGGCAACAATGGAGAAACAGACATAGAGAATAGACCTATGGACACAGTGGGAGGAGAGGAGGGAGACGGGGAGTTGTTTGGAGAGAGTAACATAGAAATCTACACTAACATATGTAAAATAGATAGCCAATAAGAATTTGCTGTATAACTCAGGAAAGTCAAATAGGGGCTCTAGGACAGGATGAAGGGTGGGATGGGGAGGGAAATGGCAGGGAGGTCTGCGAGGGAGGGGACATGGGTGTACCTATGGCTGATTCTTGTTGATGTATGATAGAAAACCACAAAATTCTGAAAGAAATTATTCTCCAATTAAAAACCTAAAAAGAAAGAATGATAGTGGACAACAGAGAAGGATTTTAACGGTGACATATAGGAGTGACCTGTAGGTAACATGATCACAAGCACCAGGGAATCCCAAAATCAGACAGAAGTGTTGTGTTCAATTTAGTTCAGTTCAGTCTCAGTCGTGTCCGACTCTTTGCGACCCCATGAATCACAGCACGCCAGCCTCCCCATCCATCACCATCTCCTGGAGTTCACTCAGACTCACCTCCATCGAGTCCGTGATGCCATCCTGCCATCTCATCTTTGGTCGTCCCCTTCTCCTCCTGCCCCCAATCTCTCCCAGCATCAAAGTCTTTTCCAATGAGTCAACTCTTTGCATGAGGTGGCCAAAGTACTGGAGCTTCAGCTTTAGCATCATTCCTTCCAAAGAAATCCCAGGGTTGATCTCCTTCAGAATGGACTGGTTGGATTTCCATGCAGTCGAAGGGACTCTCAAGAGTCTTCTCCAATACCACAGTTCAAAAGCGTCAATTCTTCGGCGCTCAGCCTTCTTCACAGTTCAACTCTCACATCCATACATGACCACAGGAAACACCATAGCCTTGAATAGACAGACCTTAGTTGGTAAAGTAATGGCTCTGCTTTTGAATAGACTATCTAGGTTGGTCATAACTTTTCTTCCAAGGAGTAAGCGTCTTTGAATTTCACGGCTGCAATCACCATCTGCAGTGATTTTGGAGCCCAAAAAAATAAAGTCTGACACTGTTTCTACTATTTCCCCATCTATTTCCCATGAAGTGATGGGACCAGATGCCATGATCTTCGTTTTCTTAATGTTGAGCTTTAAGCCACTTTTTCGCTCTCCTCTTTGACTTTCATAAGAGGCTGTTTACTTCCTCTGCCCTTTCTGCCATAAGGGTGGTGTCATCTGCATATCTAAGGTTATTGATATTTCTCCCGGCAATCTTGATTCCAGCTTGTGTTTCTTCAAGTCCAGCATTTCTCATGATGTACTCTGCATAGAAGTTAAATAAGCAGGGTGACAATATACAGCCTTGATGTACTCCTTTTCCTATTTGGAACCAGTCTGTTGTTCCATGTCCAGTTCTAACTGTTGCTTCCTGACCTGCATACAGATTTCTCAAGAGGTAGTTCAGGTGGTCTGGTATTCCCATCTCTTTGAGAATTTTCCACAGTTTATTGTGATCCACACAGTCAAAGGCTTTGGCATAGTTAATAAAGCATAAATAGATGTTTTTCTGGAACTCTCTTGCATTTTTCCATGATCCAACAGATGTTGGCAATTTGATCTCTGGTTCCTCTGCTTTTTCTAAAACCAGCTTGAACATCAAGGATTTCATGGTTCACGTATTGCTGAAGTCTGGCTGGGAGAATTTTGAGCATTACTTTACTAACATGTGAGATGAGTGCAATTGTGAGGTAGTTTGAGCATTCTTTTGCATTGCCGTTCTTTGGAAGTGGAATGAAAACTGACCCTTTCCAGTCTTGTGGCCACTGCTGAGTTTTCCAAACTTACTGGCATATTGAATGTAGCACTTTCACAGCATCATCTTTCAGGATTTAAAACAACTCAACTGGAATTCCATCACCTCCACTAGCTTGGTTCGTAGTGATACTTTCTAAGGCCCACTTGACTTCACATTCCAGGATGTCTGGGTCTAGATTGGTGATCACTTCATCATGATTATCTGGGTCGTGAAGATCTTTTTTGTACAGTTCTTCCGTGTATTCTTGCCACCTCTTCTTAATATCTTCTGCTTCTGTTAGGTCCAGACCATTTCTGTCCTTTATCAAGCCCATCTTTGCATGAAATGATCCCTTGGTATCTCTAGTTTTCTTGAAGAGATCTCTAGTCTTTCCCATTTTGTTGTTTTCCTCTATTTCTTTGCATTGATCACTGAAGAAGTCTTTTTTTCTTTTTCTTTTTATCTCTTCTTGCTATTCTTTGGAACTCTGCATTCAGGTGCTTATATCTTTCCTTTTCTCCTTTGCTTTTTGCCGCTCTTCTTTTCACAGCTCTTTGTAAGGCCTCCCCAGACAGCCATTTTGCTTTTTTGCATTTCTTTTCCATGGGAATGTTCTTGATCCCTGTCTCCTGTACAATGTCACTTACCCCATTCCATAGTTTATATGGCACTCTATCTTTCAGATCTAGGCCCTTAAATCTATTTCTCACTTCCACTGTATAATCCTAAGGGATTCGATTAGGTCATACATGAATGGTCTAGTGGTTTTCCCTACTTTCTTCAATTTAAGTCTGAATTTGACAATAAAAAATTCATGATCTGAGCCACAGTCAGCTACCGGTCTTGTTTTTTTGTTGACTGTATAAAGCTTCTCCATCTTTGGCTGCAAAGAATATAATCAATCTGATTTCGCCGTTGACCATCTGGTAATGTCCATGTGTAGAGTCTTCTCTTGTGTTGTTGGAAGAGGGTGTTTGCTATGACCAGTGCATTTTCTTGGCAAAACTCTGTGAGTCTTTGACCTTCTTCATTCCGCACTCCAAGGCCAAATTTGCCTGTTACTCCAGGTGTTTCTTGACCTCCTACTTTTGCATTCCAGTCCCCTATAATGAAAAGGACATCTTTTTGGGGTGTTAGTTCTAAAACATCTTGTAGGTCTTCATAAAACCATTCAACTTCAGTTTCTTCAGCGTTACTGGTTGGGGCATAGACTTGGGTAACTGTGATATTGAATGGTTTGCCTTGGAGACGAACAGAGATCATTCTGTTGTTTTTGAGACTGTATGCAAGTGCTGCATTTCAGAATCTTTTGTTGACCATGATGGCTACTCCATTTCTTCAGAGGGATTCCTGCCCACAGTAGTAGATGTAATGGTCATCTGAGTCAAATTCACCCATTCCAGTCCATTTTAGTTCGCTGATTCCTAGAATGTCGACATTCACCCTTGCCATCTCCTGTTTGACCACGTCCAATTTGCCTTGACTCATGGACTGGACATTCCAGGTTCCTATGCAATATTGCTCTTTACAGCATTGGATCTTGCTTCTATCACCAGTCACATCCACAACTGGGTATTGTTTTTGCTTTGGCTCCATCCCTTCATTCTTTCTGGAGTTATTTCTCCACTGATCTTCAGTAGCATATTGGGCACCTAATGACCTGGGGAATTCCTCTTTTGGTATCTTATCATTTTGCCTTTTCATACTGTTCATGGGTTTCTCAAGGCAAGAATACTGAAGTGGCTTGCCATTCCCTTCTCCAGAGGACCACATTCTGTCAGGCCTCACCACCATGACCCACTCATCTTGTATTGCCCCACAGGCATGGCTTGTTTCATTGAGTTAGACAAGGCTGGGCCCTAGTGTGATTAGATTGACTAGTTTTCTGTGAATATGGTTTCAGTGTGTCTGCCCTCTGATGCCCTCTTGCAACACTTACCATCTTACTTGGGTTTCTCTTACCTTGGCGTGGGGTATCTCTTCACAGCTGCTCCAGCAAAGCACAGCCGCTGTTCCTTAGCTTGGACGAGGGGTATCTCCTTACCACCACCGTCCCTGACCTTCAACATGGGATAGCTCCTCTATGCCCTCCTGTGCCTGTGCAACCACCACTCCTCGAGTTGCTCCTCCCTGCCGCTGGCCCTGGCCTCGGGCTCAGGCTGGCTCCTCAGGGTCACTGCCCCTGGCCTCGGGCATGAGGTGGCTTGTGGCTTCACCTGGCCGCCCCTGATCTCAGACTTGGGGTGTCTCCTCCCGGCCACCACTGACCTCAGATGCAGGGTAGCTCCTCTCGGCCGTTCCTGCGCCGTCGCCGCCTGGCACTCTAGGCTGCTGCCACTGACCTCGGATGTGGGGAAGCTCCTCTCGGCCGAGCTCGGCTCAGTGAGCCAGCTCGCAGCCTCCTGCGCTTAGTGTAGCAGAAATTAACATACTGTGTTATGGCAATTAACACTGACAGTCTATAGTTATTTTGAAGAGAAGGATCCTAGGACCAGAATTATATAGGACATTAAATTAATTATCAAAAGAAGTATTTAAGGAAGACAATCTTTAATTTAACCGGTCTAGGGTACTTAAAAAGCCTCAGTTCAGTTCAGCTCAGTCACTCAGTCCTGTCCGACTCTTTGCGACCCCATGGACTGAAGCAAGCCAGGCCTCCCTGTCCATCACCAACTCCCAGAGCCTACCCACACTCATGTCCATTGAGTCAGTGATGCCATTCAACCACCTCATCCTCTATTGTCCCCTTCTCCTCCTGCCCTCAATCTTTCCCAGCATCAGAGTCTTTCCAATGAGTCACCTCTTCGCATCAAGTGGCCAAAGTATTGGAGTTTCAGCTTCAACATCAGTCCTTCCAATGAACACCCAGGACTGATCTCCTTTAAGATGGACTGTTTGGATCTCCTTGGTGTCCAAGGAACTCTAAAAAGCCTTCTCCAACACCACTGTTGAAAAGCATCAGTTCTTTGGTGCTCAGCTTTCTTTAGAGCTTGGTAATGTTGATGTAGTGCAGTTAACTTGTAATCATAGCATTGAGTCACAACTACAAAGGTAGAACGGGCAGAAGTATATATTGTTTAATAATCTCTTATCAGGATGAGTCATTGTTTAGTTGCTTAGTCGTGTCTCACTCTTTGTGACCCCATGGACTGCAGCCGGCCAGGCTCCTCTGACAATGAGATTTCCCAGGGAAGAATACTGGAGTGGTCTGCCATTTCCTTCTCCATTGGATCTTCTTAACCCAGAGATCAAACCCATATCTCCTGCATTATCAGAAGAGTTATTTATCCATGCCCCACCAGGTAACCCCATAATTTGAGTAACCTGCTGTACTTAATTTTCAAAGAAAACCTATAGTTGAGTGGATGTCTCAAATTTAACTGTCTGGAAAATCATGTACACTACCCAAGCTGAGTGCTGAAAAATTGATGCTTTTGAACTGTAATGTTGGAGAAGACTCTTGAGAGTCCCTTGGACTGCAAGGAGATCAAACAAATCAATCCTAAAGGAAATCAATCTTGAATATTTATTGGAAAGACTGATGCTGAAGTTGAAGCTCCAATACTTTGGCCACTTGATGTGAAGAGCTGACTCATTAGAGAAGACCCTGATGCTGGGAAAGATTGAAGACAGGAGAAGAAGGGGATAACAGAGGACAAGATGGTTGAATAGCATCACCAACTCAATCAACATGAATTTGAGCAAGCTTTGGGAGCTGGTGAAAAACCAGGAAGTCTGGCGTGCTACAGTCCATTGGGTTCACAGTCAGACATACCTGAGCGACTGAACAACAATAGCAACCTAAGCTGTAAACTCTGAGAGAATAGCACATGTTTTTCTTATGTCTTCAGTGATACATAGATAGCACTTGGATTTTAATGGACACTCAAGCAATATATGTAGATGAAGTTGTTTTTGAACTAAGAAAGCTGAGATTAACTCTGAACTGAAGAATATTGAATAGAATTTTTCTTTGTGATTTTTTTTTTTTCCTGTAGGAAATAGTTTAGAGTTTGGAACGAATAAGATGACAAAGGGTATAAATTAACTTGGCATCAGCCTATGTATTCTATTTTTATATACCTGATCATGCTGACTGAATCAGAGCAATTACTAGTTAGTAATGCTTTTGACAAAAGCAGAACTACCTCTAGCCCTATTTTTTGAGGCGGGAGGAGAAGTGAGGGAGGGAACAAATTCTCTTTTTGGAAAATAACCCATTGCTTCATTAAACATAACACACACACATGAGAATATTGATGGGCAGTTACAGTTATTAGAGGTTTTCTACTCACAGGTTTTCTACTCACATACAACTGAGATATAGAGAAGAAATTGGTCTTCATAATAAAATAAACATAATTTTTTTTGTTTGCTTGAACACCTTACTCTAGGAAGCACAAATTAATCCACAAAGTACAGCATTGTGTGAAAATAAAGTAATTAGAAATTTATCTTAAAATGTGAGCATGCCCTAAAGGTTTAAAATCTCCATCTGAACCCTGATTGTAAAAATATAAATTTGAATTACATTTAGAATTAAATAAACAGGGTAGAATTAGTAGGAGTTCAAGAAATGTGGAAGATTCCAACATTAAGAATATAATGCACCACAGGAGGACATGCCTGCCAGTTAGAATACAATGCTCTAGCACAAATTGGGGATATTTATTATGAAAGTATAGACAAATTCTTAAATATAACAAGGGTGTTTTTTGTTTGTTTGTTTGTTTTAATCATATATATATATATATTTCTCTATGAAATGCTTCTACCAGACCAATACCAAAGCAAAATTTTGTCTAGGTCAGAGAGCATGTTTGGATGGAATTCTCATGGGTGGATCATGCATGCTTACAAGTGTGATCTTTGAAAATACTTAATATGATGTGATCTTTGAAAATAGAGCCATCATATTAGTGTGAGATAGTTGCATGTCTCACACTTTAGTTTGTAAGGATAGAGATGATTCTAATCAAGAATCAGTATGAAACTTGGCAATTGCACTTTTTTTTTATAATAAATCAAAATAAGAAGAAAAAGACATAAGTCTTTTGCAACAATGTGGTGTTCTATGAGTAAATAACACAAATTGAGATCAAGGGATATTTTTCAGGGAAATGTAGTTTAGGAAAAAACGTCTCCCAGTCACTGGCATATTTAGTAAAATATTATACTATGCTAGTTTTTGTTATATTTAGCTTTAAAGCTCCTTTTCATTGTATTTCTATTCCACTGAAAGAAAAGGTGGGCAAAGGCAAGAAGCTGTTGTGAACCTTAGATATCTTGACAGCAAAAAGGATCATAGCTAGAAGCCATAGTCATAGTAACAGCCACAGCAGCAGTGGCAGGAATGGGAGTGATTTTTTTTCTTTTTCTTTCTTTTTTTTTTTTTTTTGCTTTTTGATATTGTAATAGATGATAGGTTATCAGCACCAGCTGTCTTCTTCATGTGAATGTCTTTACTTCATTTCATTAGAAGTTGCCAGGGAGGCAGAATAATGAAGTGTCTCTGGAATCTGACTGATAGAATTTCAAAATCCAATCTCTATCATCTAAGGTTTTTTTTCAAGTTTGATCCTTTCACTCAACTATTCCAACTTTCCCAGCCATAAATGAAAGGATAAATAATACATCCTGATTTATAGGATTGCCATGAGGACAAAATTTTAAAATATATTTAAAGTATTTATATCATGCCTTAATATATTACATATATTAATTACAGAAAGCTAACTTTCATTAGTCTAATTTCTTATTGAGGAAAATAAAACTTAGAAAATTTAAATAACATTGTATATCACAAAACAAACAAATTTCAAAACAAGACAGACTCCCCAAGTTCTCTCTGATTCAAATACGTAAGTTGTTGTTTAGTCTTTTATTTGTAAGCATCAGAGCTATATATTATTTTTAATTCATAGACTTCAGTTACTGCTTTTACAATCTGATTTTAGTAAATTTGTTTAATATTCATAAACAAAATTGAATAATTAAGAAAATATTACTGAATTCAATATGAAGTGAGAACAATTTATTATACATTGAGGAGTTAGATCATGCCCAAGTTCACATGTGCACACACAGTAAATAATAAAAATTATACAGTATGGTTCCTGTGTGAACTTAAATGATTTGAAGCTAGGACAATTGCTGTTGTTCACTCTCTAAGTCAGATGGCAGCACACCAGGCTTCCTTGTCCTTCACTATCTCCTGGAGTTTGGTGAAATGCATATCCATTGAGTTGGTGATTCCATCCAAACATCTTGTCCTCCATCATCACCTTCTCCTCCTGCCTTCAATCTTCCCCAGCATCATGGTCTTTTCAAATGAGTTGTCTCTTCACATTGGTGGCAAAAATTTAAGCACCAGTCCTTCCAATGAATATTCAGGGTTGATTTCCTTTAGGATTGACTGGTTTGATCTCCTTGTCATCCAAGGGACTTTCAAGAGTCTTCTCCAATACCACAGTTCAAAGCATCAATTCTTTGGCACTCAGCCTTCTTTATGGCCCAACTCTCACATCCATACATGACTACTGGAAAAATATTAAATAGATTAGATTATATAGACCTTTGTTGGTAAAGTGATGTCTCTGTTTTTTAATATGTTGTCTAGGTTTGTCTTAGCTTTTCTTCCAAGGAGCAAGTATCTTTTAATTTCATGGCTGCAATCACCATCTGCAATGATACTGGAAAACAAAGAAAATAGAATCTGTCATTGTTTCAATGTTTCCCCCATATATTTGCCATGAAGTGATGTAATTGGATATCATGATATTAGTTTTTTGAATGTTGCATTTTTAAGCCAGCTTTTTCACTCTAAAATCATTCAAAGTAGACTATTTGGATATCTGGATGTGATGTTAATAATGTTCTATCTTATTAATTACACTTTCACCATGTAAATTACTTTAAAAAAATAAGTGACAAAGTTTTTTGAGTCTATTGAAATGTGTATAGAGAATGGCATTGAAACATGTATAATATCATATATGAAACGAATAGCCAGTCCAGGTTCGATGCATGATACTGGATGCTTGGAGCTGGTGCACTGAGACGACCCAGAGTGATGGTACGGGGAGGGAGGAGGGAGGAGAGTTCAGGCTGGGGAACAAGTGTATACCTGTGGTGGATTCATGTTGATGTATGGCAAAACCAATACAATATTGTAAAGTAATTAACCTCCAATTAAAATAAATAAATGTATATAAAAAAGAAAAAAAAAAGAAGATACAAAATATGGTTAAGGTCACAGAGTAAGAAGTTGAAAAATATTATTCTTGAACCTGGAACTTTTGATATATTGCTTAGCACTTTTAAACTAAATTATCATCTTCAAAGGCAAATTATGGACTTTGTGGAAAACAGGAATATAACAGAAGTAGATATTGCATATCATGCAGTATTGTGGCACATTTAAAGTCCCCGGTAAATATGCAAATAGCTTTCAATTAGAAAATTCTGAAAATGACTTCCAGATAACTTCCCAGTTGTAATTTTACAATATCTTCTTCTTCTTCTTCTTCTTTTTTTTTTTTTTTGTGTACCCTAGATCATACTTGTACCTTTGAGAATTATCTAAAAGCTTTATTTGCTCAGGCAAGAGTATTCATGTATGTGTGTACGTATACAGACAGGTAATATAAGAATGATCATTTGAATAAATTTAACATTGTTCTCAAATCAAAAATATCAAATTAACTTCCTTGTCTAACCTAAAATGTTAGAAGATATACAAATCTGCCTATTATTGTCTCCACAATGAGGTGTTTTTGTAAGCCAACATCGTTAAAGCTTAGATTATGCTTGTCCACTTCATTATCCCTTACAGTATCACTGATTGCCCTTGTTAAAAAACTTTATCTACACAGATGCTTCAAGAGACCAATCATTTGTGGAAGATTTTGAACTCAGTAGTGAAGAGGTTTAGTGATACAAAAAGAAGAAATGGTTGGTACATTATCTTATACCACTTTTTCTTTTCATTTTTTTCTTAAAATATTATCTCTTTCTATTAGTACCTTTACTATTTTTCTCAAATTATTTAAAAAATAACTTCTTATACAGAAATTAAGCATTGGAAAAAAGGAGGAAGGCACAGGATTCCAAAAATGACTATGGATAATTTTACCAGTGTGACAATCAATGCCAATCTTTTAAGTTATCCTTAAATAATGATTTAAAAAAAAAAAAAAAACTACCACATACCTCACCCCCCTCCATGAAAAATCCAAGGTTAAGTATTAAAATATGCTTCCATTTCTCTTTATATATTCATTCAATAGATATTTAAAATCATTTAATCTTTTGGTATTTTGAATGAAATACAAGTAAATGCCAAGGAATAAAATGAACCTATTCTCAAGGAACTCAAAATTTGTGGAGGTTAGAAGTAGCCACACAAATACAACAGAGTATATGCTAAGTGTGTGCTTCTTTGAGGTCAGCGAAGAGAGCTTGAGGATCACACTACAGGAAACAAATTTTGGCAAAGTTGGTGAGTCAATGTCAAGAAAATGTTACATCACTAGTAAAACTCTTGTTTTCCTCTCTAAAGAGATAGATTTGATGCTAACTATTCATATTTATGCTTTTAGGATTGTGTTATAAATTTTTTCTTCTCTTTTTAAGAGGCTATTTCCAAAGTCAAAGGGACTCATGTGAGTAGAGATTCTGGCTAGTTCATTGTTTAAATGTACTGAATGTTTACACATATGTTCTTGAGTATAGGATCTTCTGCTTCTCCATTCTCTCTACTCTGTAATTGACATATCTGCAAAACTATGTAACTATTTTCAGTGTTAACTCATGCACCAGTCACTGTGCTATGAATTTTATCTGTATTTTTTACCTGTAATTTTTACATTCACAACACTCAGTGTTTGCTATAACTCATTCCTAATTCAGATGAAGACACTGAGAAATTAATAAGCTGAGTAACTTTGTGAGTTTCACTGTAAGTATCTAGTAAAACCAGGATCAAAACCACGTTCGGCTGACTTCAAAGCCTGTCATCTTAAAATACAGCATAGTATTTGTTTAACCATAATAGTACCCAATTTCTCTTCATACTAACACAATAATGACCAGTTTTTATCCTTTGTTCAGAAAATGCATTTGTCAGGAAGATTCCTCAGAAGAGGACATGGCAAACCACTTCAGTATTCTTGCCTGGAGAATCCCCATGGACAGAGGAGCCTGGCGAGATACAGTCCATAGGGTCACAAAGAGTCAAACACAACTGAAGCAATTTAGCACATAAGCCAAATAGATTATAAAAGATTAGCACTGTCCATTTTGATGTTTTATCCTGGCTTAATGAGGTTTAGAAGACAAAGTATCTAGTAAACCTTCAGTGAAGAAGAAATCAATAAATAAAATATTCACAATAATGGCATATCTTTTAAATTTGAATCTAATATTTATGTTTGTTCCCTGTAAGAAAAGTTATGACAAACCTGAAAGTGAAAGTCGCTTAGTTGTGCCTGACTCTTGAAACCCCTTGGACTATACAGTCTATGGAATTCTCCAGGCCAGAATACTGGAGTCGTTCCCTTCTCCAGGGGATCTTCCCAACCCAGAGATAGAACCCAGGTCTCCCACATTGCAGGCAGATTCTTTACCAGCTGAGCCACAAGGGAAACCCATGACAAACCTAGAAAGTGTACTAAAAACCAGAGACATCACTTTGTCTACAAAGGTCTGTATAGTCAAAGCTATGGTTTTTCCAATAGTCATGTATTGGTGTAAGAGTTGAACCATAAAGAAGATTGAGTGCTGAAGAATTGATGCTTTTGAAATTTGGTGTTGGAGAAGACTCTTGAGAATCCCTTGGACTGCAAAGAGGTCCAACCAGTCAATCCTAAAGGAAATCAACCTTGAATATTCATTGGGAGGACTGAGGCTGAAGCTGAAACTCCAATATTTTGGCCACATGATTCTAAGAACTGAGTCATGTTTCAAAGACCCTGATGCTGGGAAAGATTGAAGGCAGGTATAGAAGTGGATGACAGAGGATGAGGTGGTTGGATGGCATCACCAACTCAATGGACGTGAGTTTAAGAAAGCTCCAGGAGATGGTGAAGGACAGGAAAGTCTGGCATGCTGCAATCCATGTGGTTGCTAAGGGTCATGACTGAGCTACTGAACGATATTTGTATATCACTAATGAGTTGAGTTGGTGATTAATAGGGAGGCCTGGAGTGCTGCAGTCCATGAGGTCACAAAGAATCAGACATGACTGAGCAAGGGAACTGAACTGAATTTGTTGAAACCATTGTTTATATTTATTACATAGATAAACCTATAAAACAATAACCTTAATGTAGTAATACAGTGCTATCTACCAAAAGTAATTTATTTCATAAGTTTATACAGTTTAAAAATATGATTTGCTTTACAAATTTGTATTGAAAATATTGTTTAAACAGAAAACCATAAAAGTGAATTAATTTGTGAATGAAAATAATATAACTGGATCACCAATAGCCAGTGTAAAATTTGCTATCACAGTTCTATTTCTGTTTAAAATTATTTGGTCCTAGACTACATTAAATCATTTCTGCTTTATCAGAGATTCATGTCTAATGCCCAATGATATATTATTAAAGCATAGTCTTTTTGCTGCATTGAGGAGACAGAGATCAGACTCAGGGAGGATGTGTCACTTGAAATCTTGTGACAGCATGATGAAGAGGTGGAAAATACACAGAAAAATAAAAAAAATCTGAAAAGCTCTGAGTCTGTTGATAAATATTGAGGCATGCATGAGCTGAAACTCCATAGGGCTGGGAAAGAATGATCAGGAGGAAGTTGTATGTTGAACAATGTCCACACAGAATTTGGAGGCATTCAAGTTCTTATCAGCAAATGTGAAAAACATCCTCACAAACACCACTAGAATCATTGCAAGGCCTGTGCCTTAATAATATGACTAAACTAAACTAATCCTGAAATAAACGTTATTCATGTGAAGAGTTGACTCTTTGGGAAAAAAACTTTGATGCTGGGAGGGATTGAGGGCAGGAGGAGAAGGGGACGACAGAGGATGAGATGGCTGGATGGCATCACTGACTCGATGGACGTGAATCTGAGTGAACTCCGGGAGTTGGTGATGGACAGGGAGGCCTGGCGTGCTGTGATTCATGGGGTCGCAGAGTCAGACACGACTGAACGACTGAACTGAACTGAACTGCACTGATCCTCAAAAAAATTTTAAAAAGTCAGAAAACGATCCAGATAATCTGCAAATAAATTAGCTCACTCCCAGAACAAAACTCAATGCTCTTTAAAGCAAACAGAAAGTAACAGCATTCAAAATTGTACAATACATGATGTGAAGCTTTTGATTAAAAAGAAATTACTAGAGTGGTAAAAATAATTAAGAACATCTGGTCCACAACAAGTAGAAAAATCAATAGCCAGAAGGAAATCCAGAGATGGTAAAATTATAAGAATAGTTGTCAAGGTCTTAGAGTAGCTATTACAGATACGACCACATACTTAAAGAAAAACATGAATAGTATAAGGAAATAAATAAAAAACACAAAACAAAACTAAGCCAAACTCCAAGAGATGAGCATACATTGTCTGTACTAAGAGATTCACTGGCTGGCATTAATTGCAGATTAGATATTGAAGTACAAAATATCAGTGACCTTGAAGACATAGTATTAGAAGCTATAAACTAAAATAGAGAAAAAGACTGGGAAAAAAAATGAACTGAGTTTCATTGTCTGTGAGATAGTATCAAGTGATCTAACTTTCATGAATCTGAGTCTCAAAACGAGAAATGAAAAAAAGCAGAGAGAGAAAAAAAAAAATTAGGATGTAAGGACTAAAGTTTTTTTCTGAATTTCGTAAACTTCAAAGAGAGATAGCCAAAGATATAATCATACTGAGACATTTTAACACATCTCCATCAGTAACTGGCAGATCAAGACAAAATTCAAGGCTATGAAGCCTCTGCCAGACCTTCATGGGGTACTTGCTCTGGGGGAGTCAGTCATCATGTAAGAAGTTCAACTATTCTGATACTGCTTCCTAGAGATGCCAAGTGTAGGCACTTGAAAACCTCAGATGAACTTTCAGTAGACAGTCACCATCAACTCATAGCTGTGTAAGTGCAGCATCTTAAATGTCAGCCCAGTGACACCCACAGTTGATGGGAAGCCCAGCCAGTATTTGAATATTATCCCATAAATGAACCCAGTTCAAGAACTGCTCAGCTATGCTTTCTCCAAATTCTTGACTCACAAAATAAAATTGTCATTTAGTGCTACTAAACTATGAGGTATTTTTAATCTAGAAATCAATCATTTGTAACCATAAGTAACTAAGATAGTAACTAAATCATAATTTAAAATTGTCACACACACTGCATATACACACACATAAAACACACAAACACATTTTCATAACTTTAACACTAAGAAGTCTTTTATAATAAATTCTACTAATATTTTAGAAAGAAAAACTTTTTTTCCAGAAACCATATAAAGTGATCAATTTCTATAATATTATACAATGTTAGCTTCAGTTCAGTTCAGTTCAGTCGCTCAGTCGTGTCCAACTCTTTGCAACCCCATGAATCACAGCACGCCAGGACTCCCTGTCCATCACCAACTCCCGGAGTTCACTCAGACTCACCTCCATCCAGTCTGTGATGCCATACAGCCATCTCATCCTCGATCGTCCACTTCTCCTGCCCCCAATCCCTCCCAGCATCAGAGTCTTTTCCAATGAATCAACTCTTCGCATGAGCTGGCCAAAGTACTGGAGTTTCAACTTTAGCATCATTCCCTCCAGAGATCCCAGGACTGATCTCCTTCAGAATGGACTGGTTGGATCTCTTTGCAATCCAAGAGACTCTCAAGAGTCTTCTCCAACACCACAGTTCAAAAGCATCAATTTGTTGGTGCTCAGCTTTCTTCACAGTCCAACTCTCGCATCCATACATGACCACTGGAAAAACCATAGCCTTGACTAGATGGACCTTTGTTGGCAAAGTAATGTCTCTGCTTTTGAATATGCTATCTAGGTTGGTCATATCTTTCCTTCCAAGGAGTAAGCATCTTTTAATTTCAGGGCTGCAGTCACCATCTGCAGTGTTTTTGGAACCCCAAAAAATAAAGTCTGGCAGTGCTTATACTGTTTCCCCATCTATTTCCCATGAAGTGATGGGACTGGATGTCATGATCTTCGTTTTCTGAATGTCGAGCTTTAAGCCAACTTTTTCACTCTCCACTTTCACTTTCATCAAGAGGCTTTTTAGCTCCTCTTCACTTTCTGACATAAGGGTGGTGTCATCTGCATATTTGAGGTTATTGATATTTCTCCCAGCAATCTTGATTCCAGCTTGTGTTTCTTTCAGCCCAGTGTTTCTCATGATGTACTCTGCAAAGTATTTAAATAAGCAGGGTGACCATATACAGCCTTGACGTACTCCTTTTCCTATTTGGAACCAGTCTGTTGTTCCATGTCCAGTTCTAACTGTTGCTTCCTGACCTGAATATAGGTTTCTCAAGAAGCAGGTCAGGTGGTCTGTTATTCCCATCTCTTTGAGAATTTTCCAGTTTATTGTGATGCACACAGTCAAAGGCTTTGGCATAGTCAATAAAGCAGAAGTAGATGTTTTTCTGGAACTCTCTTGCTTTTTCAATGATCCAGCATATGTTGGCAATTTGATTATTGGTTCCTCTGCCTAAGTTAAGATGTTAGCTTAACTTTGTTCTAAAATCTTTTTAGAGATAGGATATGAGACTAAAAAAAAAAAAAAAAAAAAAAGAAGAATCCACCTTCACTTTTGATCCAGGTTGCAAAAATCCTAATCAATATATTAACTAATTGGATTTCCAAAAATGGTCAGATGGTAGGTAGAGCTGATAGATAAATTATATGTCGTGAGCCAACTATTTTTTTCTCCAAGAAGATAACATTATTTTGTATTTGAAAGTCTTTTGGGTAATTCAACATACTATCAGGATAAAGGAGAAAAAAAAAAAAACTAATTAATACAATAGATTCAGAAAAAATGCTATAAAATTCAGTGTCCAGTTCTGGCAAATTGTCTTAGCAAACTAATTTTCCTACACATCTGTTGGGAGTGTAATCAGGTATGGCCACTGGGGAAATATATGTTGACATTGTCTGGGAACATATCCCTACCCATTGGCAGCAGATTTTTACTCTTATGTTTATACTTGATATGGGCTTCCCTGGTGGCTCACATGGTAAAGAATCCACCTGCAATGCAAGAAACCTGAATTCAGTCCCTGGGACGGGAAGATCCCCTGGAGAAGGGAATGGCTAACCACTCTAGTACTCTGGAGAATTCCATGGACAGAGGAGCCTGGCGGGCTACAGTCCATGGGGTTGCAAAGAGCTGGACACAACTGAGCACCTAACATGTTCACACTATTTTTATACTTGATATACACTGCAGATGATGACTGCAGTCATCAAATTAAAGGATGCTTGCTCCTTGAAAGAAAAGCTATGATAAAACTAGACAGCATATTAAAAGGCAGAGACATCACTTTGCCCACAAAAGTCCATATAGTCAAAGCTATGGTTTTTCAAATAATCATGAATTGATGTGAGACTGTAGTCCATGGCATTCTCCAGGCCAGAATACTGGATTTGGTAGCCTTTCCCTTCTTCAGGAAATCTTCCCAACCCAGGGATTGAACCCAGGTCTTTTGAATTGCAGGCAGATTCTTTACTAGCTGAGCCACAAGGGAAGCCCTCATAAAAAAGGCTGAGTGCCAAAGAGTTGATGCTTTTGAACTGACTTTTGAGAAGAGTCAGGCAAAACTCTTGAGAAGAAGGGACCTGAGAGTCCCTTGGACAGCAAGGAGATCAAACCTATGAATCCTAGAGGAAGTTAATCTTGAATATTCATTGGAAGGATGGATGAAGCTCCAGTACTTTGACTACCTGATGCAAAAAGCCGACTCATTAGAAAAGAGGCTGATGCTGGTAAAGATTGAATGCAGGAATTGAAGGTGATGACAGAAGATGAGATGGTTGGATGGCATGACTGACTCAATGGACATGAGTTTGAGAAAGCTCCAGGAGATGGTGAAAGACAGGGAAGCCTGGTGTGCTGCAGTCCATGGGCTGCAAAATGTTGGACATGACTGAGCAACTGAGCAACAACAGTACATGAACATAAGCAATAAAATATGAGTACTAAATTTTCTCTGCTGTAGCTTTGAAAGAATCCAAAATTGGAAGTAATCAAATGTTCATCAACATTCAAATTAAGAAATAAGTTGTACTTTATTTATACGGTGAGATACTACCTAACAGTAAACATGTATCAGTAAGAACATGGATTAATATAATATGCAAAATCTTGAATGAACAAAAGTCAGACACAAAAGAATATGCACTATATGGTGCTATTTTTAAACCTCCCAAAGTGACAAACTAACTTATAATTTTACTTTTATTTATTTACTTTTCCATTTTTCTATATTAACTTTTTATTTTTTTTTCAGTTTTATTTCTTCTTTCTTTCTTTTTTTTTTTACTTTACAATATTAAGGTAGTGTTTGAATCATTTCCACAATGATTCACAAATGACATGTGGGATGTTTTGCATATGCTTGTAATGAACCATTTCTTGACCTGTATTTATGGTTTCTATGTGTGCTCACATAGTAGCAAGTGGTGGCAAGCAGAATAAAGCCTTCTCACAAAGAAGTTCCTGTCCAAATTCCTGAATCCTGTCAATATGTGTCCTACATGACAAACAGATATTAAATTTTACAGATGTAATTAAGGTTGCTGATCAGCTGATGATGAGATAGTAAGATTACTTTGGATTATGGTCAGGTAGGTTGGGAGATGAAACCACACAGTGGAAGAGGGAAGCAGAAGAGATAGAACCAGAGAAATGGTGGAATAAGGAGTCCTGACACCACTTTGCTGGGTTTGAAGATGGAGGAATGGGAACATGAAACAAGGAAGGTGGAAGTTTCTAGAAACATCCTCTTTTAAAGAATTCAGGAGGAACAGAATCCTATTGACATTTTAGTTTTACTAATAGCATAATAAGATCCATTTCTGATTTCTGACCTCAAGAATTTGAAATTTGAAAATGGTATCCCCCATCCAACTTTAAGCACAATTTTAGAAAATTCTCTTATGATTAATTTCTCATTTTAAATGAAGTTTATTTTGCCCTATGCTTTCTTATTTTCTTGACAGAAACTTCATTTAAAGAAGGAAAGATGCCTCAAATATACACTTTATTTGTATCCACAGATAGGTCCACAACACCTCAAACACTTTAGTGGTTCAGCAAGTGTTTTTTTGAATAGAAAAGATGAATTCACTAATACCTACATGACATTTAAAAATATTGCTTTGGTATTTTAATACTCTAAAAAACTGTTGGTGGGTAGGAAATAATTTGTTTTATTTAGCACTTTGTTTTGCTATTAATAATAATCACTTTATACTGAAAATACAATTTAAAAATATTAGTAACTGGAAATAAAATCACATTTTTCCAGCTAAGTATTGATCTAAATTACTTTTTAAATGAACCTTATTTTTAATTTTGGAAGAATAAATACATTTATTCGTAAAGGTAGTAGTCAAGATACTAAGATAAATGAAGATAGAGAAAACTACTTGAAATTACTTCAAAGTAGAAAAAGCACACAATTTAAAATAGGGGAAAATAACACTTAGAGACTTTAACTTGAGTTGCTTGAAAGTAATTTTTAAAGTATTTAACACTTGGAAAACACAGATACTAGAATAGAATAAAATAACTAGAATAAATAGAATAACTAAAATAGAATAAATCCATAGCACTGAATCAAGACCTTGGAGGCTTTTATTGGACTGTTTCTATGTTAATTGTATCTTTGAATAAATCCAAATTTGAACCAAATCTGATGCAAGAGAGGGAGCTGAGATAAGACTGATGTTTACTTACCAACTGATATAAACAAATTTCACTTTTTAAATAATGTGTATAGCTGTGTCAGTTCATATGGGTTCAATAGCTAAATTGAGTTTGCTTTTTAGTAGTAAAATCCTGGCATGATGGCATCCAATATATTAAATTGTATATCCTCTAGAATCACATCACTTCAGGGTTAATGAAATGTTGGGGATGAATGTATACTGTTAACCAGTTGAACTTCATATGCACATTTAAATAAATCTGTTGTTTTGTTTACAAAAAAAAAAAAAAACACAAAAAACAAAAAACCCAAATCCAAGATGCAGTTTGGTACCATCTTATGGCTATTGACAGCTTTGATGTGTATATTGCTGGGAAAGATTCTGTATTCAGTATCTGAGTGGAATTTCTGGGAAACTGGCAACTCTTCCAAGATCTTCCTGTTTTGGGTCATCTTCTTTCCTTTTAAATTGTATAAACTTCATTTTGGATAATGGAGTCTGAGCAAGCAATGGCAACAAAACAATAATAGCTGTCTGTCCTTCATAGTATTGTGGGACTACAGACTAGATTGTTTTCCCTGGTGGTTCAGTGGTAAAGAATCCACCTGCCAATGCAGCAGTTGTGGGTTCAATCCTTGGCCCAGGAATATCCCCCAGAGAAGGAAATGAAAACCCTCTCCACTGTTCTTGCCAGGCAAATCCCACAGAGAGAGGATCATGGAGGGATACAGTCCATGGGGTCGCAAAAGACTCAGACATGACTTAGTGACTAATAAACAACAGAGTAGACAGTAAAGTGACCCCTCTTATTCAAATGATACCTTTATTAAAAACCTAACAACATTATGGTATAAACAAAGAACATAGGTAGAAGGAATATTTGTTGCATGTGCTAAGTCACTTCAGTTCAGTTCAGTTCAGTTGCTCAGTCGTGTCCGACTCTTTGTGATCCAATGAATCGCAGCACACCAGGCTTCCCTGTCCATCACCAACTCCCAGAATTCACTCAAACTCACGTCCATTGAGTTGGTGATGCCATCCAACCATCTCATCCTCTGTCATCCCCTTCTCTTCCTGCCCCCAATCCCTCCCAGCATCAGAGTCTTTTTTTCCAATGAGTGAACACTTTGCATGAGGTGGCCAAAGTACTGGAGTTTCAGCTTTAGCATCATTCTAACCAAAGAATACCCAGGACTGATCTCCTTTAGAATGGACTGGTTGGATCTCGTTGCAGTCCAAGGGACTCTCAAGAGTCTTCTCTAACACCACAGTTCAAAAGCATCAATTCTTCGACGCTCAGCCTTCTTCACAGTCCAACTCTCACATCCATACATGACTACTGGAAAAAGCATAGTCTTAACTAGTTAAGACTTAACTCTGACACTGTTTTCACTGTTTCCCCATCTATTTCACATGAAGTGATGGCACCAGATGCCATGATCTTCGTTTTCTGAATGTTGAGCTTTAAGCCAACTTTTTCACTCTCCTCTTTCACTCTCTTCAAGAGGCTTTTTAGTTCCTCTTCACTTTCTGCCATAAGGGTGGTGTCATCTGCATATCTGAGGTTACTGATGGCTCCCGGCAATCTTGATTCCAGCTTGTGTTTCTTCCAGTCCAGCGTTTCTCATGATGTACTCTGCATAGAAGTTAAATAAGCAAAGTGACCATATACAGCCTTGACGTACTCCTTTTCCTATTTGGAACCAGTCTGTTATTCCATGTCCTGTTCTAACTGTTGCTTCCTGACCTGCATACAGATTTCTCAAGAGGTAGGTTAGGTGGTCTGGTATTCCCATTTCTTGAAGAATGTTCCACAGTTTCTTGTGATCCACATAGTCAAAGGCTTTGGCATAGTCAATAAAGCAGAAATATATGTTTTTCTGGAACTCTCTTGCTTTTTCCATGATCCAGCAGATGTTGGCAATTTGATCTCTGGTTCCTCTGCCTTTTCTAAAACCAGCTTGAGCATCTGGAAGTTCATGGTTCACATATTGCTGAAGCCTGGCTTGGAGAACTTTGAGCATTACTTTACTAGCATGTGAAATGAGTGCAATTGTGCAGTAGCTTGAGCATTCTTTGGCATTACCTTTCTTTGGAATTGGAATGAACACTGACCTTTTCCTTTCCTGTGGCCACTGCTGGCATATTGAGTGCACCACTTTCACAGCATCATCTTTCAGGATTTGAAACAGCTCCACTGGAATTCCATCACCTCCACTAGCTTTGTTCATAGCGATATTTTCCAAGGCTCACCTGACTTCACATTTCAGGATGTCTGGCTCTAGATTAGTGATCACATCATCATGGTTATCTCAGTCATTAAGATCTTTTTCGTACAGTTCTTCCGTGTATTTTTTCCACCTCTTCTTAATATCTTCTGCTTCTGTTAGGTCCATACCATTTCTGTCCTTTATCGAGCCCATCTTTGCATGAAATGTTCCCTTGGTATCTCTAATTTTCTTGAAGAGATCTTTAGTCTTTCCCATTCTGTTGTTTTCCTCTATTTCTTTGCATTGATAACTGAAAAATGCTTTCTTATCTCTTCTTGCTATTCTTTGCAACTCTGCATTCAGATGCTTATATCTTTCCTTTTCTCCTTTGCTTTTCACCTCTCTTCTTTTCACAGCTAGTTGTAAGGCCTCCCCAGACAGCCATTTTGCTTTTTCGCATTTCTTTTCCATGGGGATTATTTTGATCCTTGTCTCCTATACAATGTCACGAACCTCATTCCATAGTTTATCAGGCACTCTATCTATCAGATCTAGTCCCTTAAATCTATTTCTCACTTCCACTGTATAATCATAGGGGATTTGATTTAGGTCATACCTGAATGGTCTAGCAATTTTCCCTACTTTCTTCAATTTGAGTATGAATTTGGTAATAGGGAGTTCATGATCTGAGCCACAATCAGCTCCCGGTCTTGTTTTTGTTGACTGTATAGAGCTTCTCCATCTTTGGCTGCAAAGAATATAATCAATCTGATTTCGCTGTTGACCATCTGGTGATGTCCATGTGTGGTGTCTTCTCATCAGTCCTGTTCAAATCTTTGTAACTCTGTGAACCATAGCCGACCAGGCTCCTCTGTCTTTGGGATTCTCTAAGCAAGATTACCGGAGTGGGTTGTCATGCCCTCCTCCAGAGGATCTTTCTGAACCAGAGACCGAACCTGCATTTCTTATATCTCCTGCATTATCAGGCAGGTTCTTTACCACTAGGACCTCCTAGGAAGCCCCAAGAATATTGGTATTCATTCCCATCTGTTTTACTACAACATTTTGTATTTGAGAATGAGATATATAATCTATGTCCTAATTTATAAAATAGAAAAACTGAATAAGAAAAAAAATCTAAGACTTTTTCAATAACAAAATCTTGTTGTCTATATTGTTATCATTATGTTAAAATTACTCTTTTACCCTAATTACACAAGACTTCCATAAGTATTTTCAGGGAAGTGAAATAAACAAATTTATATTCAAATTTCTCTATTTAGATAATCTTAAAATCTGCCCTATTGTCATTTCACATTCTTTGCAATGATTTTCATCATAATTGTTTTTAATTGATTTTAATAAAAGCATTGTAGGCCACTATACTTTAAGATGAAATTTTGAAACACTGAGAAAAATAAAGTTAAACAATGATAAACGTTATATTCAAGGTACCACTTTTGTGGTAATCCAGGACTTGTCAAACACATTTTTTTCTAAGTATATTAGGAATGCAAAATTTTAGCTTGTCATATTACTGTTAAAGAAAAGTAATATTTCCCCAACTCATAATAGCTAGATATAACCAACAAAATAAATAGAATTCCAAATCATCCAGGCAACTTATAAGAGGTAGCTTTGATGTTAGATATGGGAGAAAGAAATGGCAACCCTTGATGTTAGAGAGACATTTCCTTTCCTTTTATTAACACCTCTTCTAGATGACTTCCCTGGTGGCTAAGACAGTAAAGTGTCTGCCTACAGTGTGGGAGACCCAGGTCAATCCCTGGGTTGGGAAGATCTCCTGGAGAAGGAAATGGCAGTCCACTCCAGTATTTTTGCCTGGGAAATCCCATGGATGGGGGAGCTTGGTAGGCTATAGTCCATAGGGTCGCAAAGAGTCGGACACTACTGAGCAACTTCACTTTCATTTTCTAGATGAAATATGTACATGCATTGAAGCTACCGTACATCACAGGAATGAAAGTGATACTCTAAGTTACCTGAGCAACAAGGGAAGGAAGACTAGCTCTATAATTAATTTACAGAACATAAACACAGATGGGGAAACAGTGGAAACAGTGTCAGACTTTATTTTTGGGGGCCCCCAAATCACTGCAGATGATGATTGCAACCATGAAATTAAAAGACGCTTACTCCTTGGAAGAAAAGTTATGACCAATCTAGATAGTATATTCAAAAGCAGAAACATTACTTTGCCGACTAAGGTCCATCTAGTCAAGGCTATGGTTTTTCCTGTGGTCATGTATGGATGTGAGAGTTGAACTGTGAAGAAGGCTAAGCGCTGAAGAATTGATGCTTTTGAACTGTGGTGTTGGAGAAGACTCTTGAGAGTCCCTTGGACTGCAAGGAGATCCAACCAGTCCATTCTGAAGGAGATCCACCCTGGGATTTCTTTGGAAGGAATGATGCTAAAGCTGAAACTCCAGTACTTTGGCCACCTCATGCAAAGTTTTGACTCATTGGAAAAGACTTTGATGATGGGAGGGATTGGGGGCAGGAGGAGAAGGGGATGACAGAGGATGAGATAGCTGGATGGCATCACGGACTCGATGGACGTGAGTCTGAGTGAACTCCGGGAGTTGGTGATGGACAGGGAGGCCTGGCGTGCTATGATTCATGGGGTCGCAAAGAGTCGGACACGACTGAGCGACTGAACTGAACTGAAACACATCATTTTTTGATTTAATATATGAGAGAGAATATAACTTGGCATTTTAATGCCAGTTTTGTTTTAAGTAAGTTTTATTTACCAAGCACCATGCTAAATTCATGGGTGGGGTGTGGTATACCTGGAAGAAGTTACACATTGAGTGTGATTAATGCTATTATGGAAATAAACATATTGGTAAGATTCACAGTAATGATGGTAACTGAAAGTCACTCAGTGGTGTCCAACTCTTTGAGACCCTATGGACTATACGGTCCATGGAATTCTTCAGGCCAGAAAACTGGAGTGGGTAACCTTCCCCTTTTTCCAGGGGATCTTCCCAATCTAGGGGTTGAACTCAGGTCTCCCACATTACAGATTCTTTACCAGATGAGCCACAAAGGAAGCCCGATGATGGTAAATGTAGTGTTTAGTATTACAGGTGGCAGCAGCTTCAGCAGGGATCGTTTTATCTAGAGTACTTTAATAATGTCAACTTTCCATGAGGCAAATCTGAGAAGTAAGGATTCTGTTACTAAAAAAAAAGTTCAAGGTTTTTTTTTTTTTTTTTAAATATCTACTTTAAAATAAATATTATTTATTTCTAAGGAAATATTTAAACTGTCCCATTTGAAAACTTACTGCACTTTCTTTGTAGTTGAAATAGAATTCTTTATACATGATTGTGATGGACTTCAGTTAGAGAAAAATAATATAAAGACCAGTGACTTTTCTGATTCTTCCTTGATACCACAGTGATAATCAATCCGCCTGTCAATGCAGGGGATGCAGGATAGCACCCCGGGTTGGGAAGATCCTCTGGAGGAGGAAATGGCGACCCACTCCAGCATTCTTGCCTGAAGAATCCGTTGTACAGAGGAGCCTGTTAGGCCACAGTCCATGGGGTTGAAAGAGTTTAACAATGACTGAGCATGCATGCACGCATGACTTTTCTAATGCATTTTGCTATTTAAGAACTAGGCAAATTTACAGAACTAATTATGAATTGAGTCAATAAAACATGGTTTATCATTTTATTCCTTTCTTAAAATGTTTCTATCTTCCTTTATAGTTAGGTTTTTGTTTCTTAAATCAAAATGATTTGGGCAGGATTCCATGCCTTTCCTAAAATGGAGTCTGCATCTCTTCTCCAGTTACACACTTCTCCTGTCTCCCCCTCTGCCCTCATTCTCTCATGAACACCACAGTGGAGCCAATGGAAGAGTCTATAAATGCCTGAGAATCCTCCTTACCTATGTGGCTCCCTGAGCTTATATACTCTCCCTTTGTTAGAGAACCATTGACTGAAATCACCACCATGGCCAGGCAAATAATAACTGAGCATGAGTTAACTCACAACTGGAGGTACTGAGTGATAGGGAACACTGACCTGACCTGCTGCCGCCAATAAGCTGCCACTAACCAGAATTCCGGATGGACCACAAGAAGGGATGATACCCCAGCCTGTATGTCCCACCAACCTTACAGAAACCCTCAGGCTGGAATCCATCTTGGCTGAGAAATGTGCTTGCCACCAGGAAGGACCCTAAGTCAGACCAAATATGGTCATAAGCAAGATGATTGGCCAGAGCAAACCTGGAAACTAACCTCACTATCATGAAACCTGAAACTATGCGCCATGTGACGAAATAGTTTTCCCGATGCTCTCTTACCTCACCCTGCTACTTTCCACTGGAGAGCCCCTTTCCAATAAAGTCTTCTATATTGTCAGTATGTTTGTCTCCTCACACAATTCGTTTCAGAGTCTTAGACAGGAGCCCACTCTCAGGCCCTGAATGGGGCCTCTTCCTAGAACTCCTTCAGCTCATATTCAGCAAATTTGTTAACAATATTAGCTGAGTCTATGTTCACTTATATAGTGACCTTGTCTTCTCCCATAGATGGCACACGGAAGCCAGCAATCACACCTTGACCTTTTTGGAGAAGTCTGATTTCCCTTAAATTCTAGCTACTGGTTTGTCCTACAATTTCAGCTCTCTAATGGGTTCACTGGGTGTTTATTGTCTAGATAATCTGACTTGATATTATCATTAATCTGGGAGAGTTGATTTTTTTTAGCTTTCTGCACCCTAGGCAGCAGGCATTTATTTAAATCATCTTTAAAGTGTCTTTTGATTGCATCCTTCCAACTAATTCTTAACTAAAATGTAGTATCCTAGAAAGAGTTACATACTTTGTTTATATTTACAGCTCAAAAATTTTTACAAGCTTGATTTTGTTTTCATATTTTTAGAAAAGAGACTATTTGCCCTGATCATGAATTTACATTACCACTTCATTACAGATTTTACTTTCATGTTTATCCACTCTTTATGAATAAAGTTGTTTAGTTTTGCAATTTCTGAATAATAGCTGAATACTTCACTATTATGAACCTTATTTTAAAAAACAATATAACTTGACTGGAGCCATCTTCATGCCTACTCACTATTAGCAACTTTTTCTCCTAGACATAGTTTCCCACAGTCAATTAGCATTTTTGGATAAATCATCTCTCTTAATTCAAGCATTGTTTCATAACATAATTATATTTGATATGTCTAACCCAGAATGTATGATTGCTTTGATATTAGTCTTGGCTCAGAGAATATCTTCATTTCTGCATATCTATTAATACTAAACTTATTTTGTCATCTAACAGTGAAGCCCATCTAAAATATCCATGTGCTTTACTTTTATTCTCTAGGGTTGTATCAAAATACTATTGAAATACCTCTATGACAATGATGCATATTTTATGATTATGCTAGTAAGAGCTCCCTGAGTTAGGACTGGGCTTTTATACAACCATGTGTCTTTAGGCCCTAATATAATAATTTACAAACTAAATTTTGTTTTAATTTATTTCACTATGTCAAACCAAACAATAATTTATTTTATTGACTATGCCAAAACCTTTGACTGTGTGGATCACAAAAAACTGTGGAAAATTCTGAAGGAGATGGGAATACCAGACCACCTGACCTGCCTCTTGAGAACCTACATGCAGATCAGGAAGCAACAGTTACATGGAACAACAGACCGGTTCCAAATTGGAAAAAGAGTACGTCAAGTCTGTATATTGTCATCCTGCTTATTTAACTTATATGCAGAGTATATCATGAGAAACATTAGGTTGGAGGAAGCACAAGATGGAATCAAGATTGCTGGGAGAATTATAAATAACCTCAGATATGCAAATAACACCACCCTTATGGCAGAAAGTGAAGAAGAACTAAAGAGCCTCTTGATGAAAATGAAAGAGGAGAGTGGAGAAGTTGGCTTAAAGCTCAACATTCAGAAAACAAAGATCATGGCATCTGGTCCCATCACTTCATGGCAAATAGATGGGGAAACAGTGGCTGACTTTATTTTTCTGGGATCCAAAATCACTGCAGATGGTGATTGCAGCCATGAAATTAAAAGACACTTACTCCTTGGCAACGTGGTGCAAAGAGCTGACTCATTTGAAAAGACCCTGATGCTGGGAAAGATTGAGGGCAGGAGGAGAAGGGAACAACAGAGGATGAGATGATTGAACGACATCATCGACTCAGTGGACGTGGGTTTGGGTGGACTCGGAGTTAGTGATGGATAGGGAGGCCTGCTGTGCTGCAGTTCATGGGGTCACAAAGAGTTGGACGTGACTGAGTGACTGAACTGAACTGAACTCCTTGGAAGGAAAGTTATGACCAACCCAGACAGCATATTAAAAAGTAGAGACATTACTTTGTCAACAAAGGTCAGTCTAGTCAAGGCTATGGTTTTTCGAGTGATCATGTATGGATGTGAGAGTTGAGCCATAAAGAAGGTTGAGTGCTGAAGAATTGATGCTTTTGAACTGTGGTGTTGGAGAAGACTGCTGAGAGTCCGTTGGACTGCAAGGAGATCCAACCAGTCCCTCCTAAAGATCAGTCCTGGGTGTTCATTGAAAGTGAAAGTGAAGTTGCTCAGTCGTGTCCGACTCTTTGCAACCCTGTGGACCGTAGCCCACCAGGCTCCTCTGTCCATGGGATTCTCCAGGCAAGAATACTGGAGTGGGTTGCCATTTCTTGGAAGGACTGATATTGAAGCTGAAACTTCAATACTTTGGCCAGCTGATGCCAAGAGCTGACTCATTTGAAAAGACCCTGATGCTGGAAAGATTGAGGGCAGGAGGAGAAGGGGATGACAGAGGATGAGGTGGTTGGATGGCATTACCAACTCAATGGACATGGTTTGGGTAGACTCCAGCAGTTGGTGATGGATAGGGAAGCCTGACATGCTCTGGTTCGTGGGGTCACAAAGAGTTGCACACAACTGAGTGACTGAACTGAACTGAATTTTTTTTTTTTAATTTCTGAGTAAAGTATTCTCTGTCCTAATAAGTTCATTATTTATTATAATGTTAAAGCAAAAACAGTAATTTTCTTGATCTAAAGATATTTTAATCCTTACATTATGGCTTCTAATTTTACCTAGTCTTCTGTAATGAATGAGGATGACCTTGCTTATTTCTAAAATTTAGGACTCTGGTTGAATCTTACATTCTGTTACTTCTTACATTCAAAGGGCATTTATTTCAATGATATTTACTAGTTCTTTTTATTTTTGCTTGAAAACATGTTCAATCCTTGAAATAAGAGAGTTAAAATGCACCCACTTTTAATAACAAACTACTAATATTGTAAGTACCACCACTTATTCGCTCACATCCTGAATTATACTTCTCAAATTAACAGTTTCATGTGCTGATAAATTAATTTTGTACCCAAACCAGCTACTTTTTCCTTAACTAAATATATATATTTTAATTTTGGTTTTTCTTTATACTATTTATTGCCTCAAAAGCAGACCGCTCATATTCTTGTTAACCTTACTTTATTGATTCGTTTCTTCATTCATCAAGACTGTTTTAAGTGTCTAAGACATACCAGATACTGGGAAAGTTTCAGATACATATTGGTGAGGAAAATAAGAACTGCTTTTTACCTCCCTGTTCCTTACAGACCGTGCTGTGCTGTGCTTAGTTGCTTAGTCTTTGCAACCCCGTGGACTGTAGCCCTCCTCTGTCCATGGGCATTCCCCAGGCCAAAATGCTGGAGTGGGTACTGAAAGAAAAAAAAAAAAAGACATTATTAAAAAGGGGAACTTATTTCCCATCCTTTCTTTTCCATAGAGGTGGAATCCATCTTCCATATCTAATATGATTGGTGAGTTTAAGGTTACAGCTCAGCCTGTTAGACTCAGCTTTTTTCTCTCTTCTGTTTAGGCTTTTATTATCTATATCAAGCTCAGAATGTCTGTTCTAAATGTAGACAGTTCTGCAAGGCTCAGTGCCCATGAAAGAGTCCCATAATAGTCCAATGTAGCCTAAGACTACACGGCTAATTCTAATTTAGGAACAAAACCTTAGTATACCTTCTCATCCACAGACTTAAGTCACCTTCTCCTTCTAGCTTTTATCAGCAATAATGGTACCATTTGTATATCCATCTCTGTCTTCTGCAATTATCTCTCAGTTGGATCTAAACTGGGGAGAAGAAGACACATAAACTATACTAATATTTCAAGAGCACAACTTCTATAGCATCAAACGAACTTTATAAAATGATAAAGATGTAGAATTTGGAGAAAAAATACATATAAAGTCCAGTTTATTTAACATCAGTCATTACGTTTTTGAAAGCAGGTGAAATATATGTGGCTTTATTAATAGAAGCCTGCAGAGAACTTTCATAAGAAGACAGTTGCAGTTTGACTTTGAAATACACACAGAAGTGATGAAGATTAGATATATCTCTAATAACAGCTCACCTCAAACCAAGCAGTACTTCAGTAGCAATATATATATATTGTTTTTGCTCTACTTTTTCAGTCAAAACTGTAAATCAGACCAAGACTTTTAAAAAATTTTAAGGCAACCATCTTCTCTATGTGATCCAGAGGCATAATAAGTTTCTAGTTTTAAATTGTTAAAGCTACTTATGAGGTGTGCAGTGCAAGAATAGCTTCTTCAGATTCTGATTTCCTTTTTAATATTTTGAATTGTAAGGCACACTCCTCTCAGCCAGCAGTAGCAATTTTCTTTTCAAATTGAAAATCAAACTTACAAAGCACATTAAGCTTCACTAGTGTCAAGTTTTCTTATTCTCAATATAAGAAACAAGACAGATATGCATGGTGGTAGACAGCAGACAAGGTTATGAGTATAGCAGCTCCTGGATTTCCATCCCTAAACTGGAGCAAGATGATTGGACATGACCCATTATATGTTCTAGGGCACCTTTGGCTTTTATATTTTGCTAGTCATATAGCCAATTTCCCAATCTCCAGTGAAGCTAATCCTCATGAATTATACACTATTCATAAAAAAATAAAGACAATCAGTGAACAATACTAAAAAGAAATGCACACCCTTGTTTGAATATATGGTATTATCCTGGATGCAGTACATTTCTATAAATTTCTTAAATTAGTATTGCAAGGAGGATTTGAAGTAGAGTTTATTTAAAAATAGTGTTTGAATATAATCTAAGATTTCAGAGCTTGAAATTATGGTACACTGATAAATTATATATACTCATCAGTAATTAAATGAAAAAGTTTGGATTTCTCTTAATAAAAATTTAAATACAACCCCAAACTCAATGAATTATTACAGTATGTGTGTGTGTATATATACACACATGTATCAGATCAGATCAGATCAGATCATATCAGATCAGTCACGCAGTCGTGTCCAACTCTTTGAGACCCCATGAATTGCAGCACACCAGGCCTCCCTGTCCATCACCAACTCCCAGAGTTCACTCAAACTCACGTCCATCGAGTTGGTGATGCCATCCAGCCATCTCATCCTCTGTCACCACCTTCTCTTCCTGCCCCCAATCCTTCTCAGTATCAGTCTTTTCCAATGAGTCAACTCTTCGCATGAAGTTGCCGAAGTACTGCTTTCAGCTTTAGCATCATTCCCTCCAAAGAAATCCCAGGGCGGATCTCCTTCAGAATGGACTGGTTGGATCTCCTTGCAGTCTAAGGGACTCTCAAGAGTCTTCTCCAACACCACAGTTCAAAAGCATCAATTCTTCTGTGCTCAGCCCTCTTCACAGTCCAACTCACATCCATACGTGGCTACTGGAAAAACCATAGCCTTGACTAGACAGACCTTAGTCGGCAAAGTAATGTCTCTGCTTTTCAATATGCTATTTAGGTTTGTCATACCTTTCCTTCCAAGGAGTAAGCGTCTTTTAATTTCATGGCTGCAGTCACCATCTGCAGTGATTTTGGAGCCCCCCCAAAAAAAGTCTGACACTGCTTCCACTGTTTCCCCATCTATTTCCCATGAAGTGATGGCACCAGATGCCATGATCGTTTTCTGAATGTTGAGCTTTAAGCCAACTTTTGTACTCTCCTCTTTAACTCAAGAGGCTTTTTAGTTCCTCTTCACTTTCTGCCATAAGGGTGGTGTCATCTGCATATCTGAGGTTATTGATATTTCTCCCGGCAATCTTGATTCCAGCCTGTGCTTCTTCTAGCCCAGCGTTTCTCATGATGTATTCTGCATAGAAGTTAAATAAGCAGGGTGACAATATACAGCCTTGACGTACTCCTTTTCCTATTTGGAATTAGTCTGTTATTCCATGTCCAGTTCTAACTGTTGCTTCCTGAGCGGCATATAGGTTTCTTAAGAGGCAAGTGGTCTGGTATTCCCATCTCTTTGAGAATTTTCCACAGTTTATTGTGATCCACACAGTCAAAGGCTTTGGCGTAATCAATAAAGCAAAAATAGATGTTTTTCTGGACTCTCTTACTTTCTCGATGATCCAGCGGATGTTGGCAATTTGATCTCTGGTTCCTCTGCCTTTTCTAAAACCAGGTTGAACATCTGGAAGTTCATGGTTCACGTATTGCTGAAGCCTGGCTTGGAGAATTTTGAGCATTACTTTACTAGCATGTGAGATGAGTGCAATTGTGCGATAGTTTGAGCATTCTTTGCCATTGCGTTTCTTTGGGATTGGAATGAAAACTGATGTTTTCCAGTCCTGTGGCCACTGCTGAGTTTTCCAAATTTGCTGGCATATTGAGTGCAGCACTTTCACAGCATCATCTTTCAGGATTTGAAACAGCTTAGCTTGATTGCTGAGGAAAGCTTTCTTATCTCTCCTTGCTATTCTTTGGAACTCTTTATTCAGATTCTTATATTTTTCCTTTTCTCCTTTGCTTTTTGATTCTCTTCTTTTCACAGCTATTTGTAAGGCCTCCCCAGACAGCCATTTTGCTTATTTGCATTTCTTTTCTATGGGAATGGTCTTGATCCCTGTCTCCTGTACAATGTCATGAACCTCAGTCCATATTTCATCAGACACTCTATCTATCAGATCTAGTCCCTTAAATCTATTTCTCACTTTCACTGTATAATCATAAGGGACTTGATTTAGGTCATACATGAATTGTCTAGTGGTTTTCCCTGTTTCTTCAATTTGAGTCTGAATTTGGCAATCAGGAGCTCATGATCTGAGCCACAGTCAGCTCCTGGTCTTGTTTTTGCTGACTGTATAGAGCTTCTCCATCTTTGGCTGCAAAGAATATAATCACTCTGATTTCAGTGTTGACCATCTGGTGATGTCCATGTGTAGAGTCTTCTCTTCTGTTGTTGGAAGAGGGTGTTTTCTATGACCAGTGCGTTCTCTTGGCAAAATTTTATTAGCCTCTGCCCTGCTTCATTCCGCATTCCAAGGCCAAATTTCCCTGTTACTCCAGGTGTTTCTTGACTTCCTACTTTTGCATTCCAGTCCCCTATAATGAAAAGGACATCTTTTTTGGGTGTTAGTTCTAAAAGGTCTTGTAGGTCTTCATAGAAGTGTTCAACTTCCGTTTATTCAGCTTTACTGATTAGGGCATAGACTTGGATTACTGTGATATTGAATTGTTTGCCTTGGGAATGAACAGAGATCATTTCGTCATTTTTGAGATTACATCCAAGTACTGCATTTCAGACTCTTTTGTTGACCATGATGGCTACTCCATTTCTTCTGAGGGATTCCTGCCTGCAGTAGTAGATATAATGGTCATCTGAGTGAAATTCACCCATTCCAGTCCATTTTAGTTTGTTGATTCCTCGAATGTCGACGTTCACTCATGCCATCTCCTGTTTAACCACTTCCAATTTGCCTTGATTCATGGAACTAACATTCCAGGTTCCTATGCAATATTGGTCTTTACAGCATTGGACCTTGCTTCTATCACCAGTCACATCCACAGCTGGGTATTATTTGTGCTTTGGCTCTATCCCTTCATTCTTTCTGGAGTTATTTCTCCACTGATCTCCAGTAGCATATTGGGCACCTACTGACCTGGGGAGTTCCTCTTTCAGTATCCTATCATTTTGCCCTTTCATACTGTTCATCAGGCTCTCAAGGCAAGAATACTGAAGTGGTTTGCCATTCCCTTCTCCAATGGACCACATTCTGTCAGAACTCTCCATCATGACCCACCCATCTTGGGTGGCCCCACAGGGCATGGCTTAGTTTCATTGAGTTAGACGAGGCTGTGGTCCTAGTGTGATTAGATTGACTAGTTTTCTGTGATTATGGTTTCACTGTGTCTGCCCTCTGATGCCCTCTTACAGCACATACCATCTTACTTGGATTTCTCTTACCTTGGATGTGTGGTATCTCTTCACAGCTGTTCCAGCAATGCACACCCACTGCTCCTTACCTTATATAAGGGTATCTCCTCACTGCCACCCCTGCTGACCTTGACCGTGGAATAGCTCCTCTAAGCCCTCCTGCGCCCGCCCAGTGACTGCTGCTTGGACGTGGGGTTGCTCCTCTTGCCTGGGCGCTGCCCCTGACCTCGGGCATTGAGTAGCTCCTCCCAGCCACCGCCCCGACCTCAGACGTGGGGTAGCTCCTCTTGTGCACCGTCACAGCTGCCCGCACTTGTGTGATACATATGCATGTATGTACATGTATATATAACTCCAATAACATGCTTGTAATTAAATCATAGTTTCTATTGGAAAGAAGCCTATTTTTTATGGAGTGTCTTGAAAACATATTTTATTCTTACCTTCAGATGAAGACCATTGGCAAGTGAAAATAAAGGAAGACAGTTTAGTTGACTTAGCTAAAGAAAGACGTTTCCCCTGGGGGAAAGCTAAATCCTACAAGAGAGAGTAAATATATATGCAGGTGAAATGAACTGAAAAGTCAGGAAACAGTAGATATAAAAATATGAAGAAATGTACCAAGTCTAACTGTTCTCAAAATAGCCCTTAGAAAATGGGGAAGACATTTTACTAATTATTAGATCACAGTGATGAGGAAAATAAATCTAACAGGGCAGACAGAGGTCGTAGCAAAAGGACTGAAGAATTCTCAGAGGAGGCCAAATGCTGGGAAATTTTGAGCTGTGGATTGAGTCCATTCTAACAGCAGTTAAGGAGCCACTCTATGAAGATGAAAAAGCTACTCTAGAATGTAAATGACACTGGATAGCCTTGAGATATGAATACTAGAAAGTCCGGTATAAAATATTTCAAAGAATTTCTGAAGAGTTTGAAGATGGCATAGATGTTATAGATGTGGGATTGTTTCTTGAGAAGAATAATTTTCAAAATTTATATAATTGAAGCTCCAATTAAAAATAAAGCAAAGAAGAGATGAAAAAAGGCTCACTGAAAAAGACACTGATGCTGGGAAAGATTGAAGGTAGGAGGAGAAAGGGATGATAGAGGATGAGGTGGTTAGATGTCATCACTGACTCAATGAACATGAGTTTGATCTAACTCTATGAGATGGTGAAGGATAAGGAAGTCTGACATACTGCAGTCCATGGGATCACAAAGAGTTGTACATGACTGAGCAACTGAACAGCAACAATAGCAAATGCAAAGGCAACTCAATAGGGACCATAATTGGATTATTTTATGGGAAATGTAATCCACATGGAATCTTCCAACTCCATATGGATGGAATGCATCCAATAGAGACATGCAATATATATATATATATATAACTTTAGAGACATATAGAATCTATTCTTCTGCTAACTCTCATTCCAGGAAAACCAATACAGTAAATTCAAGAGATTATATAAAGGAGGCAAATGTTTGGGTCAGAAATCAAAGAATAATCAAAAGGTAAAAAGAAGTTTCTTAATTCTATCAAACACATTAACTGACATGTTACAAGTGAATTTAGCTTAAAGTAGTTGATTAAGCTGATTCTGATTTAACAGAGTCCAATTTAAGTGAAAAAGAATATAGCACTAGCATCTTACCTTAATATTGATGGAAAAACATTATAGAAATTTTATTTCAGGCCTAGAAATTCAAAGGAATTAATTGAAGGAAGTTAATGCTTTCAGGAACATGTGGTAGAGCAACTGGTCCTAACTAAAGATACACAAGCTTCAAAGACAGAAACTGTAGCTTCAGATTCCTTGAAACTAAGGTTGGGCCTCAGGTGCAAGTAAAATTTGTCCTAGAGACAGGTTCCACTGGTTTATGTAATTCCATAGCAAAAAGTAAAACTGCAAAGCAGAAGCTAGTGTGGTATAGATATTTTAAATAATAAATCAAAAAATGTATAACACTGAATAAGCCCATATGCAAAATATTACAAGAGTGCTGACAACATAGGGTTAAAAAGGAAAATAAAAATTAGAAACTTTTCTTTCAATAAATGAGGGAGAAGGGCACTACAAATCAGATATGGTGACAGGCTAAGATTGTCTACTCTTTAGTTAGGAGAGAAAACTTGTGTTTAAGTGATTTTCACTCACTGACACAAGAGGCAATACTTCTCAATGCCCCTTCTCCCAATCTGGGGAAACCATGACAGTGTTTACCTTTTTGGGGAGGCATGTTAACCAATTTTACATAAGTTCAAATGTAGTAAAAACTGGACAAATAACATTGGCTTAATTGGTAAGACCAAACAAGAATGATCCAGCTTTTTTAAATCTTTGAGTTCCTGCCATATTCTTTGATACTAATAAGTAATGACTTGTAACTATGACTTCCCTAGTGGCTCAGACAGTAAAGTGTTTGCCTACAATGTGGGAGACCTGAGTTTAATCCATGGGTCAGGAAGATCTCTTGGATAAGGAAATTGCAACCCAATCCAGTATTATTGCTTGGAAAAACCCATGGACGGAGGAGGCTGGTAGGCTACAGTCCTTGGGGTTGCAAAGAGTTGGACACAACTGAGCGATTTCACTTCTTATAACTATACTTTTCAGAAAGGAAAGTTATAGGGATTGGGGATGGCCATTAAATTAACTTGTTAGGCATAGTGGTATGGACATTGGTGAGTTTCAGAAATTTTGAACTTATAGGTAAAGCACAGCAGACTTAATGCTCTCAAGGAAAATAGCACATCTTTTAGACACACTCTTATTCTTCCTAATCATTAATATCCCTTCTCAGTAAGAATAAGAAATAAGAAACGTGAAGGGCATGAAAAAACTCTTATTTAACAAAAGCAGAATAATTTTGTTTGGCATTTTAATTTATTTACATTATTTTTAAGTTTGTGTCTCCCCATGTAATTAATAATGGTAAAATTTGTAACCATCTTGGGAGTATTTCTATACTAATTTATTGGAGTACCTTAATGTTGCTATTTAATTTCATTATAAAAACTCTATATTCATTTTATATAATGCATCAGGATATAATTTGGGATTGAATATATAATAAGGAATAGGCTTTCAGACTAAGATGGATGTGCCAATGTATTTGACTTAATTATTGTTTACTATTCTGATCTAATTCAGAGTCAAGACTGATAGAAAGATACGAGCACATTTGGGAGATAGAATCAAGAGGACCTAGAGTTGGATTTGGTGTGAACCATGAGGAAGAAGGTATCAAGGTGTTAGTTTTCCGACTTAAGAAAATGGATGGATGCGTGTTCCCTGGAAAAGAATGTGCTTTGGGACATAAGTATTGAGTTCTGTTTATGCAAAATTTAACTGAAATCTCTGAAATATTGGATATAAAATTAGATATGTCTTTGGGTGCTCAAAAACAAGTCCTGGATATATTAAATTAAAAGCTTTACATCCAATAAAGGATGATGCTTTAGAAGCAAAAACAAAACAAAACAAAATAACAACAACAAAAAATAAGTTAAGTAAATAAGACTAAATAAGACTAAGTTAGGATCAAGAAGGATACAGGTTTAAAACTGAGAGGAGTTAGCTTTTCACCATTGAGAATGTTAGCTGTGGGTGTATCATGTGTGTCTTTTACTATGTTGAGGTAAGTTTCCTCTATTCCAACTTTCTATAGAATTTTAACCATAAATGGGTGTTGAATTATGTCAAAAGCTTTTCTGCATCAATTGAGATGCTCATAAGATTTCTATTCTTTAGTTTGCTAGTGTGGTGTATCACATTGATTGATCTGCAGATACTGAATAATCTTTATATGCCTGAGATAAACCTCACCTGATCATGGTGGACGATCCTTTTAATGTATAGTGGGATTCAGTTAGCTAGTATTTTCTTGAATATTTTTGCATATATGTTCATCAGTGTTATTGGCCTGTAAGTTTCAAAAAGAAAATTCATATGTCTGTCTGGTTTTGGTGTCAGAGTGAGGGTGGCCTCATAGAATTAGCTTGGGAGTGCTCCTTCTTCTGTGATTTTTTGAAATAGTTTCAGAAGGATAGGTGCTAACTCTTCTCTAAATCTTTGCTAGAGTATGCCTGTGAAGCCATCCTGTCCTGGGCTTTTGTTTGTTGGGAGATTTTTAATCACATTTTCAATTTCATTATTTGTGACTTATCAGTTCATGATTTTTATTTCTTCCTGGTTCAGTTTTAAAAGGTTACAGTTTTCTAAGAATTTGTCCATTTCTTCTATGTTGTTTATTTTATTGCCTTATAGTTGTTTGTAGTAGTCTCTTATGATTCTTTGCATTTCTGTAGTATCAGTCGTAGCTTCTTTATTTCTAACTTTATTGATTTTAGACCTCTACTTTTTCTTGATGTGTCTGGCCACAGGTTTATCAATTTTATTTATCTTCTCAATGAACCAATTTCTAGTTTCATTGATCTTTGCTATTGTTTTCATCTCTATTTCATTTATTTCTTCTCTGACATTTATGATTTGTTTCTTTCTACTAACTTTGGGTTTCCTTTGGTCTTCTTTCTCTAATTGCTTTAGATGTAAAAGGTGAAATTGTTTATTTGACACTTTTTTTTTTTTTCTTGTTCCCTTAGGTAAGATTGTATTACTATAAACTTCCCTTTTAGAGCTGCTTTTGCTATACCTCAAAGGTTTTGGACTGTCATGTTTTAACTGTCATTTTTCTCTAGATTTTCTTTTTTTTTTTTTTTTTTGTTTTTAATTTTTTTTTTTTACTTTAAATATTGTATTGGTTTTGCCACTTTTTTATTTCATCCTTGATTTCCTCAATGATCTGTTTAGTAACAGTGATCTTTTCAGTGGGCTGTTTAGTAACATATTGTTTAGCCTCCATATTTTTGTTTTTTAAAGTTTTGTTTGTAATTGATTCATAATCCTATAGTGTTGTGGCCAGAAGAGATGCTTGTATGATTTCAATTTTCTTAAATTTACTGAGGCTTGATTTGTGGCTGAAGATATGATCTATCTTGGAGAATGTTCCATGTGTACTTGAAAATGTTTTCTACTGCTTTAGGATGGAATGTTCTATAAATGTCAATTAAGTCTATCTGGTTAGAATATCAATTAAGGCCTATGTTTCCTTTTTGATTTCTGTCTGGATGATTTATCCTTTGATAAGAGTGGGGTGTTAATGTCATCCACTATTATTGTGTTACTGTTGATTGCTCCTTTTATGGCCATTATTATTTGCCTTATAAATTGAAGTGCTCCTACGTTAGGTGCATATATATTTACAATCATAACTTTTTATTCTTGGATTAATTCTTTGATCATTATGTTTTGTTTTATTTTGAAGTTTATTTTGTCTGATATAAGTATTATTATTCCAGCTTTACTTGATTTCCATTTGCATGGATTGTCTTTTTCCATCCCCTCACTTTAGTTTGTATGTGTCCTTAAATCTGAAGTGAGTTTCTTGTAGAGAGAATATATATGGTTCTTGTTTTCTTTTTTGTATTCCATTCAGCTACTCTATGTGTTTTGGTTGGAGCATTTAATCAGTTTTTATTTTTGGTAAATATAGATAGGAATGTTTTTATTGCAATTTTTCAAATTGTTTTGAATTTGTCTTGAAGGTCTTTTTCCTCCCTTCCTACTTTGTTTTCTTCTCTTGTGACTTGATGTTTATCAGGGATATACCATATTCTTCTATTGGAAAGCTCTGTACTGTCAACATAAATATGCAGGTAATATACCCAAGGCAATATGCAGACTCAATGTAAGCCCTGTCAAATTACCAATGTCATTTTTCACAAAGCTAGTACAAGAAATTCTAAACTTTATGTTGAAACACAGAAGATCCTGAATAACCAAAGCAATCTTTAAAAATAAAAATGGAACTGGAAAAATCAAACCCCATGACTTTAGACTATACTGAAACCTACATTAATCAAAATGGTATGTTACTGTCACAAAAACAGAAATACAGATCTATGGAACCAGATAGAAAACCCAGAAATAAACTCCTGAACCTATGGTCAACTAATCTATGTAAAGGGCAAAATATATATATAATGGAGAAAAGACAATCTTTTCAGTAAGTATTGCTGGGAAATGGGACAGCTACTTGTGAAAAAAATGAAACTTGAAAAATCCCTAAGACCATACACAAAAATTGAACTGTGTCAAAAATCTAAATGTAATGTTAGATACTATAAAATTCTTTTAGGAAAACAAACAAAACACTCTTTGACATAAATCACAACAACATAATTTTTGATACACTCCTAGAGTAAAGGAAATTTTTAAAAAGTAAAAAATGTGTAATAAAACCGAATTAAACTTAAAAACGTCTGCACAGTAAAGTGAATCATTTAAAAATGAAAAATCCTACAGAATGGGAAAAATATTTGCAAATGAAAGGCAGACAGTTGCTTAATCCCCAAAATATACAAACAACTTGTGTAGCTCTATGTCAAAAAAGTGAACAATCCAATCAAAATATGAGCAAAAATCTAAATAGACATTTTGTTAAAGAAGATAAAGAGATGACCAAAAAAGCAGATGAAAGGTAACTAACTATCAGAGAAAAGCACATCAAAATTTCAATGAGGTATTATGTCACACTGGTCCTAAAGATCATCATGAAAAAGTTTAAAAGCAATAAATGCTGAAGAATGTATGCAGAAAGGGGAACTATCCTACACTGGTAGTGGAAATGTAAATTGGTACAATTACTATGGTGAACAGTATAGAGTTTTCTTCAAAAAAATAAAAATAGGACTAACGTATGATTCAGGAATCACACTCCAGGGCATATATCCAAAGAAAACTCTAATTCAAAGCAGTGTATTCATTCCAACAGCGATGGGAAGGATACAAAAGAAAAGAAAATGTTAACAATACAAGACAGTAAGGGGATAAAGAATAATGAAAATTTACTAAGAATAGAAAAAATAAAAAAATTAGTATGTTCATACATTAATGATTTGATTTATTAATTGCTGTGTTCAGTCACTAAGTCATGTCTGACTCTTTGTAACCCCATGGACTGCAGCATTCCAGGCTTCCCTGTCCATCACCAATTTCCAGAGCTTGCTCACACTCATGTGGTACCATCCAACCATCTTATCCTCTGTCACTCCCTTCTGCTCCACCCTTCAATCTTTCCCAGCATCAGGGTCTTTTCCAATGAGTCAGTTCTTCTCATCAGGTGTCCAAAGATTTGCAGCTTTAGCATCAGTCCTTCAAACAAATATTCAGAGCGGATTTCCTTTAGGATTGACTGGCTTGATCTCCTTGCTATGCAAGGGACTCTCAAGTCTTCTCCAACATCATAGTTGAACAGCTTCAATTCTTACACCCTCAGCCATCTTTATGGCACAATTCTCACATTTGTACATGACTACTGGAAAAACCATAGCTTTGACTATATAGGCCTTTGTCAGCAAAGTGATGTCTCTGTTTTTTTAATATTCTGCCTAGGTTTGTCATAGCTTTCTTTCTAAGGAGCAAGCATTTTCTAATTTCATGACTGTAGTTACCATCTGCACTTATTTTTTGAGCTTCCTGGACTGTTGTATTCAGTGTTGATCCCACGACAGACCACTGTTGACCCATGACTCTGCAAGAGATTCCTGGACACACACAGCCAAGTCTGGCTCAGTCTCTTGTGGGATCTCTGCTTCTTTCTCCTGGTTCCTGGTAGGAACAAGGTTTTGTTTGTGCCCTCCAAGACTCTTCTCCAGTCCTGTGGAAATTCCATAATCAAATCCCACTGACCTTCAAAGTCAAATTCCCTGGGGATTATCAGTCCCTTTGCGAGATCCCCAGGTTGGGGATATGTTGTAGGCGTTAGAACTTTTCCAACATGTGAGAGCTTCTTTGATACAATTGTTTTCCAGTTTGTGGATTGTCTGTTTGGTGGCTCTATTGTGGGGCTAATGGCGACTTCCTCCAAGAAGACTTTCGTCCCACACTGGACCTCCCGGCTCTGCTGCAGCCAGAGCTCCTGTCCCTGTGGCAGGCCAGTGCTGATCTGTGCTTCCACAGAAGACACTCAAACACTCAGAGGAAGGTCTGCCTTAGTCTCTTGTGGGGTCTCTATGCCCTCATGAGCACAAGGATTTGTGTGAGCCCTCTGAATATCTCTGGAAGGTATAGGGTTTTATTTCTAAATGTGATTTTGCTCCTCTTACCATCTTGCTGGGGCTTCTCCATTGCCCTTTGATGTGGGCTATCATTTTTTGGTGGGATCCAATATTCTCCTGTCAATGATTGTTCAGCAGCAAGCTGCAATTTTGGAGTTCTCACAGGAGATGAGTGCACGTCCTTCAACTCCATAATGGTTATCATATTTTAGGCTTTTTTCTTTAATATAAATTTATTTATTTTCATTGGAGGTTAAGTTTTTTTTTTTTTATTTTACTTTATTTTACTTTACAATACTGTATTGGTTTTGCCATACATCAACATGAATCCATCATGGGTGTACATGAGTTCCCAATCCTGAACCCCTCTCCCACCTCCCTCCCCATACCATCTCTCTGGGTCATCCCAGTGCACCAGCCCCAAGCATCCTATATCCTGCATCAAACCTAGACTGGCGATTCGTTTCTTACATGATACTATACATGTTTCAATGCCATTCTCCCAAATCATCCCACCCTCTCCCTCTCCCACAGAGTCCAAAAGACTGTTTTATAAATCTGTGTCTCTTTTGCTGTCTCACATACAGGGTTATCATTACTATCTTTCTAAATTCCATATATATGCATTAGTATACTATATTTGTGTTTTACTTTCTGGCTTACTTCACTCTGTATAATCGGCTCCAGTTTCATCCACATCATTAGAACTGATTCAAATGTATTCTTTTTAATGGCTGAATAATACTCCATTGTGTATATGTACCACTGCTTTCTTATCCATTCATCTGCTGATGGACATCTAGGTTGCTTCCATGTCCTGGCTATTATAGACAGTGCCGTGATGAACATTGGGGTACACGTGTCTCTTTCAATTCTGGTTTCCTTGGTGTATATGCCCAGCAGTGGGATTGCTGGGTCATAAGGCAGCTCTATTTCCAGTTTTTTAAGGAATCTCCACACTGTTCTCCATAGTGGCTGTACTAGTTTGCATTCCCACCAACAGTGTAAGAGGATTCCCTTTTCTCCACACCCTCTCCAACATTTATTGCTCATAGACTTTTGGATCACAGCCATTCTGACTGGTGTGAAATGGTACCTCATTGTGGTTTTGATTTGCATTTCTCTGATAATGAGTGATGTTGAGCATCCCTTCATATGCTTGTTTGCCATCTGTATGTTTTCTTTGGAGAAATATCTATTTAGTTCTTTGGCCCATTTTTTGATTGGGTCATTTATTTTTCTGGAACTGAGCTGCAGGTGTTGCTGTATATTTTTGGGATTAGTTGTTTGTCAATTGCTTCATTTGCTATTATTTTCTCCCATTCCAAAAGCTGTCTTTTCACCTTACTTATAGTTTCCTTTGTTGTTCAGAAGCTTTTAATTTGATTGCTAATTAGTGGAATTCAGAAACATTTACAGTCACTCAAATCACACTTTGTAAGATGTCTTCCATTACTGGATTCAAAGATGGCTTTTATCATACTTCCCTGGTTTGTGTTGTATTTATTTCCTAATACATCTAATTAATATTTTTCATAGTTTATTTCCTTTGTCATCATAATTGAACTTCTTACTTCACAAAGTACCCGTGTGAAGTAGGCTGACTTCAAATATTCTCATATTTTAAAGCATGTTCAGGAAGGAAAGATGGAACTGAAAATAACTGGTAACTCAAGCCACTGTATTATATCCATTTTAATTATTTTCAGAGAATAAACTACATCTTGACAATATGGTGTTAATATAGTAAATATTGATATTGCTTAATAATCATCATTATTTAAAGGCAGTTATCACAAAATCTCTATAATTTGTTAAACTGACAAGAAATTTAATTCATTTAATTGCTTTAGTCATATTTTCAAGCTAAATATTTAGCATAATTCCTGAATTCACTCATTTTCAGAGTAGACAACTTGAAAGTACACAATTAAAAAGATAATGCTTAATTATTTTGATGACCACACATACATTTTAAATAGGCCATTCATATAGAGTCTTGTGCTCTGAAAGCAGTTTCAAAAATGAATGCATTAATCTCAGTATCCTGGTACAACAGTTGTATACTTTTATAGCACAATAACCAGTAAATAAAAGGAAGTTGCCAAGCACTCATTGTTAATGAATGGTGAAGCCAATATCAAGAATCTAGTTTTCTGAGTCCATAAAGTAGATATATGGTTAACTAAAAGTAAAGTGTCTACTTTATTTCTTTAAAATTATTACTGACACTAGATCATTAAGATATGCTTAGTATTAAAAATTATGATTAAAAACATTAAAGATATAATTTAGGGGAAGACGTACATTTAGACATTCACCATTTTAGTAACTATTCATACTCTCAGAACACTGATATTTCAGAAATGATGCTTAAAATCTACAACTTAAATACATTAAAAATCCTTCAGTAACATTCTCTATTACCTAGAATAAACTAAAAACTTTTTGAAATGACCTATAAATCTATTTATTTCAGACCTCTTCCTATTTATATTAATTGGATTGGTTTTCACACGTAAGCAGAAAATCCTAAAGTAACAATGCTTTTAATAAACAAGAAAGTATTTATTTCTTACTTAACCCCAAGGTAAGAAGCACAGGGTTCACATATGAGATGCAAGAATTTATTAGCACTTCATAGTTCTTATACTCACCATTCTGTTATATCTTGTGTGTGGTCCTCCGCTTAATGGCCTAAGGTAGTCATTAGATTAATCTTTATTTTTAAGACAGAATTAAGAGTAGAATAATGTATTAAGAAAAATCTTGGAATTCTGTCACTAGGGGAGAATGAAAATATTTAAAGACAACTAACAGTCTACGTTCCAATATTTTTACTAATCACCCATATTATTCTACTTCTTAATCACTGTTTTCCATCCATTTTCCCTTTTTGTAAGTTCCTTGAATACACTCAAACACTTTCTGCCTTGGCTTTTCCAGCATTGCTTAAGAACACATTCCACAATTATATATATGATTTGTTTTTGTTCATCTTTTGAATAACAGCAAAATATAATTTTCAATGTTTTTCGTATCTTTTTTTATGTATGTGGAATCACATTTTATATTTGATTACTGTAACATTTTATCTCATTCACTTTTATAAGCAATCTATTCATATTTGACAGCACATTAATTTTTAATTATAGATTCAATAAATATACAAATATAGATATATATATTTCTCTACTGGTGTATACAGAATTAGAAATAGGTATATAAACATATGTATAGGTATGATCACATAGACTATCAAAGGAGAGATCAATTCTTAAGTTAATCTGATCCATTATTCTTTGTCTTTAATTGTCTCTCTCTCTCCTTTTTTTTTTTTTTTTTTTCATCTAAAGGAGTTTGGGTAAACAGAAATAACAGCTAACTATGATCATAAACACACACACAAACACAAACAATTATATAGCTATAGAAACTATTATCTTTCATCACCAGTTCCCCAAACTCCAGTTCCCTCAGGGCAAGGTAAAGAGGAAAAAGTGATACCTGTGTATACAGTGGACAATATAACAGAAAAAAGATTCTTTAGATTAGGAAATCTCTATATTTTATAATAGACAGTAAGCATGCCAACCTTTTTGGAGAAGAAAATGGCAAGCCATTCCAGTATTCCTGTCAAGAGAATCCCATGGACAGAGGGGCATGTTAGTCCACAGTCCATGGGACACAAAGAGTCAGACACGACTGAGCAACTAACATACACAAGCCAACTCTTTACTCTGAAGTGAGAAATTAATTTATTACAACACAGTATTATTATTTTAAATTTATTGGAGTGTAGCTATTTACAGTGTGTCTTAGTTTCTGCTCTACAACAAAGGGAATCTATTATACATATATACACCCTTTAAAAAAATTCTTTCCGCATATATGTCTATGCAGTTATAATACCTTCACCTTGTTCCAAGGAATAAATTATCATTTTCTTCTAAGGGATTTTGCTGTACCAGTATTCTTGAAAAAATAGTTTGCATCAAAGGGCTATTAATGCCTCCTTCATGGATGTGCAGAAGTTTACAGATAATTATCTCACATTAATATGCACATTACAGGGGACTGGAATGCAAAGTAGGAAATCAAGAAACACCTGGATTAACAGGCAACTTTGGCCTTGGAATATGGAATGAAGAAGGGCAAAAGCTAATAGAGTTTTGCCAAGAGAACACACTGGTCATAGCAAGCACCCTCTTCCAACAACACAAGACATCCACTCTACACAAGGACATCACCAGATGATCAACACTGAAATCAGACTGATTATCTTCTTTGAGGCCAAAGATGGAGAAGCTCTATACAGTCAACAAAAACAAGACTGGGAGTCGACTGTGGCTCAGATCATGAACTCCTTATTGCCAAATTCAGACTTAAGTTGAAGAAAGGAGGGAAAAACACTAGACCATTCAGGTATGACCTAAATGAAATCCCTTATGATTATCAGTGGAAGTGAGAAATAGATTTAACGGACTAGATCTGATAGATAGAGTGCCTGATGAACTTGGATGGAGGTTCATGACATTGAACAGAAGACAGGGATCAAGACCATCCCCATGGAAAAGAAATGCAAAAAAGCAAAATGGCTGTCTGAGGAGCACTTACAAGTAGCTGTGAAAAAGAAGAGAAATGAAAAGCAAAGGAGAAAAGGAAAAATATAAGCATCTGAATGCAGAGTTCCAAAGAATAGCAAGAAGAGATAAGAAAGCCTTCCTCAGTGATCAATGCAAAGAAATAGAGGAAAACAACAGAATGGGAAAGACTAGAGATCTCTTCAAGAAAATTAGAGTTACCAAGGGAGGATTTCATGCAAACATGGGCTCAATAAAGGACAGAAATAGTATGCACCTAATGGAAGCAGAAGATATTAATAAGAGGTGGCAAGAATACAGAGAAGATCTGTACAAAAAAGATCTTCATGACCCATATAATCACGATGGTGTGATCACTCATCTAGAGTCAGACATCCTGGAAGGTGAAGTCAAATGGGCCTAAGAAAGAACAACTACAAACAAAGCTAGTGGAGGTGATGGAATTCCAGTTGAGCTATTTCAAATCCTGGAAGATGATGCTGTGAAAGTGCTGCACTCAATATGCCAGCAAATTTGGAAAACTCAGCAGTGGCCACAGGACTGGAAAAGGTCAGTTTTTATTCCAATCCCAAAGAAAGGTAATGTGAAAGAGTGGTCAAACTACTGCACAATTGCACTCATCTCACACGCTAGTAAAGTAATGCTCAAAATTTCCAAGCCAGGCTTCAGAAATATGTGAACCGTGAACTTCCTAATGTTCAAGCTGATTTTATAAAAAGAAGAGGAACCAGAGATCAAATTGCCAACATCTGCTGGATCATGGAAAAAGCAAGAGGGTTCCAGAAAAACATCTATTTCTGTTTTATTGACTATGCCAAAGCCTTTGGCTGTGTGGATCACAATAAACTGTGGACAATTCTGAAAGAGATAGGAATATCAGACCACCTGACCTGCCTCTTGAGAAACCTGTATGCAGGTCAAGAAGCAACAGTTAGAACTGGACATGGAACAACAGACTGGTTCCAATAGGAAAAGGAGTACGTCAAGGCTGTATATTGAAACTCTGCTTATTTAACTTATATGCAGAGTACATCATGAGAAACACTGGGCTGGAAGAAACACAAGCTGGAATCAAGATTGCCAGGAGAAATATCAATAACCTCAGATATGCAGATGACACCACCCTCATGGCAGAAAGTGAAGAGGAACTAAACAGCCTCTTGATGAAAGTGAAAGAGGAGAGTGAAAAGTTGGCTTAAAGCTCAGCATTCAGAAAACAAAGATCATGGCATCCAGCCCCATCACTTCATGGGAAATAGATGGGGAAATATTTATTTTGGGGGCTTCATTTTTGGGGGCTTCAAAATCACTGCAGATGGTAATTGCAGCCATGAAATTAAAAGACACTTACTTCTTGGAAGGAAAGTTATGACCAACCTAGATAGCATATTGAAAAGCAGAGACATTACTTTGTCCACAAATGTCCATCTAGTCAAGGCTGTAGATGGATGTGAATGTTGGTCTGTGAAGAAAGCTGAGTGCCTAAGAGTTTATTCTTTTGAACTGTGGTGTTGGAGAAGAGTCTTGAGAATCCCTTCGACTGCAAGGAGATCCAACCAGTCCATCCTAAAGGAGATCAGTCCTGGGTGTTCTTTGGAAGGACTGATGCTAAAACTGAAACTCCAACACTTTGGCCACCTCATGCAAAGAGCTGGCTCATTGGAAAAGACTGATGCTGGGAGGGATTGGGGGCAGGAAGAGAAGATGATTACAGAGGATGAGATGGCTGGATGGCATCACTGACTCGATGGATATAAGTTTGGGTGAACTTTGGGAGTTGGTGATGGACAGGGAGGCCTGGTATACTGCAATTCATGGGGTCACAAAGAGTCGGACATGACTCAGTGACTGAACTGAATTGAACCGAATATGCAAAGAGGCTCAGGACTTTTAAATCATAGGGAGATTAAAATGCTAGATAAGTAAGACACTGAGAAATATATTAAAAAATACTTCTGCATGTTGAACAACTTTTGCTGAAAACCATGTGGAAACTGGCACAAAATCTCTTCTAACACCAAGGCTGTGAAGAAAGATCCACATAGAGTCAGGTAGGATAAATAATGAGATCAGGACCCATGTCCCTATCAGAAGACTCAGGATAAGAGTGGGATAACACAGGCTCAGGTATCTTTCCTGCCTGGGGTGGAAGGAATTTGTGAGCCACATGTTTGATATTTCAGCCTTGGGAATCTGACACCAAAGAGATGACTTCTTTTAGCTAATTTGAAAATCAGAAGGATTTATCAGAAGGAGAACTGCAAAATACTAAGACTTTAATCATGAAGAATAAACACACTATTGCTTACTCCAAATAATAAGGTGGAGAAAGTAGACTGAAACTGGTTAAAGTTCTGAAGGACTTGCAAGGACCTTCTTATCATGCATTTTGGCCAACACGAGGCACTGCACCAGCCCTCTTCAGCCACTGAAGCTATCCTTTGTACTGGGGGTCATAAGGAGGGTTGCTCACTTAGAGACAATAAAATCAATTTGCACCCAAACCTTAAGGCTTCTGTTCCAGCATCTCAGGCCCCAATCACACCCTTGACAGGACAGTGATTGCCATAGAGCAAGCATCAGAGAAGCCATAGCTCACCTCTGGCTCAGATTCTAGCCTTTTGTTTCCAACCTATCAAAGTGGCAGCTGCCAGCACACACTCGAAAAAGATATATCAAATTCTCACTTAAGATCCAGGTCTCCCACCACAGCTATTTGACCACAGGCAGGTTTAAAGGGGATGCTCCCTCAGAGAGATATGCCTTCAAGACAGGATTCATAACCATTTCACATAATTTCACAGAGAAAGAGAATGTCAGACAAAACAAGAAGACAGAAGAATGTTGCAAATGAAAGAATAAGGAAAAATTCTAATGAAACAGAAATAAATAATTTGCCAGATTAAGAGTTCAAAGTATTAACAATAAGAATGCTAATGAAACTTGGGGAAAAAATAGACGAACACAGTGAGGTTTTTAACAAAGAACTAGAAAGTATGAAAAAGAACCTGTCAGATCTGAATAATACAATAACTGAAATGAAAAAATACACTAGAAGAAAGTAACAGAAGACTAGGTGATATAGAAGGATGTATAGGTGATCTAGAAGATAAAGTTATGGAAATCACCCAATCAAAACAATAAAGAGAAACCAGGTTTTTTGTTTGTTTGTTTGTTTGTTTTTAATGAAGATAGTTTTAAGGGACTTCTGGAATAATACCAAGCCTATCAACATTTGCAATATAGGGGATCCAGAAGTAGATGAAAGAAAGAAGTAGAAAATATATTTTACAAAATTATGACTAAAAGCTTCCTGAATCTGAAGAAAGAAACAGATTTCCAGGTACAGAAATGAGAATCTCAAACAACGAGACAAAGACCAACACCAAGACATATCAGAATTAAAATGGTGAAAGTTGAATACAATGAGAGCATTTTAAGGGCAGCAAGAAAAAAAAAAAGCCACATACACGGGAACCCCCATAAGATATCTACTGAAATTTCTGCCAAAAAAATGATGACAAGAAAAGACTGCAATTTTATATTTAAGTGCTGACATGGGAAAAAAAACATAGGAGGCTCTACCTAGCAAGGTTATCATCCAAAATTGAAGGAGAAATAAAAAAATTTTTGGACAAGCAAGCAAAAACTAATAGTCCATCAATACTAAACCTACTTTATAAGAACTATTAAAGTCTTTTTTAATTAGAGAAGAATAGCTATAATAAGAAGTTAAGAATTTATAGAAAATGAAAAATCCCAGTTATAAGGACAAATATACAGTAAAGGCTGTGAATCAACCACATAAATAAGCTACTATGAAGTTTAAAAGATTGCATAATCACCTTTAACTACAATAAATTGTTAATTATAAACATTAAAATATGAAATATGACATCAAAAACACAAAATGTTGAGAAGAGTAAAAATGTGAATGAGATCTCTTAGAGAATGTTTGAACTTAAATGAGTACACATATTCACCCATACTAACCACATATCAAAAACCTACATTAGAATTAGAGAGAAAGAACACAAGGATAACACTAAAAAAAAACCAAAAAAAAAAAAAAAAAAACCAAAAAAAAACATCAAATCACAAGGGAAGCAACTCAGTAGGAAAAAAGAGAGAACTACAAAACAACCAAAACATGAGTTTCAAAATGGCAATAAATACATATCTGTTAATAATCACTTTAAATGTCAATATGTTAGAAGCTCCAAATAACAGATGTTTGTGAGGGAGATGGAAAATAATATTTCCTGCAAAGTGCAAATGCAAATGAAAAGAAGGCTGGGATAGCAATGTTGACATCACGATAATGGCATCAATACTAGTAGAAGATATAACCTTTCTTATAAAATACATTTGCACTTAATGTAAGAGCAATACATATATAAAAAATATTAACATGCATTATGGGAAAAAATGACTATAATATTAGGAGATTTCAACACACTACTTCAAAGTGGTGTCAATAAATCACTTTGCCATCAAACGTTCACATAGTAGTTGCTGAAGCTGCAAGTCTAATACTTTGGCTGTCTAATGCAAAGAGCCAACACATTGGAAAAAACTATGATGCTGGGAAAGATTTAAGAAGAAGGGAGTGGCAAAGGATGAGATGTTTACATAGCATCACCAACTCAGTGGATATGAATTTGTGCAAACTCTGGGAAATAATGGAAGACAGAGAAGTGTGGCATGCTACAGTCCATGGGGTCTCAAAGAGTCTAATATGATTCTTGATAGAACAACAACAACAACTATTCAGCCATAAAAATAATAATAAATTTTGCCACTTGTAACAATGTGAATAGATCTGGGGGACATTATGCTTAATGAAATAAGTCAGATGGAGAAAGACAAATACTTTATATTATCACATATATGTGCAATTAAAAAAAAGAGAAAGCAAATGCATAAGTATAACAAAACAGAAGCAGACTCATATATAGTAAACAAACTAGTGGTTAACAGTTGGAAAAGAGATGTGAGAGGGGCAGGATTTGGGAAGAGTATAAACAAATTCAAAATGCTATGTAAAATAAATAAGATAGGGAACTTCTTTGTTGGCCCAGTGTTTAAGAATCTGCTTGGCATTGTAGGGGACATGGGTTCGATTCTGGTCAGGGAATTAAGATGGCACATGCCGTGGAGCAACTAAGCCTGCTACCACAAGTAGAAAGCCTGTGTGCTGTAACTAAAACCTGACACAGCCAAACAAATAAATAAATATACATGTATTTAAATAAATAAGACACAATGATGTACAGCATAGATAATATAGCCAATATTTCATAACTTTGAATGGAGTATAATCTATAAAAATATTGATTCATTATGTTTTAAACCTTAAACTAATACAATGCTATAAACAACTATAATAAAATATGCAAATATGCTTACTAAAATTTGAGATAAATATAAATATTATGATATAAATGTCTAATAACTTAAAAAACACCTAAATTTAGGAGCTTTTTATATAAAATACTTAAAAGTGTGAAAGAAAGTACAGCCAGTGAGCACCAACGTGGGATTAGTGGTTGAATATGTGTTTTCATTTTTAACATTTCTTTCTTTCTCTATTTAGAGGCATCAGTGACTTAATGGATGAGGAAGCTTATGGATTTGAAGCAAAGTCCTGGAGTCATATCCTACCATGTGTGGTACATGGCAGGCAGGACATGGTGGCAGTCTTTGCTCCTGTGGGGGAAGGGGAGATTACCTGTTATAGGAAAATTAAAGTCAGGAGGGCTTGTTATTTATTAGGGCAGCCAATGTAGGGGCATGCTCTTTACCACCCCATTGATTAGCTATTATTAGTTGATCCCTGGGGCAAGTAAGTAGGACGGTCAGTTATGTGAATAGGGCATAGGTAAAGCAGGCACTGGTCAGACAGGGGATATACAGAGAGCAAGAAAACTGCCATCTTGAGTAACCTGACCGTACAATCCACCCTCGAATATTATGCATGATCCTTTAATCTTGGTCCATTCCTCTTCTCTGCTATCTCTAAGGTGAGGTATGTTGGGGACACTGCAACCAGATATCACAAAAAAAATACAGATAGCTGCAGCCAGCCAAAGAGTATCAAGAGTAAGTTACACCTAGTATGATCAGAACAGTCATTTGCCAGGATATGGGCAAATTTTGGAGCCAAGTGCTTACCAGGTCAATGGAAAGAGGGCCAATAGCTGCAGTGCCTTCCCCTGTTTTAAGGGAGGAAAACCAGCCCTGGTTTTCACAAGCCCAGAGCAACCCACACAGGGAGGGGAAGCTCAGCTTTAAAAGAAACATCTTAGTGGCCTATCCAGGAGTCAGCAGTCACAGTATAGATCTGCCAAAGCAGATATACAATACACGTGTTAAAAACGACAAAACAAGCTTTTCTGGTCAGTAAAATTTAAGTTAAGCCAAGCTGACTTTCCCATACCTCAATACATGCCAATTTTTTTTTTCATTATTCCCCCTTTTGATTTCAATTCTTCCAATAGAAAGCATTGATGACCTCAATGCTGGAGTGCTGGATTTTAAAAAATTAAATGTGCATTTTTTTTTTAAAACACCATCTTTGTAGAGAAGGGGAACAAAAAGAAACAAATGTGGAAAAATATGGGAAACCTGTTGAAAATGTGTTCATTTCTCCCATACCCCTCAACTCGCCCATCATAAAACACAAAATTAGTGCAGCTCATGTTTTCATCAAAATTCCACTGTAACTCAAAAAGCAATATGACTGGAAGTCTCCTGGTCCCTACATGGGAGTGTAGTTTTAATAGGTACTAAACAAAAATATCTAAATTAAGTTTGCCTTTATATATTCTTTTAAAATATAAAAGCCTCTGGCCCCAGGTAGCTGCCCTCCAAGGCCTTCAGTGTCGGTAATGTGACAGTCTACTTCTTGGTTCAAGTTTTAACAAAAACAAAACTCTAGTTCCATGGTTAATTGCACTTTGTAATTTAGAGGAGCATTCTTCAAATAACCAGGTTCAGCTGGTTAAGCCGTTAGAATAGAAAAAAGGGTCTAAGATGGCAGGTAGAGAAAGTGGCAAGTAGAAGAACCATGTGGAGGGGAAACAGAGGAGAGAAAACCCATGAAAGAGGAAGCCACAGACTGGAATGAAAGCCTCTGGGCATGAAAACACTCAGGCGCACCGACTTCCATGATTGGCCTGAGCATACCTTCTCTATGAATTCCTTTCACTGTTTGGTCTTGGGTACAAGCCCAATTTTGCATGTACTAGCTCCACCAATTGTTGGGCTGCACCCCACAGGCCTACAAGGCCAGTACTTGCCCAGTTTTATGACTGAAGAGAGAGTCTGGAATTGGCAGTAGCAACATCAGTGGTGTAATGGATGGGAGAGTCTACACATCTGAAGCAAGGTCCTGGACCAGTAACCACCTTGTGTGGTGGACAGCAGGCAAGACATGGTGACAGTGTTCCCTGTAAATTTCCCTATATGGAAATCAGTATAGGGACAATTTACAGGATTATTTCACAATTGTTTCTTCATCTATCTAACACTTCTGCCACCACTGGAAATTTTAATGTTTATTTTTAATCTTTAAATTAAACAAAATTAATCCCTTAATTTGTAATTGTTTATTGCAGCCACATGTCAATCAAGAAAGATGTCATATTCTTATATGACTCCTAACTTCCGGGCTTTAGGTTATTTTTGTAAGCATAACAGTCTAAGCTACTTTGAATAATCACTACTTTCAAAGACTCTCTCTCCTGGCTGCAAGAGGCTAACCAAAAATAGAGAACTATTTACCACAGAATAGTATGGCCTGAGGAAATAATGAATACTGACTGTGAGCAGTGGTATTTGTCAACTGGAGATTTATCAGTTCTACAGAGAAAGCTGCTTCTCAGTAAGTGATGAAATGTCTCGCTCCATTTTTAATGTTTGATTGCTGACAGTTTTCAGCACTCATTTCTCCCCCTTTTCCACTCGGCCCATATCTGGAAAGAGTACACCTTTACAATCTGATAGAAAAATCCCATTGCTCCTTTTTTGATACATTTTTGTTGTCGCTAAGTCATGGCTGATTCTTTGCAACCCCATGGACTGCAGCACAGCAGGCTTCCCTGTCCTCCACTATCTCCTTGAATTTGCTGAAATTCATCTCCATTGAGCCAGTGATGCCATCCAACCATCTCATCCTCTGTTGTCCCCTTCTCCTCAGTCTTTCCCAGCATCAGTGTCTTTTCTAATGAGTCTATTCTTCGCATCAGGTGGCCAGCATTTTGCAAACCCCATCAATCCCAAACCCATGTAGGAATCCTAACTCCAGCAACCAGTGGAATATAAGCAAAATAAAATTTGAAACCTCTGGATTCTTCTTTCACTTAAGCTATAGTGTGCTGATTACACTCTCCCCAGAATGCCTCAAGTGATATCTTTTCAAATTCTTCTGGGCTGTGTGCTATGTCATCAGGCTGAACATCTAAATGAATTTTCAGTGAGAAAGTGATCTGTCCTCCAGCAAACGGCAAGACACATTATAGTAAAGATGGAAGCCATACTAATAGGATTAAGAACACAAAATAGGTAGTGAAGCAGTAGAGAAGTAAAGAAAAATCTGGGAATAAATCTTGAGGTGAAGTGAAAAATAGGAGATACAGTGCAATATCTGTGAAAAAGTATTCATATTACGGGCATCTGTTTTAAAAGAATGGAGATTATAAAGAAAAACCTCCTTAAGCAGTTGCAATTATGAAAATTAGTTTTGATATTTGACATCTAATATATCATTTCCACTTAAAAACCTATGCAAAATAATTTGTCTACTAAAACTATTGTTGTTTCAGTAGAAGTGACTGCAATAAGACTCTGTTGTGTCAGTAATCCTTAGAAAAGTTTTACATGCTAAAGGTTTTGTATGCTAAAATCTTGGATATAATTATATTATTCATTGTTTTGAGATTTACTTTTGGTTTAGCTGGTTACTGGCGCTTTTATTTATTTATTTTTACTTTTAGGAGGTGTTCAAAAGTGCTCCATTTCTATGGTTTCCCTAGATATCTTCTTCTAGCATTTGCTTTTTTTTTTTTTTTTTTTTAATTTTAACTGGAGGCTTTCTTACATTAACTATTTCACAGGCATTTTACACTCAGTCACCGTATGCCTGCAGAGCATTTCCAGAAACTGATCTCTTTTTGAAATCAATGGGGTTTAAATATTTATGGTGCAGCTGTAGAGGTGTGAAAGTATATAAATTTAGTGTTCATAATTTTCACAATTCTCCTATGGTATACATATTTCTCACAGGGAAAACTTTTTTAAAATTGTCTTTAATTATGAGATTGTCATCTAAGTTAACACCTGGATAACTATATCAAAACAAAATGATGAATGGGTTCATTTGTGATTTTTGGTAATGAATTCTTTAAGGTGGTTATATTTGCAATAGGTCTTATTAAGAAAAAAAAAAAAGAATGAAATCTTTGGTTTACTTTGAAATGAGGACAGTGAAATTGTATTTTGGACTTTTCAGGTTAAAGACAAAATCAAAATAAATTTAGATGAGCATTCCAAAAGCATAGTAAGGAGCTTACTTGTCAATCCAGTAATTGATAATAACCATAGAATAATTTTAATTGGCACCCCACTCCAGTACTCTTGCCTGGAAAATCCCATGGATGGAGGAGCCTGGTGGGCTGCAGTCCATGGGGTCGCTAAGAGTTGGACACCACTGAGCAATGTCACTTTCACTTTTCACTTTCATGCACTGGAGAAGGAAATGGCAACCCACTCCAGTGTTCTTGCCTGGAGAATCCCAAGGATGGAGGAGCCTGGTGGGCTGCTGTTTATGGGGTCGCACAGAGTTGGACACGACTGAAGCAACTTAGCAGCAGCAGCCCTAAGATAATTAATATATAGAATGATGAATAATTGATATATAGAGAATAATTCATAGTGATGGAATAGTTATAAATTATAAATCATAAATCACAAATGCTGTGTTTTACCTTGATCCTATCAGTTTCAGATTAAGTTTCTGTCTATCCCAATCAACTGAATATCAGGGAAGTGAAAAAAGAGCTGATTAAATGTAGTAACCATAGTTTTTACTACAGTTTTACAAACCAGTGACAGAAGAAATATGATTATTATTAGGGAGTATTTGAAATCTAATAGATGCAAATTATTCTTCAGAGACCACTAAGTTATCTCTAGGATATAAGATTTCAAAATAATTTTGTGGTGAAAATTCACCAAAGATATTTAATCAGCATTACCACATGACAAAGTTTAGTTTTAATCACTTTTATCAGTGGGTAAGGGTCCTGGGAATAACATACAAATTCAGGATGAAAAATAGCACATTCAGAATGAAAAATAACACAGACATGTTGAAGGTGAGAGCAATGAGTTCCTGAAAGTTTGTTATGAATTATATTTTAAAGGTTACTCAGACATCAACTAGGTTTTGGCAAAGATAAATTTTCTCACAAATAATATAACTATAATACAGGCATGTTCAGTTTGTCCTTTTGTGTTGAGAGGCAGAAAGAAAAGAAGAGAGAGAGATGACAGAGAGAAAGGTAGAGAGAGAGAAAGGACTGGTAGAGAGATACATATACAGATAAAGACAACAGAGTGTTAATCATATTCTGTGAACAGTATGACATAATTTGGATCTAGGAGCAAGGAAAGAAAATGTGGTATATAAAATTACCTTGAGTAATCCATGACCTAGTTGAGTTGAGTTCAGTCACTCAGTGCAGTCTGACTCTTTGTGACTCCATGAACCGCAGCACCCCAGGCCTCCCTGTCCATCACCAACTCCCGGAATTCACCCAAACCCATGTCCATTAAGTCGCTGATGCCATCCAGCCATTTCATCCTCTGTTGTCCCCTTCTCCTCCTGCCCTCAATCCTTCCCAGCATCAGGGTCTTTTCCAATGAGTCAGCTCTTCACAACAGGTGGCCAAGTATTGGAGCTTCAGCTTCAACATCAGTCCTTCCAAAGAACACACAGGACTGATCTCCTTTAGGATGGACTGGTTGGATCTCCTTGGTGTCCAAGGGACTCTCAAGAGTCTTCTCCAACACCACAGTTCAAAAGCATCAATTCTTTCATGCTCAACTTTCTTTATAGTCCCACTCTCACATCTATACATGACCACTGGAAAAACCATAGCCTTGACTAGACGGACCATTGTTGACAAAGTCATGTCTCTGATTTTTAATATGCTGACTAGATTGGCCATAAATTTCCTTCCAAGGAGTAGGTGTCTTTTAATTTCATGGCTGCAATCATCATCTGCAGTGATTTTGGAGCCCAGAAAAATAAAGTCAACCACTGTTTTCACTGTTTCCCCATCTATTTCGCATGAAGTGATGGGACCAGATGCCATGATCTTTGTTTTCTGAATGTTGAGCTTAAAGCCAACTTTTTCACTCTCCTCTTTCACTTTCATCAAGAGGCTCTTTAGTTCTTCTTCACTTTCTACCATTTGGGTGGCATCATCTGCATAACTGAAGTTATTGATATTTCTCCCGGCAATCTTGATTCCAGCTTGTGCTTCCTCTAGCCCAGCGTTTGTCATGATGTACTCTGCATATAAGTTAAATAAGCAGAGTGACGATATACAGCCTTGACGTACTCCTTTTCCTATTTGAAACCAGTCTGTTGTTCAATGTCCTGTTCTAACTGTTGCTTCCTGACCTGCATACAGTTTTCTCAAGAGGCAGGTCAGGTGGTCTTGTATTCCCATCTATTCCAGAATTTTCCACAGTTTATTATGATGTCCTGGTTAGGAAATTCAATAAAATTTGGTGTTTTTGTTGCAGTTTGGGTTTTGTTTATTTTCTTCCTATGGAGATTTTCTCATTTCTGCCAAGATAATGAAAAACACACTCCATGGGGAATGGGTACAAAAGGCATTGCTTATGCAGGGTGTCTAGAGGATTCCATGATCTCCAATACACTCTTTAGAGAATTGTACTATGCTCCTGGTTCCTGGCAATAATATTTACTAATAGCTTACATTTCTACTGAGCCCCTACTCTGTATTAGAATTTTCAGCCACCATTGCAGCTATCTACATAAAATTTTGGAGAAACAGCTAGCTGGCCTTCCCTGAAAAACAAAACAAAACAAAACAAAAAAAACACTGATATCCTTCTGTATTGAATTGATAGCAGGAAACTGAGAAAAATAGATTATAGATAAATCAATAACAATTCCCTATTTTAAATTTGGACTAGGCTACTGATGAAATTAAAAGCCGCTTGCTCTTTGGGAGTAAAGCTATGACAAACCTAGACTGCATATTAAAAAGCAGAGACATTACTTTGCTGACAAAGGTCCATCTAGTTAAAGCTATAGTTACGTATGGATATGAGAGTTGGATTTTAAAGAAAGCTGAGTTCCTAAGAACTGATGCTTTTGAACTGTGGTTTGGAGAAGACTCTTGAGAGTCCCTTGGATTGCAAGGAGATCCAACCAGTCCATTCTGAAGGAGATCAGCCCTGGGATTTCTTTGAAAAGAATGATGCTAAAGCTGAAGCTCCGGTACTTTGGCCACCTCATGGGAAGAGTTGACTCATTGGAAAAGACTCTGATGCTGAGAGGGATTGGGGGCAGGAGGAGAAGGGGACGACCGAGGATGAGATGGCTGGATGACCTCATGGACTCGATGGACGTGAGTCTGAGTGAACACCGGGAGATGGTGATGGACAGGGAGGCCTGGCGTGCTGTGATTCATGGAGTCGCAAAGAGTCAGACACGACTGAGTGACTGAACTGAACTGAAGCAGGATGATTAGAAGAAGAATAGTTTATTTTTTTCAAGAAGTTGTAATGGAATGTGCACCTTTTCCACATTTTGCCCAAATATTGCACATTTTCTTGGGAATGGTAAATTAAAGCAAACATGCATATGACTATTGTATTCTTTTAAATCCATCCAATAAAATGTAATTAAATATTTCAGGTTGACAAACTCAAGAAATATTCTTTGTTGCTTATAGATTGTCTGTCATATATTCATGTTTAGTTTTTGTTGTTTAGATGGTAATTCTTGTAACAGTGTATTCTAAATCATCAGTTCAAGGATGCGATGGTGCAAACAGCAATTCAGTAAGCCCTGGAGTAATTCTGAAGAGCATTGTCTTTAGACTACATTTCAACTGACAAAAAAAAAAAAAAAAAAAGAAAGAAAGAAAGAAAGAAAAAAGAAAAGTCAGACTAAAGCTGTTTTTATTTTAACTTTACAAATTAGGAAGCTTTAGCTTTTCTTTCACAGTATTTCCAACATACAACCATCAAATAAAATAAAAATAGCAAATAACATTTAGATCTCTACTAACAATCAACAATGAGATTGCTATAGTAACTAGTCAGTAACACTTGTCTGAAAGATTTAAAAATTAAAAATAAGACTATTTAAACTAGAATCAAAATATCTAATGCCTCTGAATAAATCTGAGAAACTATACACAAAACCTCTATGGAGAAAACTATGCAATTCTATTGAAAGATATTGCTGAAAACTCTAACAAGTGAACATATTTACCAATATCATGACTTGGAAAGCTCAAAATGTCAACTTATATCAAATAGAAATACAGATTATATTCCATACCTTATGATAAATGTCATGTTTTGGGGAGGGTGACTGAATAAATTTAATACAGTCATTTTAAAAAATATGAAAAAATATAAATTTTGAGTCTAACTCAGATAATCTAAAGAAGAAAAAAATGATAAAAGTGTTCTACTGAATGATAATATTTATCACATTCTATAGTTATTAAGTAGGACTTTATCAAGATTAGGCCAGACAGATCTGTCATCATTTGCTCCACACATGAACCACCACTTTTTAAAAATAGTTTTATTGGAAATCATATATATATAGTTTACGGTTGCTTCTATGTAACACTAGGTAGTGACAGTTTATAACCCACAGTCTAAAATAGTTCCCATCTGACCTTTTAAGGTACAGTTTGCCAACCCCTGAACAAGACAAATATTCAAAAGCAAGAAGAAGGAAGCAAACTAAAGAATCCAGAATAATGCATATATACATATTGATGTAGCTCTTCATAGAACCATTCAACTTCAGCTTCTTCAGCATTACTGGTTGGGGTATAGACTTGGATTACCGTGATATTCAATGGTTTGCCTTGGAGACGAACAGAGATCATTCTGTCGTTTATGAGATTGCATTCAAGTACTGCATTTCGGACTCTTTTGTTGACCATAATGGCTACTCCATTTCTTCGGAGGGATTCCTGCCCACAGTAGTAGTTATAATGGTCATCTGAGTTAAATTCACCCATTCCTGTCCATTTTAGTTCACTGATTCCTAGAATGTCGACGTTCACTCTTGCCATCTCTTGTTTGATCACTTCCAATTTGCCTTGATTCATGGACCTGACATTCCAGGTTCCTATGCAATATTGCTCTTTACAACATCGGATCTTGCTTCTATCACCAGTCACATCCACAACTGAGTATTGTTTTTGCTTTGGCTCCATCCCTTCATTCTTTCTGGAGTTATTTCTCCACTGATCTCCAGTAGCATATTGGGCACCTACTGACCTGGGGAGTTCCTCTTTTGGTATCCTATCATTTTGCCTTTTCATACTGTTCATGGGGTTCTCAAGGCAAGAGTACTTGCCATTCCCTTCTCCAGTGGACCACGTTCTGTCAGACCTCCCACCATGACCCGCCCGTCTTGGATTGCCCCGCAGGCATGGCTTGGTTTCATCGAGTTAGACAAGGCTGCGGTCCTAGTGTGATTAGATTGACTAGTTTTCTGTGAGTGTGGTTTCAGTGTGTCTGCCCTCTGATGCCCTATTGCAACACCTACCATCTTACTTGGGTTTCTCTTACCTTGGGCATGGGGTATCTCTTGGAATGCGGAATGAAGCAGGGCAAAGGCTAATAGAGTTCTGACAAGAAAATGCACTGGTCATAGCAAACACCCTCTTCCAACAACACAAGAGAATACTCTACACCTGGACATCACCAGATGGTCAACACCAAAAGCAGATTGATTATATTCTTTGCAGCCAAAGATGGAGAAGCTCTATACAGTCAACAAAAACAAGACCTGGAGCTGACTGTGGCTCAGATCATGAACTCCTTATTACCAAATTCAGACTTAAATTGAAGAAAATAGGGAAAACCGCTAGACCATTCAGGTATGACCTAAATCAAATCTCCTATGACTATACAGTGAAAGTGAGAAATAGATTTCAGGGCCTAGATCTGATAGATAGAGTGCCTGATGACCTATGGAATGAGGTACGTGACATTGTACAGGAGACAGGGATCAAGACCATCCCCATGGAAAAGAAATGCAAAAAAAGAAAAATGGCTGTCTGGGGAGGCCTTACAACTAGCTGTGAAAAGAAGAGAGGTGAAAAGCCAAGGAGAAAAGGAAAGATATAAGCATATGAATGCAGAGTCCCAAAGAATAGCAAGAAGAGATAAGAAAGCCTTCTTCAGCGATCAATGCAAAAAAATAGAGGAAAAGAACAGAATGGGAAAGATTAGAGATCTCTTCAAGAAAATTAGAGATATCAAGGGAACATTTCATGCAAAGATGGGTTCGATAAAGGACAGAAATGGTATGGACCTAACAGAAGCAGAAGATATTAAGAAGATGTGGCAAGAATACATGGAAGAACTGTACAAAAAAGATCTTCACGACCCAGATAATCATGATTATGTGATCACTAATCTAGAAACAGACATCTTGGAAAGTGAAGCAAGTGGGCCTTAGAAAGCATCACTACGAACAAAGCTAGTGGAGGTGATGGAATTCCAGTTGAGCTGTTTCAAATCCTGAAAGATGATGCTGTGAAAGTGCTGCACTCAGTATGCTAGCAAATTTGGAAAACTCAGCACTGGCCACAGGACTGTAAAGCTCAGTTTTCATTTCTATCCCAAAGAAAGGCAATGCAAAAGAATGTTCAAATGACTGCACAATTGCACTCATCTCACACACTAGTAAAGTAATGCTCAAAATTCTCCAAGCCAGGCTTCAGCAATACGTGAACTCTGAACTTGCTGATGTTCAAGCTGGTTTTAGAAAAGGTAGAGGAACCAGAGATCATATTGCCAACATCCACTGGATCATGGAAAAAGCAAGAGATTTCCAGAAAAAAATCTATTTCTGCTTTACTGACTATGCCAAAGCCTTTGACTGTGTGGATCACAAGAAACTGTGGAAAATTCTGAAAGAGATGGGAATACCAGACCACCCGACCTGCCTCTTGAGAAATCTGTATGCAGGTCAGGAAGCAACAGTTAGAACTGGACATGGAACAACAGACTGGTTCCAAATAGGAAAAGGAGTACGTCAAGGCTGTATATTGTCATCCTGCTTATTTAACTTCTATGCAGAGTACATGATGAGAAATGCTGGACTGGAAGAAACACAAGCTGGAATCAAGATTGCTGGGAGAAATATCAATAACCTCATGTGCAGATGATACCACCCTTATGGCAGAAAGTGAAGAGGAACTAAAAAGCCTCTTGATGAAAGTGAAAGAGGAGAGTGAAAAAGTTGGCTTAAAGCTCAACATTCAGGAAATGAAGATCATGGCATCTGGTCCCATCACTTCATGGGAAATAGTTGGAGAAACAGTGTCAGACTTTATTTTTTTGTGTTCCAAAATCACTGCAGATGGTGATTGTAGCCATGAAATTAAAAGACACGTACTCCTTGGAAGAAAAGTTATGACCAACCTAGATAGTATATTCAAAAGCAGAGACCATACTTTGCCAACTAAGGTCCATCTTGTCAAGGCTATGGTTTTTCCTGTGGTCATGTATGGATGAGAGATTTGGACTGTGAAGAAGGCTGAGCGCCGAAGAATTGATGCTTTTGAAGTGTGGTGTTGGAGAAGACTCTTGAGAGTCCCTTGGACTGCAAGGAGATCCAACCAGTCCATTCTGAAGGAGATCAGCCCTGGGATTTCTTTGGAAAGAATGATGCTAAAGCTGAAGCTCCAGTACTTTGGCCACCTCATGTGAAGTGTTGACTCACTGGAAAAAACTTTGATGCTGGGAGAGATTGGGGGCAGGAGGAGAAGGTGATGACCAAGGATGATATGGCTGGATGGAATCATGGACTCGATGGACGTGAGTCTGAGTGAACTCCGGGAGATGGTGATTTACAGGGAGGCCTGGCGTGCTAAGATTCATGGGCTCTCAAAGAGTCGGACACGACTGAGCGACTGAATGGAACTGAAGCAGGATGACTAGAAGGAGAATAGTTTATTTTTTTCAAGAAGTTGTAATGGAATGTGCACCTTTTCCACATTTTGCCCAAATATTGCACATTTTCTTGGGACTGGCAAATTAAAGCAAAGATGGATAGGACTATTGTATTCTATTAAATCCATCTATTAAAATGTAATTAAATATTTCAGATTGATAAACTCAAGAAATATTCTTTGTTGCTTATATATTGTCTGTCATAAATATATTCATGTTTATTTTTGTTATTTAGGTGGTAATTCTTGTAACAGTGTATTCTAAATCGTCAGTTCAAGGATGCGATCGTGCAAACAGCATTTCAGTAAGCCCTGGAGTAATTCTGAAAAGCCTTGTCCTTAGACTACATTTAAACAGAAAAAAAAAAAAAAAAAGTCAGACTAAAGCTGTTTTTATTTTAGCTTTACAAATTAGGAAGCTTTAGCTTTTCTTTCACAGTATTTCCAACATACAACCATCAAATAAAATAAAAATAGCAAGTAACATTTAGATCTCTGCTGGCAATCAACAATGAGATTGCTATAGTAACTAGTCAGTAACAGTTGCCAAAAAGAAACCAGTCCATTCTGAAGGAGGTCAACCCTGGGATTTCTTTGGAAGGAATGATGCTAAAGCTGAAGCGCCAGTACTTTGGCCACCTCATGCGAAGAGTTGACTCATTGGGAAAGACTCTGATGGTGGGAGGGATTGGGGGCAGGAGGAGAAGGGGACGTCCGAGGATGAGATGGCTGGATGGCATCACGGACTCAATGGACGTGAGTCTGAGTGAACTCCGGGAGATGGTGATGGACAGGGAGGCCTGGCGTGCTGCTATTCATGGATTCGCAAAGAGTCGGTCATGACTGAGTGACTGAACTGAACTGAACTGACATATTGATATATGACCTAGATAAAACTACAGAACAATTGTAAAAAGAAGGACCACCACATCAGGGCATAAATACAAACCCTCGCACATACGCACACAGATGCACACAATACACAGAGCAATTCTACAGGCCTCATGTTACTAATATTAAAGAGAAAATGATGTCATTAGAAGATACTATGAAAGAGTAGCAATAGATTTCTTAAATGGCACATTAAAAAAATTTATGTGTAAATGAAAAAGTTTGTAAATTTGACTACATTAAGGGCATATAATGAAGACACAAAATTTAAAAACTGAGAAGCAAGCCATATGGTAGGAGAAGAGATTTGCCACACATTTAACAGTTGAAGGGATTATATTAGTATTATTTTTACAATTTAAATATTTTAGAAAGAAAAATAGATAATCTGATTGATAGAAAAATTCATAGCGAAGAAAAAAGGAAGGAAAAAATGAAGACAGGGATGATGGAAAGGAGATTTCCTAAAAGGAATTCTTATAAATTCTTCAGAAATAACTACATATAGATGGTCAAATATTAAAAACAGGGAACAAATATAGTTAGTATTTGATGAATTCCGAAGTAAAACCACAATTATATACAGGTTGCATATCCAAAAGACTAAAATTTTAAAATACATAGTCTGAAAATATCAAATTGAAAAGAATTTGGAGCAATCAGAAATTACACTGAGTAGAAATATAAACAAGTCCAGAAGGGTTGCACATTGATTTTGAAGGCCAAAAACATATTATTTTGTATAGTTGAGAATTCATGTATTCTTCAATTCAGCAAATCTATGTAAACACTTTTTAAAATTTTTCTTGCAGAAGCATGCTTATTTGCACTAAAATGTATGTACTGGTATGTTCATGGTATCATGATAAATTAAGTTGGAGCAACTCAAGATCAAGAATAAAATGGACAAATAACGATTCATTTTTACAAAGGAATACCTTGAGCAATAAAAATTATGAATTATATTTATAATAATAACTTAGATGAATTTGTAATTATTATGCCAAGTGGAAGAAGACAGAAACAAAATTAATACATACTGGAGAATTTAATTGCTATAAAATTTGAAAAAAGATGGAACTATAGAGTAGTTGCATTTTGGTTGCATTTGTATTTTATACACATTTTGTATAACATTAAAATTTCTAGCAGAAAAAATGACAAAAGATATTACACATGATTTATGGAAGAGAAAATCTGAATGACTGATAAAAATAAGAAAGAATACTCAACATCACTGATAATCAGAAAAATTCAAATTAGAACTTGATATACATTTTAACACTTGTTAAGCCTGAAAGATTGAAAGTTTAATAACATTTGTTTAAACCAGTGCTGAATATAACATTTAAATTGCTATTGGGAGTGTAAATTGTTAAAATCACTTTGGAAAGCAATTCGATTCTACATAATTAAAGTTTTGAGAATGTGCACTCTTTGAAATCCAGTTATTCTTCTTTTAGAAATCTACATTGTGAAAATCTTTTCCACAGGGGGACAAGGGGACAGATTCATGAATGTTCACTGCAGTACTCTTAGCATTATGAGACAATGTACAACTAATGCAGCCATCTATCAACAGAAGGATGAAAAATAAATACTTCTTTATTCAGCAAAAAGGTGTATCAGTTAAAATCAATAAACCAGCTCCATGTACAAAGACATAAGTATATATATATTTAAAAACCTAACATGGAAAAAATGACTTGCAGGCTATTTAGTGTATGACAGGCAAACTCATTCCTTCCAACAGTATAAGTGAGAGATTAAATGCATAGTTACAGATAAGTAGGTTTCTTTACTGTCCCAGTTAATTAAAAGGGGTTCATCAGGCAAAATGAGGATGGGAAGGCAATGCTAGAGACTCATTTATTAGGAGTAGATGTGACATTTTCTTATTGGGAAATAGAAGAATGAATTCTTCAGGAAAATTGTCATTTTTTACTAGCTTGTTTTGAGTTCCCATTTGAGATTTATGGCACAATTTAAATGGAGCCCAGTCAACAGAGTTCTATGATTTTCACCAGTCAAATCCAGCTGTTGATATGAAGATACAGAGTAAGTAAAGTTTGTGCATATTGGGATCTAAGATTTTCCAGGCAAGGTGATAGCATAGGGAGTGAGGTACAACAATAAAGAGTTTATAAACTGGATGAAATCTAAATTAGAAAGTAGGAAAAAAAAATGAAGACATGAATAGTTGAAAAATGGAACAGCTGTAATTGTTGATAAAACAGATATTTTTGCTTTGATTGTACTGGTTTAAAGGAGCAGAAAGAGTATATTTGGTTAAAAGACTTACATGTGTGAAGTTGGTATTTCATATATGATGTGGTTAGCAAGGACAATGTCTAGGACATGTGAGGTAAATAAAGTGGAATTAATAAATAGATTGCTGGAAGTGCAGATGCTGAAAACCTAGGAGGCCAGGGATCTGGACAGATCATCACTGTAAATTTAGACCTTGTCATGAATAATTCCAAAAATACTGGCATGAGAGAAGGTGGTAAACTAGGTGAAAGAATGAGAATTCAAGCATGAAGAGGAATGAGAAATGTTAATAGATGTCAGCATCAAAGAGAACTAGGAGATAGTAAAGTCTAATGGCACCACTTGAAAGGAGCTTTGGTTTTTGATACATAACAAATGGTCTGGTGGGTAAAATGAAATACAAAGGAACTCCACAATTTGGTAGGTGCTCAATATGCTACAGGATATCAGTGGAGAAATAACTCCAGAAAGAATGAAGGGATGGAGCAAAAGCAAAAAAAAAAAAAAAAAAAGTACTCAGTTGTGGGTGTGATTGGAGATAGAAGCAAGGTCAGATGCTATAAAGAGCAATATTGCATAGGAACCTGGAATATTAGGTCCATGAATCAAGGCAAATTGGAAGTGGTCAAACAGGAGATGGCAAGAGTGAACGTCGACATTCTAGGAATCAGTGAATGAAAATAGATTGCTTGGGTGAATTTAACTCAGATGACCATTATATCTACTACTGTGGGCAGGAATCCCTCAGAAGAAATGGAGTAGCCATCATGGTCAACAAAAGATTCGAAATGCAGTACTTGGATGCAGTCTCAAAAACGACAGAATGATCTCTGTTCCTTTCCAAGGAAAACAATTCAATATCATGGTGATCCAAGCCTATGCCCCAGCCAGTAACACTGAAGAAGCTGAAGTTGAATGGTTCTATTAAGACCTACAAGATCTTTTAGAACTAACACCAAAAAAAGATGTCCTTTTCATTATAGGGGACTGGAATGCAAAAATAGGAAGTCAAGAAACACCTGGGGTAACAGGCAAATTTGGCCTTGGAATAAGGAATGAAGCAGGGCAAAAGCTAATAGAGTTTTGCCAAGAGAACACACTGGTCATAGAAAACACTCTCTTTCAACAACACAAGAGAAGACTCTACACATAGACATCATCAGATGGTCAACACCGAAATCCCAAAGAAAGGAATTGCGAAAGAATGGTCAAATTACTGCACAATTTCACTCATCTCACACGCTAGTAAAGTAATGCTAAAAATTCTCCAACCCAGGCTTCAGCAATACATGAACCGTGAACTTCCAGATATTCAAGCTGGTTTTAGAAAAGGCAGAGGAACCAGAGATCAAATTGCCAAGATCCGCTGGATCATCAAAAAAGCAAGAGAGTTCCAGAAATACATCTACTTCTGCTTTATTGACTATGCCAAAGCCTTTGACTGTGTGGATCAGAAGAAACTGTGGACAATTCTTAAAGAGATGGGAATACCAGACCACCTGACCTGCCTCTTGAGAAATGTATATTCAGGTCAAGAAGCAATCATGGAACAACAGACTGGTTCCAAATAGGAAAAGGTGTATGCCAAGGCTGTATATCGTCACCCTGCTTATTTAACATATATGCAGAGTACATCATGAGAAACACTGGGCTGGAAGAAGCACAAGCTGGAATCAAGACTGCTGGGAGAAATATCCATAACCTCAGATATGCAGATGATACCACCCTTATGGCAGAAAGTGAAGTGGAACTAAAAAGCCTCTTGATGAGAGTGAAAGAGGAGAGTGAAAAAGTTGGCTTAAAGCTCAACATTCAGAACACTAAGACCATGGCATCTGGTCCCATCACTTCATGGGAAATAGATGGGGAAACAGTAGAAAGAGTGTCAGACTTTATTTTTTTGGGATCCAAAATCGCTGCAGATGGTGATTGCAGCCATGAAATTAAAAAACGCTTACTCCTTTGGAGGAAAGTTATGATCAACCTAGATAGCATATTAAAGAGCAGAGACATTACTTAGCCAACAAAGGTCAAGGCTATGGTTTTTCCAGTGGTCATGTATGGATGTGAGAGTTGGACTGCAAAGAAAGCTGAGCACTGAAGAATTGATGGTTTTACATTGTGGTGTTGGAGAAGACTCTTGTGAGTCTCTTGGACTCCAAGGAGATCCAATCAGTCAACCCTAAAGGAGACCAGTCCTGTGTGTTCATTGGAAGGACTGATGCTGAGGCTGAAACTCCAATACTTTGGCCACCTAACGAGTGGCCACCTAAGAGTTGACTCATTGGAAACGACCCTGATGCTGGGAAGGATTGGGGACAGGAGGAGAAGGAGACAACAGAGGATGAGATTGTTAGATGGCATCACCAACTCGATGCACCTGAGTATGAGTGAACTCCGGGAGTTGGTGATGGACAGGGAGGCCTGGAGTGCTGTGATTCATGGGTTCACAAAGAGTCGAAGATGACTGAGCAACTGAAATGAAGTAAACTGAACTGATACCACTTTGGGCTTCCCAGGTAGCTCAACGGTTAAAAAAAAAAAAAAAATCCACTTGCAATGCAGGAGACTGGAGTTTAATCCCTGGGTCAGCAAGATCCCCTGGAGGAGGAAGTGACAACCCATTCCAATATTCCTGCCAGGAAAATCTCATGGACAGAGGAGCCAGGAAGACTACTGTCCATAAGGTTGCAGAGAGTCAAACAACTGAAGTGACTTAGCAGGTACCGTCTTCAGGCCTTACAGTACATGGAGTATTGAAAGAAAAACAATGACAGCTTCCACTTTGAGGGCTGCATTGGCTGTCATATCTTCAACAAAATAAGATGACAGAGTTTGAAGTGGGGTAGGGATGAGAGCTACTGATAGTGGAAGGTGATGCAAAGGGAACAAAGATTTGAATGTAGGGAAAGAAGGAAAATTGGGTCCCTTCAGGGAATTGATAGAGCTGAATAGGGATGAGTTTCAGTGGTGACGGGTTTGTGGAATGTTTTTTACTGGTGACAAGAACTGCACAGTTATAATATAATTTTCTTGATTATTCTATAGAGAAACTGAATCATCACTTCAAATTAAGGCTTCCCTCATATGCTCTTCTTTTGATTAATATTAGCATAGTATAAGATTAAGTATGAAAACATTTAGCTACTTACAAAATAAAGTTGATGAAATTGAAATACTTTTAATTTCCTTTAGCATAATTTAATATATTTAAGCAAATAGAAACAAATTATTAAATCCTAATACTGTCTACTCTATGTTTGAACACAGTAATTTATAGAATTAAATTATTTATTAAGCTACTGAGATACTGGATGCTTGGGGCTGGTGCACTGAGACGACCCAGAAGGATGGTACAGGGAGGGAGGAGGGAGGGGGATTTAGGAAGGGGAACACGTGTATACCTGTGGTGGATTCATGTTGATGTATGGTAAAACCAATACAATATTGTTAAATAATTAACCTCCAATTAAAATAAATGAATTTATATTTTAAAAAAGGAAAAGAAAAAAAGTTTTTATTTTATTTTGATAGACCACTTAACATGATCTCTAGTTCACTTCAGTTCAGTTGCTCAGTAGTGTCCAACTCTTTGCAACCCCATCGACTACAGCACAGCAGGCTTCCCCGTTCATCACTAACTCCTGAAGTTTATTCAAACTCATGTCCGTTGAGTCAGTGACGCCATCCAACCATCTCATCCTCTGTCGTCCCCTTCTCCCACCGTCAATCTTCCCCAGCATCAGAGTCTTTTCCAATGAGTAATTTCTTCGCATCAGGTGGCCAAAGTACTGGAGTTTCAGCTTCAACATCATTCCTTCCAATGAATATTCAGGACTGATTTCCTTTAAGATGGACTGGTTGGCTTTCCTTGCAGTCCAAGGGATCTCAAGAGTCTTCTTCAACACCGTGGTTCAAAAGCATCAATTCTTCAGTGCTCAGCTTTCTTTATAGTCCAACTTTCACATCCATGCATGACTACTGGAAAAAACCATAGCTTTGCCTAGACGGACATTTGTAGGCAAAGTAACGTCTCTGCTTTTCAATATACTGTCGAGATTGGTCACAACTTTTTCTTCCAAGGAGCAAGCAGCTTTTAATTTCATGGCTGCAGCCACAATCTGCAGTGATTTTGGAGCCCCATAAATTAAAGTCTGTCACTGTTTCCCCATCTATTTCCCATGAAGTGATGGGACCAGATGCCATGTTTTGGTTTTCTGAACGTTGAGCTTTAAGCCAACTTTTTCACTCTCCTTTTTCGTTGTCATTAAAAGGTTCTTTAGGTCTCCTCTATATGCCATAAGTGTGGTGTCATCTGCATATCTGAGGTTATTGATATTTCTCCTGGCAATCTTGATTCCTGCTTGTGTTTTATCCAGCCCAGCATTTATCATGATTTACTGTGCATATAAGTTAAATAAGCAGGGTGACAATATACAGCCTTGACGTAATCCTTTCCTGATTTGGAACCAGTCTGTTGTTCCATGTCCAGTTCTAACTCTTTTCCTGAACTGCATACAGATTTTTCAAGAGGCAGGTCAGCTGGTCTAGTATTCCCATCTTTTTAAGAATTTTCCAGAATTTCTTGTGGTCCACACACTCAAAGGCTTTGGCATAGTCAATAACTCAGAAGTAGATGTTTTTCTTGAACTCTTTTGCTTTTTCACTGATCCAATGCATGTTGGCAATTTGATCTCTGGTTCTTCTGCTTTTTCTAAAATTAGCTTGAACATCTGTAATTTCAAAGTTCACATACTGTTGAAGCCTGGCTTGGATAATTTTGAGCATTACTTTACTAGTGTGTGAGATGAGTGCAATTCTGCAGCAGTTTGAGCATTCTTTGGCATTTCCATTATCTCTATGCTCTTAACAAACTTTTAGTCATACAGTCAGTGTCGTCAGGGCTTCCCAAGTGACACTAGTGGTAATGAACCTGCCTGCCAATGCAGGAAATGCGACAGACACAGGTTCAATCCCTGGGTCAGGAAGATCTCCTGGAAGATCGCATGGAAACCTATTCCAATATTCTTGCTTGAACAATCCCATGGACAGAGGAGCCTGGCAGGGTACAGTCCAGGGAGTTGTGAAGAGTCAAACAGGACTGAAAAGACTTAGCATGCACACATGCACAGGATTGTTAACTGTGGACACAATATTGCACAGCAGATCTCTAGAACTTATTCATCTTGCATAAATGAAATGTATACACTTTGAACATCTCCCCATGTCACTGTCCACATGCCCTGATAGCCACCATTCTAAACTGTGCTTCTTTGAATTGACTATTTTAGATAGCTTATAAAAATATAATCATGCAACATTTGCTTTACTGTAACTGACATTTCACTTAGCATAATGTCTTTCAGGTAGTTACATGTAGCTATGTATGGCAAGAATTCCCTCTAAAGTCTTTAAATTTAATATTTGGAAATGCCTTAAGAGGTTTTCAATTTCTCCAAAATAACATGGTTTTCAATGGACATTAATCTTAAAGTCAGATAAGCTGAGAATGAACTACATGTTCTTCCATCTAATAATGATAGGCTCTTTTGAAGATCACTAAACTAGTTCTTCATTAATAAAATGAGAAATATATAATTATTAGGATTAAATGAATCATGTAGAATCCCTGGTCCTATTTGGTGAATAAGATGTTGGTCCCTCTAAATATCCTGGAAATTAAAAATGTAGTACCTACTTAGGGTAGTATAAAGAGATTAGATGTTAAGATTATTTAAAGGGAGGACCAAGATTATATTATTGACTTCAGTCTCCACTTGATTCTGACTAGATAGACAGATGTTTTCATTTAGAAAACATTATGTATTCAGTGTCTACTTAATAAACTTAAATGTCTCGGTTAGTGAAAATAAAACAATGACCAGGAGAAAATATTATTCTCCTAACAATATGTAAGGAATTTCTCTTAGGGAAAGATGATCTTATCCACTTTGATTAGAAAATTCCTATATAAGCCTGCTTGAGTTAGAAGCTCACCTGTATTGGATTCACCTGCCTTAGATATAAGAGATTGGCAGAGGAAGGAGTGTTTACTAATTCTTTCCGAGTCCAAAGAAAAAAGGAGATTGAGACTACTTTAATTGTAGTCAAAGGCTTGAACTTGGTAAATTGTGATCTTTCTCTTGCCCCTTAAAACTCTCCAAGAAAGTTACAAATTCATAAAAAATAGATGTAAGAAGCCCTCCTTCCTTTTTCTTTGAATAAAGTAGGGTAAGATGAGTATGTGGCCAAGGAGAGTCAGTGCCTCTTTTTTTCTAGAGTAGAGAGAGGGACTTGAGGAGAGAAGTTACCAAAGATCTAAAGTATTAGGAGGGAGGCTCTAAAATATATTTGCCAAAATCTTAAAGGTCAGAGACTCCCTCTTTTAAGAGGGATGGCAGTACTACCCTAAATCTCAATTTCTGCCTCTAAACAGAGAGCTTTTTGAAATACTGCACTGTACTTCCTTCTGTTCAACTGTCTTTTGGAGGACTCTCATAGTTGTTCTTTTTTACTTCAGTTAGTGATTATAAACAGTGAATTTCCCCTAGGCATACTCTCTCCACTACAGCAGTAATTGACATGTGCAACCAGTCTTTGGGGACTCATTGAGGCTCTGAATTCCTTTAAAAGTGTTCTTATAGCAACACAGAGTCTTAGAACCCCTCCTAATTCACTTGTACAGATCACTTGCCTCTGGGAGTAGCTATTATTCAATATTTTTTTTAATCATAAAATCTTCTTTTAAATTTCTTCTTATAAACTACATAAAGGAATAAACAAAGCTACATTCTGATTAAGTTCATAAAATACTAGGGAGCTGATATTGAATAAAAATAACATACATGTTATGCTTTACTGCCAAGAACTGTGTTCATATGCTTTATCTTATTTTGCAACAATCCTGTTAGTCACACATGTGCTTTTATCTTTATTTTACAAGTGAAAAGACAGATTCAAAATGCAATGGGCTTGCCCAATATTACTACTGAGGACTGAGTGGAAATAAGACTCATCCAGGAAACTGTTGCCAAAGCTAAGGTTCTGGAGACAATGAAATGAGTTCTCTCTATGTGCACACAAATGCCATGTATAAACTGCAATGGTCATTTCTGTCAGTCAGATTCAGTCACCTCTTGTCTTACTTTTAATTGTTTGATAAGTATTTAAGTAGAGTAATAATGTTTAAGCATGAAATGATGCCTATTTTTTTCTTATGGCCAGTGTCCCTTTTGACATTTTTAGAGTAATTTTAGGTTTAAAGCCATGTAATGATCTTGTCCTAGGTTGCACAGTTGAGAAAGATAAAGAGGAAGAGGTAAACTAATGACAGATTCTAAAATAAATTTTAAGGGTAGGTTCTTGACTTTTGGTTATTTTGAGCAGCAATAAATTTGCAAAGGAAAATTTGGCTATAAACCAAATAGTGCTCGATTTATAGACAAAAATTCTAGAGTAAAGCAGAATATGAATATAGATACAGGAGTTCAAAAAGAATAGCAATGTCCAGCCTCCATTTGACCAAATGTGTTTTTTTTTTTTTTTTTTTTTTTTTTTTTTACTTCCATTAGGGTGTAGAAAATCAATATTGACAATTTTGTTAAGAACATATTTTTATTTTTTTAATTTGTATTAGGTATGAGTTATTTGAAGTCACTCTAGTAAGGTGTAAACCATCTCTGAATACCTAGTTGTAAAAACTGAATATGAAATATTAAGTCATGTTCACTGTGTTCATCACTTCATGTCCATTAACTCAAGACTCACAGTAATATAAGATAGATAGCATTATTGTCTGAAGTTTAAAATAAGAATAACTGGCAATATTAATATTTCATGTCCAGAGTTGGACATTACTGAAGTGACTTAGCACACCAGGACACATACAGAAATATAAATGGAAAGAGAGGAAGTATAATTTTCATATCTATGTTATTTTATTTTCTTAGGAGCTGTGAGATGGACCTATGTAGTTTACATAGCTGTAGTTCATTTGTTTTTATTGCTAGATAGTGTTTCTTGTATAAACATCACACACTTTATTCATTTGTGGTATTATTGATAGGTAATATCTTCATTCTTTTTAAGTTTTTCATTATTATTATTACTGTAAACGTGCACACATTTTTTAAGAATAAACCTAGGAGTTAATATAACTTTTTAATGTTGGTCATTGTGCTCAGTGTTTAGTGGTATATGTTTGGGGTTTAAATTTTTATTTTTCTAATTATTATTAAAGTTGAGCACTTTTTCATAGGACAGTTGGAAATCTTCTTATAAAATGTCTTTTCAAGTTATTTGGACACTTTTTTGGACATGTTTCTTATTTTTAATAATAAATTATATAATCTAATTCAAGTACTTTGCTTGATATTTTTTTTAAAGTAAATATTCCCAAACAGTTCAGAAACACCTTGCTAATGTTTAGCAAATATTTTGCTATGCTGTTAAATTAAAATTGCTCCTATTGGGCTAAAATTTAGATTATATAAACTCTAATGAGTTTAGAGAGAATTGCATCTTTTTAATATTGAGTCATCCAACAAATAAATAAATCACAATAAGTTTATGAATTAATTTTAATCTTTCAACTATGAGTGTATGTCATGTTACTCTTTGTTGACGCTTAGATATTGATAAAAATCTTGGAAGTGGCCACACTAAATCACTAGAATTGCTTGATTGACAAAGGCATAGTCTGATTTTTAGTCATACAGAAATTCAGTAATTCAGTCTTTACTATGTTCTTATTTTTTAAATTAATATAGCTTTTGTTATTTAAAATAATCTCTATCAGCCAAAAATCTGATATATGTTGTATTTAAGTATGTTGTCTCTATGACTTTAAAACTAATGTGATCCTTGCAAATAATTTTGGCTCTTCATTCAGTAACTTAACCCATGATATATTTTCTTTATTTCCCAAATGGAAAAGCAATTTTCTCACTAAAAATAACTTAACCTTTTTAAAATTTTATACTTAATAAGTGTTATTATATGATAGTTTATATTTCTTTGGTACATAATTTAAAGTTTAAAAGTTAGCAACAAAAGTACAAATGTTATCTGAAATTAAATGACGTGGAACAGGATTTGAAATATTTTTTAAAAATTGTATTTTATTTTACAAGAAAGATATTCATCTTGGAGTTGCTTTGCAAATATTGGCCATACTTATAAAAATGAAATTCCCATAACTTTTGATAGGCTTTAGATAAAAGAACTCTATATTATTTCAGTTGAGCAGTTACATATTACACACTGAGCAAAACACTATCAGATACTGTGAAGGAGCTAGAGAGGTAAAACGTAAAGGTCTGCTGTAATAGGCTTTTACTGAGATGACAAGAAATTAGATAATTAAGAAAAGCTAATAAGGAGTCTTCTTTATGTGATATAAATTACTTGTAATTTTTCAGTCTGCTTTTTCTTTCATCATTTGCTATTTAGATGAAATGGCAACTGGTATCACTTATTACCATATAGTTGTATCATATTCTTCTCCAGAACTATATTCTAAATCAAAAAAATTATAAAGGAAGCATCTGTCACTATTAACAAATGTTTCATTTCTAATAATGACATCTTAAAAATCTAAATAGTTAATGAATCCTTAATTAACAATAATTTGTATTGCTTTCATATGGTTTAGAAGTCCATTTGGAAATACTATATAGATGGAATTAGATCTTTTAAAAAACTAATGACTCTCTCTCTAATTATAAATCTTAGAAATGATCCTAAGGATGTCATAAAATATGTGATCAAATATTTATGCTAAGTAATAATCATGACAATGAAATTTATTTTAGTAAATACTGTCAATGCTCTGTATGTAGATTATATATCAACACACTCTTGATTCGTCTATTATCTAGAAAATCCAACCAATACTAGAATATTGTGCAATTTTTAAGTTGATGATCTCAAAGATAACTTATATATGAAATGTTTATGATATAATTTTGAGTGTAAAAACCATGAAAAAGTGCATATACATTACTGTATTGCAGTTTGTGTGTTAGTGGGATGTGTGCATGTGTGCTTGTATGCTTGCTTCTGTGTGATACGAGAGACACAGAGAGAAAGCTGTCAAAAATTAAGTATAGTCTACTTACTCCTTTGGGGTTTATTAAGATGTGCCACTTGGATTCAGTACCCACAATATCAGCTCACTCTTGCAGGAAAGAAAAACTAAAATGGCAAGATAAAACAATCAGTGATAAACTTGGTTGATGACAGCAATGACAGACAATTGGCTTTATTTTCTTGGTTGAACATCCTGTGATGGACAGAAGAAAGAATAAGGACATTAGATCAGCTTAAATCAGTCTTTTCTCTAGTTTGTTTGACAGGGAGGCACAGGTTTCTTGTGGGTTAACTGAGCACCTCAGAAAGTGTTTGAATAAGACTAGACTTTTTGCCTTAACTCAGAGACCTCAGTAGCAAAAGTTATGGAGTGTGGCCCAAGGAGAAAAGGAAGTCAAATAAATCACCCATGTCAGAGAAATATGATATTCAGAAGACACTTGTATGACCCTCTGAAGGATTAGATGTTCTTTTAACATGTCTGTATTCATTTATGATCCTTTCTTTAATTTCTGACCCAAGAAGAGGTTCATGGTTCACCTTTGTAACTCTCCTCCAGCAGTCATGGAATCCATACATTTTCTCAGGAAGTCCTACTAATTTTGCAATGAATGGTATATTTAGAAACCAATATTAAGATGGAGGGATTCTAGATATCTTAGTTTTTTAAGGCTACTATACTAAAAATAAGGAAGATCCCATGGAGGAGGAAATTGTAACCCACTCTAGTATTCCTGCCTGGAACCTGGTGGACTATATATCATGGGGTAGCAAAGAATTGGACACAACTGAACTTGCACTCACACATAACAACAATAGCAAAAATATGATAGACTGGCTGGTTTAAAAAAAGAGAAATTTTTTCTCACAGTTCTGGATCCTGGGAAGTACAAGATTAAGGTGCCTACCTAATATGTGTCTGGTAAGGATATGCTTCAAGGTTCATAGATGGCCAACTTCTCACTGTAATCTCACATGGTGGCTCCCAGAGACCTATGTTAATGGGCATTAATCTTATTCATTAGGATGCCACCCTTATGAGCTAGTTACCTCCTAAAGCATGAGTCCCCAAACCCTGAGCCACAGACTGGTAGCTGTCCATGGCCTGTTAAGAACTGGTTGTACAGCAGGAGGTGAGTAGCCAGTGGGTGAGTTAAGCTTCATCTGTATTTACAGCTGTTTCACATCACTTGTCTGAGCTCTGCCTCCTATCACATCAGTGGTGATATTAGATTCTCATAGGATTGTGAACTTCCCTATGAGCTGCACTTGAGAGGAATCTAGGTTGTGAAATTCTTATGAAAATCATTCTGAAGCCATTCCCCTCTTCCCCTAGGCTTTAGTCGGTGGACAACTGTCTTCCAAAAAGTTTGTTTCTGGTGCCAAAGATGTTGGGGATCACTGTCCTAAAGTTTTCACTTCCAGATTCCATTGTACTGTGATTAGGTTTCAGCACAAAAATTTGGGGGTAGACAAGCAGTCTACAGTACTAAGTATGCTGGTTTGTTATAATTATGTCTTAGTGTTTTCAACAGACAAAGCTAGGGATTGTATCTCTATAGATGATAAAGTATAATACATATTTAATATATACCATGCATATGATAATTTTGACATTGAGTTTCTCAGGTGGTGCTAGTGGTAAACAACCTCCCTGCCAGTGCAGGAGATCTAAGAGATGTGAGCTTAATTCCTGGGTCAGGAAGATCCCCTGGAGGAGTGCATGGCAACCCACTCCAGTACTCTTGCCTGGAGAACCCCATGGACAAAGGAGCCTGACGTACTACAGTCTATGTGGTGGCAAAGAGTTGGACATGATTAGCAAAAACACATAAGGTATATAATTTGGAATTTGAGGTTTTACTATAAATTCATAATTTATAGATTTATATTGAAATCTCAAATTCCATCCCAATACCAAAAGGCTTTCCCTTGTAATTTTCCCATTACACTTTTGTATCTCTTTCTCCCTTATTTGCTTCCTTGGTGGCTCAGATGTTAAAGAATTTGCCTGCAAGGCAGGAAACACAGGTTTGATCCCTAGGTTGAGAAGATCCTCTGAAGAAGGGAATGGATGCCCACTCTAGTGTTCTTGCCTGGAGAATCCCATGGACAGAGAAGCCTGGTGGGCAATAGTTCATAGGGTGGCAAAGAGATGGACACAACTAACACTTTTCTCCCACGTTTAGAATTCTGGCTGTCAGCTCTACCAGTGTATTTACTCATTTACTCAGCACTACAACATATACAAAAGTTATGAAATTGATAAATACATACATTTACAATTTTTGAAACTATTAAGTAATGTTCAAATTTCATTGCAGCTCTTTCAAACTTTTATGAGCAGTGTATGTATTTACTTGGATTATTGAAAATTATTTGATTAGCTATACTTTTTCCTTCTCAGGTATTTGTTATTAGTTTGGTACAGGCACAACTTGGAGACATTGCAGATTCAGTTCCAGACTACTGCAACAAATGAAAGTTGCAATAAAGCAAGTCACACACATTTTTTGGTTTCCCAGTGTATAAAAAAGTTGTTTATACACCAATCCATTAAATATGAAATAACAATATATGTTAAAAAGAATGTACATAATTAAAAATCTTATTGTTAAAAATTCTGACTAACATCTGAGTCTTCAAGAAGTCAAAATATTTTGTTGGAGGGAAAGTCTTGTCTTGATGTTGATGACTGCTATCTGATCAGAGTGGTGTTGCTGAAGTTGGGGTGGTTCTGGCAATTTCTTAAAATTAGACTGAAAGTTGTCACAGTGATTGATCCTTCCTTTTATGGAGGATTTTTCTGTAATATGCAATGCTGTTTGATAGCATTTTATCCATAGTGGAATTTCTTTTAGAATTGGAGTAATCTCTTCAAACTCTGTCACTTTTTAACAATTAAATGCATGTAGTATTCTCAATCCTGTTGTCATTTCAACGATCTTCACAGAATCTTCACCAGCAGTAGTTTTCATCTCAAGAACTCACTTTATTTCCTCATGCATATGAAGCAAATTCTTCTCCCTTCAATTTCTTATGAAATTGTGCAACTCACACACCTTTTGGATTTATTTCTTATCCCACTTCTCTTGCTATTTCCACTGAATGTGCAGTTACTTTCTCCACTGAAGTTCTGAACCCCTCCAAATCATCAAGATTGGAATCAACTTCTTCAAAGCTCATTTTAATATTTATATTTGACTGCTTCCTCTGAATCACAAATGCTCTTAAGGGGATCTAAGATGGTGAATCCTTACCATTTAATTTAATTTTTTCAGATATACTAGACAAATCACTATATCTGTGGCAGCTATAGCCTTATGAAATGTAACCCTTGAAATTAAAACTGAAATGTGATCTTACTTCTTGATCTGAGTTACAAATGAATTTATGTCAGTGGGCATGAAAGGAACATTAATGTTATTGCACATCTCCATCAGAATTCTTGGTTTACTAGGTACACTGTCAATAAGCAGTATTACTTTGAAAGGATTTTTTTTTTTTATTATAGTAATTCTTCACAGTAGGCTTAAACTATTCAGTAAGATATATTGTGAACAGACGTGTTGTAATCCAGGCTTTGCTTTTCCATTTGGAGAGCATAGGAGAATAAATCTAGCATAATTCTTAAGGGTCCCAAGATTTTCTAGATGGCAAAAGAGCATCAGCTTCAACTTTAAGTCACCAATTACATTAGACCCTAAAAAGAGTGTCACTCTGTTCTGTGAAATGTTTAAGCCAGGAATTGACTTCTCTTTACTAGCTATGAACATCTTAGATGGCATCCTCTTCCAATATAAATCTGCTTTGTCTGCACTAAAAATCTGCTGTTTAGTATAGCACCTTCATTTATTATTTTGTCTAGATCTTCTGTATAACTTGCTGCAGTTCTACATCAGCACTTGCTGCTTCACATTGCACAAGATATTATGGAAATATCTTTTTTCCTTAAACTTCATAAATAAACATCTGCTAGCTTCAAACTTTTCTTATGTACCTTCCTCACATCTCTCAGCCTTCATAGAATTGAAGAAAGTTAGTGCCTTGCTCTGGATTCACGTTTGGCTTAAGGAAATGTTGTGATGGGTTTGATCCTACATCCAAACCACTAAAATGTCTCCATTTCAACAATCCATTTTCTTGTCTTATCATTCACATGTGTACACTGGGGTAGCACTTTTAATTTTACTCAAGAATTCTTCTTTTGTATTCACACCTTGGCTAATTGTTAGGCACAAGATGCCTACCTAGGCCTATCTCAACTTTTTTCAATCCTTTCTCACTAAGCTTAATCAAGTCTGCTTTTGTAGCACTTTTTCACCTTCTTCATCCAATTCCCCTTCCCTCACCCTCTGTCTCTGGTAATGAAAAATCTGATCTCTTTTTCCATAAGTTTGTTTGTATGCCTTGTTGTTTGTTTTGAAGTATAATTGACATACCATGCTGTATTAGTTCTTATTATACAACATGAAGATCTGAGCTGCACCGGAGAACGTGGAGCTTATTGAAGCAATTTGGATTTAAGAAGACTTCTCAAAGTGGAAAGCTGAAGAATGACTGAGTCAGCATCACTGATTCTACTCCCTTGGGTATCACTGATAGAGAAGCTTAGCAGAGCACCTCGTATTTTCTTGTTGGATCAAAGAGAAAGGTTCTCAACCATGCCTGAAATAGAAACAAATCACAGAGACTCTGAATTGTTTCCCCACCCTCTGATGTTCAAGGAATTACAGAACTTGATAGAACAACTTTTAAAAAGACAGGCATCATCCCAGAGGTTAAAGAGAGGAAAGAAATACTCAATAAACTGTTGTGATGCCTTGAAAGGGCAACACTGCAGCACCCAGGCCTAAAACATGTGATTGAAGATCCAGAAGATGAAAAAGTTAGATTATTTCTGTTGGATCCCTATAAAATGTTTACCACTGATGCCTTTGAGGAAGAACTCAGTATTTTAAAGCAGCTTAATGTCAATCCACAGATATTGAAATATAATTAGGAGCTAGCTTATGAAAACTTTAAGTCAGAAGAAATCTTGAGAGCTGTGCTTCCTGAAGGTCAAGATGTGACCTCAGGATTTAGCAGAGTTGGGCACACTGCCCACCTGAAACTTTGAGTTCATCAACTACCTTCAGTTCAGTTCAGTTCAGTTGCTCAGTCGTGTCTGACTCTTTGAGACCCCATGAATCGCATTATGCCAGGCCTCCCTGTCCATCACCAACTCCTGGAGTTCACTCAGACTCACGTCCATCGTGTTAGTGATGCGATCCAGCCATCTCATCCTGGGTCGTCCCCTTCTCCTCCTGCCCCCAAAACCTCCCAGCATCAGAGTCTTTTCCAATGAGTCAACTCTTTGCATGAGGTGGCAAAAGTACTGGAGTACTGGAGCTTTAGCATCATTCCTTCCAAAGAAATCCCAGGGCTGATCTTCAGAATGGGTTGGTTGGACCTCCTTGCAGTCCAAGGGACTCTCAAGAGTCTTCTCCAACACCACAGTTCAAAAGCATCAATTCTTTGGCGCTCAGCCTTCTTCACAGTCCAACTCTCACATCCACACATGACCACAGGAAAAACCATAGCCTTGACTAGACAGACCTTAGTCGGCAAAGTAATGTCTCTGCTTTTGAATATGCTATCTAGGTTGGTCATAACTTTTCTTCCAAGGAGTAAGCATCTTTCAACTACCTTACAAGCATTTAATTGGCCAAGTTATGATTGGCAAAAATCCAAGAATCACATCGGCAGTAAACAAAATCAATAATATTGATATTCCTGAAATTTCCAAATGGAAATACCTGGAGAGGAGAATACGGTGACCAAGGTTTGAAAAAACAATAACACCTATGAATTTGATTTTTCAAAATCTACTGGAATCCTTATGTTTCAACAGAACACAATCATATCACAGAACTTCTCAAACCTGGAGATGTCCTATTGATGATGGGACTGGGGGCTTGGCCATTCCAGCAGCAAAGAAACACTGCACTGCGTTTGCTAGTGATGCCAATCCTGAATCTTATAAATGGCTACTGTGCAACTGTAAATCAGATAAAGTGGACCAAAAGGTAAAAGTCGGATGGGAAAGATTTCCTGCAAGGACCAGTCAGAGAAGAGTTAATACAGCAGCTGAAGCCACTGTCAAAAGGAAGAAAACACTCTGTGTACATTGTCATGAATTTGACAGCAAAGGCTATTGAGTTTCTCACCGCTTTCAAAGCACTCTTAGATAGCAGCCATGTGACAGCAAGATCCTTCCCACCGTGCACTGTTACAGCTTTAGCTAATCCAGCTAAGGATGTTCAGCAACGAACTGCAACTGTGTTAGGCATCTCCTAGGAAGCATGCGGTTCAGTTCACTTAGTAAAAATTGTGGCCCCTAATAAGGAAACGTTATACGTCACTTCTTGGATTCCTGCTGCTATACTTTACAAGAACCAGACTGTAAATCAGGACAGTCATGAAGATTCACCTCTTAAATGCCAGAGGACAGATAAAGAATTTTAAGAAGAAAAAGCACAAATTATTTCAGTTTCTTAATTGGAAATAGTTTCTCCATCTCCCCACTAGACCTTTGTGATAATGAACTATTGAACACTTTTATTTTACCCTTGCTGGATTCCCACACATACAGCATGGTGTTATTTTCTATGCATTGTCTAAATGATCACCAACATAAGCCTAGATATGTTATATTACCACAAAGATATTATTACTTCATTCTTGACTATATTCTCCACTCTATTGTTTTATACTTGTGACTCATTTGTTTTGCAGTGGAAATCGATACCTCTTAACGTCCCTTGCTTATTTTTTTCCTCTCTCCCACCAAGCACCATGAAAACCACATGTTTTTTCTCTGCATCTATGACTGTTTCTGTTTTGTTATGTCTCTTCAGTATTTTGTCATTTAGATTGCACACTCATTTCCTCAGTTCAGTTCAGTTCAGTCGCTCAGTCATGTTCGACTCTTTGTGACCCCATGAACAGCAGCACGCCAGGCCTCCCTGTCCATCACCAACTCCCAGAGTCCACCCACACTCATGTCCATTGAGTCGATGATGCCATCCAACCATCTCATCCTCTGTGGTCCCCTTCTCCTCCTGCCCTCAATCTTTCCCAACATCAGGGTCTTTTCAAGTGAGTCAGCTCTCTGCATCCGGTGGCCAAAGTATTGGAGCTTCAGCTTCAACATCAGTCCTTCCAATGAACACCCGACTGATCTCCTTTAGGATGGACTGGTTGGATCTCCTTGCAGTCCAAAGGAGTCTCAAGAGTCTTCTCCAATGTCACAATTCATTTCCTACTTTAGCTAAATACCTAAGAGGGTGATTGCTGGACTATATGGTAAGAGTATGCTTCATTTTGTGCCTGAGCTCTTTGTGACCCCATGAGCTGTGTAGCCCACAAGACTCCTCAGTCCATGAAATTTTCCAGGCAAGAATACTGGAGTGGGTTGCCATTTCCTCCTCCAGGGGATCTTCTCAACCCAGGGATTGAACCCGAGTCTCTTGCATTGGCAGGTGAATTCTTTATCACTCTGCCACCTGGGAAGCGCATGTCTAGTTTTGTAAGAAAATTCTAAAATATTCAGAAGTGGATGTACCATTTTTGTATTCCTACCAGCAATGGATGAAAATTTCTATTCTTCTTCACATTGCTTTCTTACTTAGCAATATATTCACAGAATTACCCCATATCAGCTTTTAGCAATTAGTTTTCTTATCTATTTTAACAGGTTCATAATAGTTTACTGTATGTATGTACCATAGTTTATGTGTATTTAGCCAAACTAGTGCTTGTGTGCTGGAGAAGGCAATAGCACCCCACTCCAGTACTCTTGGTTGGAAAATCCCATGGACAGGAGAGCCTGGTGGGCTGCAGTCCATGGGGTCGCTAAGAGTTGGACACGACTGAGCAACTTCACTTTCACGTTTCACTTTCATGCATTGGAGAAGGAAATGGCAACCCACTCCAGTGTTCTTGCCTGGAGAATCCCAGGGACGGCGGAGCCTGGTGGGCTGCCGTCTATGGGGTTGCACGGAGTCAGACACGACTGAAGCGACTTAGCAGCAGCAGCAGCAGCAGTGCTTGTGTGCATTGTGTGCTTCTGTGAGTCCTGCATGGCTGCTTCCAAAGTGGGACTTCCCTGATGGCTCAAACTGTAAAAGATCTACCTGCAATGCAGGGGGCCTGTGTTTGATTCCTGTCTAAACCTAAAGCCAGGAAGTAGATCGTAGAGACATTTATTTGTATATAGGATGAACCTGTTCACACACTCAAAGGCCACTTCAATCATGAAGTCATTCTAAGGATGTTTGCATATTTCCACTGGGTCTGACTCTATATTGCATCCTCTCCTATTGGAATATCTATAAGATTTGATACTATTCCTTATTTGATTTCAGTTCTTATTGGCCCTTTTTACTCTAAGTAACATAATATTTTGTGTATGATTGAACATTGATGTTTCTGTAGATAATTCTGTTTCACTGAAATTATGTTGTTATTTTTCCTTTATATTTGTTGTTGGCAGAACCTTTGGTCCTTGTATTGATCTATAGTGTTTAGCTTATGGCAAACAATTGGTTAGACTGCTCTGATTTGCACAACTTGCATTATTTCTGCAATTTGGAGCCCTTAGCATTAGGGCACTCCTTTCCTTCCTTAAATTTTCTCTGTTTCTCTCTTTTTGCTAAGCAAATCATAGATAATCTCTATAATTTTAACCAGAAAGTTTTTAAATTATATTTGAGTGTTATCTGTTATCTTACAGAGTTTCCTTGGTTGCTTAGATGGTAAAGAATCTGCTCACCATGAGGGAGACCTGGGTTCAGTCCCTGGGTTGGGAAGATCCCCTGGAGAAGGAAATGGCAATCCACTCCAGTATTCTTGCCTGGAGAATTCCATGGACAGAGGAAGCTGGTGGGTTACCTTACATAAGAATTATTTTTGTACACTTTAGAAAGTGAGTTTAAGGTAGCATAAATCCTTCTCTTTTTATTTTGTATCTGAACAAGTCTATTAGTTACTCAGTCATGTCCAACTCTTCGCAATCCCATGGACTATAGCCCACCAGGCTCCTCTGTTTGGTTTATCTTATTTTTGCTGCCTTTTCATGTATTGGACTAAAGGAATCACTGTGCAAAATAGCCACTTCTTTGAATTTAAATAATATTGGAAATACTAAATATTGTTATTTTTACTTATAGTATATTGGACAGAATGGGATACCAAAATATATGAAGTCATCTTTTCTTCCTGTCTTTTTACTTTTGCAGAAGATATTAAGATGAGGTGGCAAGAATACACAGAAGAACTACACAAAAAAGATCTTCAAAACCCAGATAATCACAGTGGCGTGGTCACTCAACTAGAGCCAGACATCCTGGAATGCAAAGTCAAGTGGGCCACAGGAAGCATCACTATAAACAAAGCTAGTGGAGGTGATGGAATTCCAGTTGAGCTATTTCAAATCCTAAAAGATGATGCTGTGAAAGTGCTGCACTCAATATGTCAGCAAATTTGGAAAAGTCATCAGTAGCCACAGGACTGAAAAAGGTCAGTTTTCATTCCAATCCCAAAGAAAGGCAATGCCAAAGAATGCTCAAACTACCACACAATTGCACTCATCTCATACACTAATAAACTAATACTCAAAGCTCTCCAAGGCAGGCTTCAACAGTACATGAACTATGAAATTCCAGATGTTCAAGTTGTATTTAGAAAAGGCAGAGGAACCAGAGATCAAATTGCCAACATCTTTTGGATCATTGAAAAAGCAAGTGAGTTCCAGAAAAAAAATCAACTTCTGCTTTATTTCCCAGATTGGGAAAGAAGTATGTCAGGGCTGTATATTGTCACCCTGCTTATTTAACTTCTATGCTGAGTACATCATGAGAAACACTGGACTGGATGAAGCACAAGCTGGAATCAAGATTGTTGGGAGAAATATCAGTAACCTCACATATGCAGATGACACCACCCTAATGGCAAAAAGCAAAGAGGAACTAAAGAGCCTCTTGATGAAAATGAAAGAGGAGAGTGAAAAAGTTGGCTTAAAACTCTACATTCAGAAAATTAAGATCATGGCATCCAGTCCCATCACTTCATGGCAAATAGATGGGGAAAAAATGCAAACAGTGACAAACCCTAATTTGGGTGGCTCCAAAATCACTGCAGATGATGGGTGCAGCTATAAAATTAAGACACTTGCTCCTTGGGATAAAAGTTATGACCAACATAGACAGCATATTAAAAAGCAAAGACATTATTTTGCCAACAAAGGTTCGTCTACTCCAAGCTATGATTTTTCTCATATTCATGTATGGATGTGAGAATTGGACTATAAAGAAAGCTGAGCACTGAAAAATTGATGCTTTTGAACTGTGGTATTGGAGAAGACTCTGGAGAGTCCCTTGGACTGCAAGAAGATCCAACCAGTTCATCTTAAAGGAAATCAATGCTGAATATTCATTGGAAGGATTGATGCTGAAGCTGAAACTCCAAAACTTTGGCCACCTGATGTGAAGAACTGACTCATTTGAAAAGACCCTGATACTGGGAAAGATTGAAGGTGGGAGGAGAAGGGGACAACAGAAGATGAGATGATTGGATTGAATCACTGTTTCAATGGACATGAGTTTGGGTAAACTCTGGCAGTTGGTGATGGACAGGGAGGCCTGGCGTGCTGCAGTCCATGGGATCGCAAAGAGTCGGACACAACTGAGTAACTGAACTGAATTGAACTGAACTGATGTGTTCTTTAAGTGTTTATTCTTCAAAATATATACCGTTTACAAGATACTGTGTAAGATGCCTCTATTAGGTAATTCTTATATATATTTTGAACATCCATGTTAGAGTCATATTTTCAACATTGAATGAAATAAATTTGTGCATTCTGTTTTTTAGATAGATTTGAATTTACAATATAACAAATCATAGCTTAATATCTATCTCAATGAATTTATAGACTTTGAAAGTATAACAGAATTTTTATTTGACATTATAATGTAGAAGAGCACATGAATTATTTGCCTGTTTGTTTTTTTTTTTTATACATACCTCTCATAAGAGGTGGAAATTTTACTTCAGTGGAAATTTACTGTATGATGAAAATGTATTCCCTCTGATCAAGTACAGAGAATCAAGCCCAAGGCGGCTTGCTTCAATTTTCATTTATTTTCCTTATATTGTCATTCATAGAAGAAAAGAAAAAAAAAAAAAACATAAGCAAAGGACCATTAAGTAAAAACACATTTCATTGAAAATATGTGCTTGTAATGTATTATCTGATCTACGACTTGAAATTCTGCATATTATTACATGACTAGGCTCCAAAATCTCAATAAGTAACTTTTCCACTAAATGCATGCAGAAATATAAAGCCTTTAAAGAAAATAGAGGATACTACACTGAGTCAGAAAAAATATTTCAGTGAAGATTGAATATTCTCCTTCTGACCAGGACAGTAAGGTAATTTTTGCCAAAACACTATCAGTTTTCTCTCAAGGAACATTAAATTGTCAAAACTTTACCACCAAAAATGAATTCATTACTTCACACACTTATTTATCACAAGACATGCATTTAGCACCCAGGATATACAGAACTCCAAGTTAATTGATGGAATGAGTGTATACCAGGTCCCTCTTGTTCTCTTGTTAAAAACAATATGGGAAAGTTTCTATCAATCTCTTGTACCTACAGTATATTATCCTGATACAGTGGGGTAATGATGGTAGTAGAAGATTATAGTTTTCAGCAGTGATAGAACTATCATAAAATTCCTCTGAAATTGTGTAAGATAAAACAGTCGTGTACAATGGCATATTGAACTTTGGATATGTAACCAGATTGAATTGTAGTTTAACACCTCAATCTTTATATTACTGTGTACCCTTGAACCATTGATATACTTCTCTCAGCTCTAACTTCTTTGTATGTAGTGTCAAATAAGCACATTTCTACTCCAAAACAACTTAGACAATGAAGATTAGAGATTCTGACATTCCTTTTGATTCAGTTCTGGTGACAGTGCTATCACATATTCATAGTAGTTATCATCACTAATCTCAGCCACCTCATTTTTCTCTCTTCACACTGACATACTCCACACATTTCCTACTTGATTAAAGACCGTTTTATTTTTATAATATGAATTCATAACTCATCACACACATATATATTTATATATACCTGTATGTATATTTATGTTAAATCAGGGGACTGCAACCTCTGAGATCTAATCCCTGATAATGTGAGGTGGAATTGATGAAATAATAATAGAAGTAAAGTGCACAATAAATGCAATGTGCTTGAGTTACCCGAACATCATCCCCCTACTCTGATTCACAGAAAAATTATCTTCCACAAAACCTGGTGCCAAAATGTTTGGGGATTGCTGTGTTAAATCATCAGTTAAGACACATTGCCACCTACATCTGAAAACATCTCACATTTTACATGTAGTTTTCAATATTACAGTATTTGTATCTATAACCTCTCATCATTTAAAATTTAAACCAGTAAAATTTCCATGGACCAAAATAACTAGGTCAAACATAATTATGTTTATGTACCTAATTATCCAACTAAAGATTTCAAAAATATAATTTAATCTTCAAAATGACTCCCACCATCAAATCACCATCATGGTCCACTGACACAATTCAAGTAACAATCTAAAATTCTAATTATTTTACATTTTTCACAATATTTTCAAAATCATTCTTAATTTTGAGATATTTAATTATTATTTTTAGTCAGTTTGTGAATATTCCTATATAATTTTAATTTGCATAAATCAAACACAGTGCTGTGTGCTTAGATGCTCACTTGTGTCCGATTCTTTGAGATCCTTCAGATTATAGTCCATCAGGCTCCTCTGTGAAAGGGATTTTTCAGACAAGAATACTAGAGTGGGTTGCCATTTCAAACACTCTATAGGCTATCCAACACTATAGATACATATCTGACAATATTTCTTGCTTACCTTCAGTGTGCTGTATATGATGCTGAATTATAGACTGTCTTAGTAGAGATTATGTAGCAAGAGTTAGTGCATCAAGTCAAACTCTGAACCATTTATATTCTAATATCCTTTAGTCTAAATAATATGATGATTATCATCCCGGGACAAGAGAGAATAGCATAGAGATTCTTACACATTCGGAAACTGCATCTTGGAACCATGAAAGTATATAGAACTCAATTTATGTCATATATATATTGCCTTCTATATCTTTTTAGTGTCTAATTTCAAACAAAATTCTATGAACATGTTAATGGTCAGTCAATTCTACAATATTTGTGATGAAAAATAACAGCTTCTCTGCTTCACCTTTTTTTATATATATATATAACATCATTCTCATCAGAACAAACCAAACTTTAATCTCTTTCAAGTAATCGTTTTAGAATTTATATGCATGCCTCTAAGAAACATGTAGTGTTGGAGAAAACTCTTGAGAGTCCCTTGCACTGCAGGAGATCTAAACAGTCCATTCTGAAGGAAATCAGCCCTGGGATTTCTTTGGAAAGAATGATGCCAAAGCTGAAATTCCAGTACTTTGGCCACCTCATGCGAAGAGTTGACTCATTGGAAAAGACTCTGATGCTGGGAGGGATTGGGGGCATGAGGAGAAGGGAACGACAGAGGATGAGATGGCTAGATGGCATCAGTGACTCAATGGATGTGAGTCTGAGTGAACTCCAGGAGTTGGTGATGAACAAGGAGGCCTGGCATACTGCAATTCATGGGGTCACAGAGTCAGACACGACTGAGAGACTGGAGTGAACTGAACTGAAGAAACATGTTAATGTTGCCTCTCTAGAGTTTTAGTTTAAGGCATGAAAGCATGAACTAATCACTTCTGGTATAGAACATGGGTATTTTGTTATCCTTCCACAGGCACATTCCTCTCCCAACCTCAATAATCAACTTACATATTCTTCTCATTCACCTCTTCTTGAAACTTGGTCATGTTGTAATTTTGGTGAGAACACCATTCATTGTTTACTTTGATATGATGTTCCAAATCTTAGTCAAATATGAACTATTTTTTTAAAATCATAAATAACTTTCCTTCTTACACATCTCTTTGTTTTCCTGGAAGTCAGTCATTTGTGTGATTTTTGCTACCTTTATATTACATGCAATTTTCATTAAAAAAAAAAAAAACCCTCTTGCCAGTTATCTAAATATCCTCTGGAAGTTTAGACATAGCACAGAAGTCCACTAGTTAATATCCCCAAGAGAGTATTTTCCAGAGCCCATTTTCCTACACTGATCAAATTAGGCTGCTTTCTCCATCTGTTGTACCATGGCTCCTCCTTTGCTATAATCTAACAATTCCTCTACCTATCTTGATTTTTGCATCTTTTGTTTCTGTGTCATATGTATTTTTTTTCACTTGTTGATAGAGTACAATCCTCCAAAAGCTATCTTTATTTTCTTTCAAAATCTGGTGTGTAGTATCAATACTTTTGGTCAGAAGTAGAATTCCAAGCTGTAAATCCTTTCCTCAGAATTTTGAAGGAAGTGTCCCATAAAATTTCTTTTCCAGTCTTGCCATGAAAATGAAGTCATTCTTGGTACTGAGTTATATGTAGGTTTGTTGTATGTCCCCATTTGCCTGAGACAGTCTTCTTCTATGTCTGTTTTTACAATGTAATTATTAATAGTACCCCCATTTGATGTTAAAAAGGTTATGGTTCATAAAATAAGTTTTATAGTTTTTATATGTATATTAGCACTTACACTGATCTGCAAAATCAATCTCATTTTATCTTTGTCCTGTATTTTCGACAGTTTTGTGATGATACAGTCTGTTTTCATTCATTGTCAGTGTTGTCTTTCCCTCTTAAGAAATGTTCTTACTTCCAATATTCTGGGAGATGGGTCATAGAGGATCCTGCTGTGATTTATGTCAGAGAGTGTTTTGCCTATGTTCTCCTCTAGGAGTTTTACAGTTTCTGGTCTTACGTTTAGATGTTTAATCCATTTTGAGTTTATTTTTGTGTATGGTGTTAGAAAGTGTTCTAGTTTCATTCTTTTACAAGTGGTTGACCAGCTTTCCCAGCACCACTTGTTAAAGAGATTGTCTTTTCTCGATTGTATATTCTTGCCTCCTTTGTAACAGATAAGGTGTCCATAGGTGCGTGGATTTATCTCCGGGCTTTCTATTTTGTTCCATTGATCTATATTTCTGTCTTTGTGCCAGTACCTTGATGACTGTGGCTTTGTAGCAGGGCCTGAAGTCAGGCAGGCTTATTCTTCCAGTTCCACCACCCAGAATATTGGAAATAAAAGAAAAAAATAAACAAATGGGACCTAATTAAAATTAAAAGCTTCTTCACAACAGAGGAAACTATAAGCAAGGTGAAAAGACAGCTTTCAGAATGGGAGAAAATAATAGCAAATGAAGCAACTGACAAACAACTAATCTCAGAAATATACAAGCAACACCTGGAGCTCAATTCCAGAAAAATAAATGACCCAATCAAAAAATGGGCCGAAGAACTAAATGGACATTTCTCCAAAGAAGACATACAGATGGCTAACAAACACATGAAAAGATGCTCAACATCACTCACTATCAAAAAATGCAAATCAAAACCAAAATGAGGTACCATTTCACACCAGTCAGAATGGCTGCAATCCAAAAGTCTACGAGCAATAATTGCTGGAGAGGGTGTGGAGAAAAGGGAACCCTCTTACACTGTTGGTGAGAATGCAAACTAGTACAGCCACTATGGAGAACAGTATGGAGATTCCTTAAAAAACTGGAAATAGAACTGCCTTATGACCCAGCAATCCCACTGCTGGGCATATACACTGAGGAAACCAGAATTGAAAGAGACACGTGTACCCCAATGTTCATCGCAGCACTGTTTATAACAGCCAGGACATAGAAGCAACCTAGGTGTCCATCAGCAGATGAATGGATAAGAAAGCAGTGGTACATATATACAATGGAGTATTATTCAGTCATTAAAAAGAATACATTTGAATCAGTTCTAATGAGCTGGATGAAACTGGAGCCGATTATACAGAGTGAAGTAAGCCAGAAAGTAAAACACAAATATAGTATACTAATGCATATATATGGAATTTAGAAAGATGGTAATGATAAACCTGTATGCGAGACAGCAAAAGAGACACAGATGTATAGAAGAGTCTTTTGGACTCTGGGAGAGGGAGAAGGTGGGATGATTTGGGAGAATGGCATTGAAATATGTGTAATATCATATATGAAGTGAATCACCAGTCCAGGTTCAATGCAGGATGTGTGGGGCTGGTGCACTGGGATGACCCAGAGGGATGGTACGGGGAGGCAGGTTGGAGGGGGATTCAGGATGGGGAGCAAATGTATACCTGTGATGGATTCATGTTGATGTATGGCAAAACCAATACAATATAGTAAAGTAATTAGCCTCCAATTAAAATAAATAGATTTAAATTTAAAAAAGAAATGTTCTTACATATTTCACGGATATTTTTTTCTCTAGATTTTATTTTCTATTTATGAAATTCTCTTATTCTTAAAAGGATTTGTCTTCTAATTTTTCTGCTTTCTCTTTAACTTTTGTTTTTTGTTTTATTTTCTGGGAGGTAACTCCAACTTCATTTTCAGTCTTTTCCTGAGTCCTCTCTTCATCACGTTTTTTAATGTTCAAGAGCAAAGAACCCTTATTTCTGTTTCCTTAATACAAATACTTTACTTGTTCAATGGTTGCAATAACTTCTTTATTTCACTGACTTGATCCTTAATTTAAAATTTTTGAGGATACTTTTAACCTTTCATAATTGGCTTCCTGAAAGTTCCACATTTTTCTGTTTTTTTTTTTTTAATAATATCTTTTAATGTAAAAGGTTTTTCTTGTTTTTCAGTCACTAACCTTTTATTGATTCCCTGAATTCATTATTGAAGGCTAAAAACTTATTACAAGTTCTAATTGTTTGCAGGTAACATATAGACTGGGACCTTTCTGACAGGGTGATATTCCTGGCCCTTAACTTTACAAAATTCCAATGCCAGTTTTTCATTATGTTATTACAAGACATTGAGTATAGCTCCCTATGCTATATTGTTCATTCCTCCAGTTTGCCTATTATATATATATAGTAGTATGTATATATTAATCCTAAACTCTTAATTTATCTTCCTCCCCTCTTTGTAAATTTGTTTTCTATGTCTGTGAGTCTATGTATGCTTTGTAAAAAAGTTCCTTTGTTTTTTCTCCAGTTTGTAGCATCTGTTTACTGTGGGATATTTTCTTTCTTTCTTTCTTTTTTTACTTTACAATATTGTATACATTCTACAAATAAGTAATGTATATTTATTTTTTTTTGTGACCTAGTTCATTTAATGTGATAATCTCTAGGTCCATCCATGTTGTTGAAAGTGGCATTATTTCTTTTTTATGGTTCAGTAATATTCTTCTCTATAAATATACAGCATCTTCTTTATCCATTCATCTATCAATAGATGTTTAGATTGCTTCCATGTCTAGGCTTATTGCAAATAGTGCTGCTATGAACATTAAGGTGCATATATCTTTTTGAATAACCTATTGAAAAACCCTAACCTACTGAAAAACCCTATTCAGTTTTTTAAAGAATCTCCATAATGACTGCAAAAATCTACATGTCCAGCAATAGTGTGTGTGTGTGTGTGTGTGTGTGTGTGTGTGTGTCGTGGGTGGGGTGAGGGGGTTTTTTTCTTCACATCATTCTCTCTAGTATTTATCATGTAGATATTTTGATGATGGTCATTCTGACTGGTGTGAGGGGATACCTCATTGTACTTTTGATATGCATTTCTCTAATAATCAGCAACATTGAGCATCTTTTCATGTACCTGCTATTCATCTTTATGTCTTCTTTGGAGAAATGTCTATTTATGCCTTTGCTCAATTTTTGATTGGGTTGTTTTTATTGATATTGAGTTTCATGCATTTTCTGTACATTTTGGAAATTAATCATTGTCAGTAGTCTTGTTTGAAAATATATTCTCCCAATCCAGAAGTTCTCCTTTCATTTTCTTTATGATTTCCTTTCCTGTGCAAATGCTTTTAAGTTTAATTGGGTCCATTTGTTTTTCCTTGGTTGCTATTGTCCTTTTTAATTTGCTTGCTTTTACTTTATATTTTATATTGGAGTGTAGTTGATTAAAAATGTAGTTTCAGGTTTACAGGAAATTAATTCAGTTATACATATACTTGCATCTATTTTTATTTAATTATTTTCCCATGCATGCTCTTACATAATATTGAGCAGAGTTCCCTATGCTAAACAGTAGGTCCTTGTTGATTATTCATTTTAAATCTATCAGGGCATACATGTCAATCCCAAATTCCCTAACTATTCCTTCCCTCAACTTCACAACTGGTAATCCTAAATTCATTCTCTATATTTGTGAGTCTGTTTCTGTTTTGTAAATAGGTTCATTTGTACTTTTTAAGATCCTTTATGCAAGCAGTATTTTTGTTTATATTTCCATTATCTAGTATTTTTGTTTTTATTTCCATTATCTAGAAGATGGATCCAAAAAATATTACTGTAATTTATGTCAGTGTTCTGCCTATGTCTAGGGCTTTTATAATAATTGGTTTCATATTTACATCTTTAATCAATTTTGAGTTTACTTTTGTATATGGTATTAGACTAATTTCATTGTTTTATAAATAACTATACAGTTTTCCCAACACCACTTATTGAGGAAACTTTTTCTCCATTGTACATTCTTGCTTCCTTTGTTGTAAATTAACTGAGAGTAAGTGTGTGAGTTTATTTCTGAGCGTTCTTCTATCCTGTTCCATTGACTTATATTTCTGTTTTTGTACAAGTACCATACTATTTTCACTTTCATCAAGAGGCTTTTTAGTTACTCTTCACTTTCTGCCATAAGGGTGGTGTCATCTGCATATCTGAGGTTATTGATATTTCTCCCAACAATCTTGATTCCAGCTTGTGCTTCTTCCAGCCAGCGTTTCTCATGATGTACTTTGCATATTAGTTAAATAAGCAGGGTGACAATATATAGCCTTGATGTACTCCTTTTCCTATTTGGAGCCAGTCTGTTGTTCCATGTCCAGTTCTAACTGTTGCTTCCTGACCTGTATATAGGTTTCTTCAGAGGCAGATCAGGTGCTCTGGTATTCCCATCTCTTTCAGAATTTTCCACAGTTTATTGTGATCCAAAAAGTTGGCTTAAAGCTCAACATTCAGAAAATGAAAATCATGGCATTTGGTCCCATCATGTCATGGGAAATAGATGGGGAAACAGTGGAAACAGTGTCAGACTTTATTATTTTGGACTCCAAAATCACTTAAGATGGTGATTGCTGCCATGAAATTAAAAGATGCTTGCTCCTTGGAAGGAAAGTTGTGACTAACCTAGATAGCATATTGAAAAGCAGAGACATTACTTTGCCAGCAAAGGTCCGTCTAGTCAAGGCTATTGTTTTTCCAGTGGTCATGTATGGATGTGAGATTTGGACTGTGAAGAAAGCTGAGTGCCAAAGAATTGATGCTTTTGAACTGTGGTGTTGGAGAAGACTCTTGAGAGTCCCTTGGACTGCAAGGAGATCCAACCAGTCCATTCTGAAGGAGATCAACCCTGGGATTTCTTTGGAGGGAATGATGCTAAAGCTGAAACTCCAGTACTTTGGCCACCTCATGCAAAGGGTTGACTCATTGGAAAAGGCTCTGATGCTGGGAGGGATTGCGGGCAGGAGAAAGGGACGACAGAAGATAAGATGGCTGGATGGAATTAGTGACTCTATGGCCGTGAGTCTGAGTGAACTCTGGGAGATGGTGATGGACAGGGAGGCCTGGCATGCTGCGATTCATGGGGTCACAAAGAGTCGGACATGACTGAGTGACTGAACTGAACTGAACTGAACCATACTATTTTGATTACTGTTACTTTGTAATATTGTTTGAGGTCTTGAATACCTATTCTGCTGATGATCAAAAAATCTAATTCTCATGATTCCTAGTAAATTTAATCAATTTAGAGTTTTTTCAATCAATTAAAAGTAATTACAATTCCTTTTATCATTCTGGTCTTCGACACATGATGATATTTTCTAATAATCACAATTTCAAGCACTCTCTAAACCTGGAAACTACTAGCACTACATTTCTGGCACTATTAACTACACATAAAAGTGGTTCAGTTCAGTCCCTCAGTCATGTCCGACTCTTTGCGACCCCATGAATTGCAGCATGCCAGGCCTCCCTGTCCATCACCAACTCCCGGAGTTCACTCAGATTCAAGTCCATCAAGTCAGTGATGCCATCCAGCCATCTCATCCTCTGTTGTCCCCTTCTTCTCCTGCCCCCAATCTCTCCCAGCATCAAAGTCTTTTCAATGAGTCAAATTTTCGCATAAGGTGGCCAAAGTACTGGAGTTTCATACACTAGCCTAAATGAGACTATATGCCTGTGCTGTGTTGAGTCACTCAATCATGTCCGACTCTTTGTGACCCCATGAACTGTAGCCCTTCGGCAGCCTCCAGGCAAGAATACTGGAGTGAGTTGCCATGCCCTTCTCCAGAAGATCTTCCCAACCCAGGGATCGAATTCAGGTCTCCTGTATTGCAGGTAGACTCTTTACCAGCTCAGCTACCCGGGAAGCCTGACTATATGCCTAAAACTATGTATATAGTACATACAATATATGTTTTTTATGTCATGCTTAGATGAGATGAGAATATCGGTAGAATTCCTTCAACATTTACCAATTCTCCATTTGGTAAGCACATAATCTACTTGATATCAGATTCTGTTATTTATGGTGTTACTAATTATTTTACTGTTAAATTCCTATAGCCCAGATATTTTTATTTAGCTAAGAAGAGAAGGAAGAGGGAATTAATACAGATTCTTTCCTTAATAGGCAATTTTTGCAGTATATTATTTAAATTGAAAGCCAAGATTAAACACATTTTTTTCCAACTGTTCTGCCTCCCTATTTTGTCTCCAAGATGAGGATTAATTTAAATTGGATACAGCTTGTAAAAATATACAATATAAGTATAGAATATAATATATAATATAAAATTATATACAAAATTTATATAATGCAAATATAAATTTATTCTTCCAAATTATAGGTAGCTGCATTTAAACTTCACTTCCCATACATAACACACTTACACAATAATTTGGATATGATTGATATAAATTTATGTGAATTAATTTTAATTTAATTTAACATCACTGGCAATATTATATCATTACTTTTTATTTTCTATTACCAATATTTAGTAAATAATTTTATTATGCAAATTGTATACATGATTCTTGTGGAACTCTCTGAAGGTTTTATTAGCACAAATATCTAGATGTAAAGCTACTGAATTAAAAGTGAAGAATATATAATTTTCTTCTTGAGATGACAGGATGATTTCAAGACAGGTGTAAGCAATTTACATCGTAAGCAATTTAAGAGGTACTATTTTTTGTAACAACTCCTTACAAAAACTCGTAAAAGTAAGGAAGATAATCTCATCAATTTGAATACTTTCCTTACTTCGGAAAATATGCTAATCACTGTGATGGAAACAAATTAGATATAGTGGTGGGAGATTGAAAAATACAAAGCCCACAGAAACCCTTGCCCATGTGAGTGAGGCATAATATGAACCAAATCAGAACAGACCACTTCAATCACAGTATAATAACCAAGTAAACAAATAAATGTATGTGTATTATTCTTTGGATATTTGCTCATGAGATTTTGTGATAAGGACAGAGATTTTGATACAGGTTCCCTATAGACTGAATTTAGTAGATGAGGTTGTGTCTGATCTAATTGATATTTAAGAAGCTTAATCTTTGCCACCTTAACAATATAATAATGGCAGATGAGATTGATTTTTAATTATCAGCAATCCACCTAAGTGAGATAAGAGCAGGTACTCTATGATGTATCTGAGGCAATTTTATTTTTTTTTATTTTTTTTTTCACTTTCACTTTTTTTAAAAAAAATTTATTTATTTATTTTTAATTTTTACTTTACAACATCCATTTATGATAAAAACTCTCCAGAAAGCAGGAATAGAAGGAACATACCTCAATATAATAAAAGCTATATATGACAAACCCACAGCAAACATTATCCTCAATGGTGAAAAATTGAAAGCATTTCCCCTTAAGTCAGGAACAAGACAAGGGTGCCCACTTTCACCACTACTATTCAACATAGTTCTGGAAGTTTTAGCCACAGCAATCAGAGCAGAAAAAGAAATAAAAGGAATCCAAATTGGAAAAGAAGAAGTAAAACTCTCACTGTTTGCAGATGACATGATCCTCTACATAGAAAACACTAAAGACTCTACCAGAAAATTACTAGAGCTAATTAATGAATATAGTAAAGTTGCAGGATATAAAATCAACACACAGAAATCCCTTGCATTCCTATACACTAATAATGAGAAAGTAGAAGAAGAAATTAAGGAAACAATTCCATTCACCATTGCAACAAAATTAGGCAATTTTAAAATGCCATGAGGAGTGTCTCAAGCAGAATGTCATAAAAAAAAGCTTTAATAATTCTGAGTCTATCTTATTTTCCTCATGTTTTTCCCATCAGTCCAATAATAAAAGATGATCAATTCCAGGACAACAATGCCAAAAATTAAATACAGAAAAGCAAGGGTATAACCTGGCCTAGTCTTATTATGGTATAACCACAAAACCAGGATTCTGACTAGCAGTAAAAATACCTAAGAAAAATTAAAATATTATATGCCAAGTGCTGATTTAAGTGCTTCACATGTGATTAATTCTATTACCTTTCAAGATAGACCTGTGAGGTGTGTGTAAGTATCACATTTGTTTTATACATGATGAAAATACTGAGAGAGTTAAGTAACTTGCCTAAATTCAAAGATCTGTTGAAAATCTAAAAAGACTAGATTATCTGCTTAAAGTAACCTCTTATATTGGCTTAGTGTGATGATATTGATAAAACAGAACATTGAACACCAAACAGTTTTATAGATATATTTATAATTTCTCACTTAGATTAGCCTAAGTATTTCTCACTAGAATAATATCTACACTTTCTAGTGAAATCTATTGACATAGTCATATTGGCATACAGGTCTGCAAAATTATCTGTCTTGACAGACTGTACCTCCACAAACAAATGTAGCTTTAACAAGTAACGTTCATTTGCTAGGGACTGAACTAAAAATAGAGGAAATTTCTCTCATATGAATTACAGGATTCATCTGAGGACAGCACTATGCAATTTTAAATTTGAATCCTCAACTATTCATAGAAAGAAAACAATTGTGAAGGAATATTTAGGAAAATTTACTAGATTTTAAAAAATGTATAAACACTAACTGATGTATTCATTTTGCATTTTGTAAGGTGCTATGAATAAATCAAAATTAAGCATACTTAACTAACTAACCTCTAAACATATTAGAATTGGTAAGTACTGTTCACCTGGAATGGAGGAAGATTGCCTCTGTGTAAATCTGTGTAAATTTGACTTGAGATGGTGCATTTGGTCAACACTTGTCCATAAAGAGACTGCAGTTTCCAGATTAAAAGAGTCTTCAGTTCAGTTCAGTTCAGTCGCTCAGTCGTGTCCGACTCTTTGCGATCCCATGAATTGCAGCACGCCAGGCCTCCTTGTCCATCACCAACTCCCAGAGTTCACTCAGACTCACAGCCATCAAGTCAGTGATGCCATCCAGCCATCTCATCCTCTGTTGTCCCCTTCTCCTCCTGCCCCCAATCCTTCCCAGCATCAGAGTCTTTTCCAATGAGTCAACTCTTCGCATGAGGTGGCCAAAGTATTGGAGTTTCAGCTTTAGCAGCATTCCTTCCAAAGAAATCCCATTTGTGCAAATGACCTAGAAATGTGACATATCAAACTAAACAAAAATCAGATTAATTCTTTCTTGAAAGCATTGTGAAATGAATCCCATTAGTTGAATTCTACTAATAAATAGAGGACACACCAGTGAAGCTAATGATAGAAAACCATTGAAAAATAGTGTATCACACTCTCATACTATTCTCTGAAGACTAAGTTATTTTTCTGATTATCCAGAAGATCTTTTTATATTTTTTTTTCCTCCAAAGGAATAGTTGAATGTGAATAAAGAATTTGCAAATCATCTGCTTCTGGGTACACTTGAGCTTTATTAATAATCAGGAAATAAATGAAGAAGAAAGGTAAAGTAATTAGGTCTGTTCTCCTAAGATATATCCTTCTAACTAGACCCTAGACTTTCAAAGAAATCCAATAAAATAAGTGAGTTGTCCTTAAAACGTAGGGCTGACTTCATAGCATAGCTGAAATTGTTGCAAATAACCACAATTCCAAATTCTCCTTGGCTTGAAAGATGAAGAAAGTGATAAGATGAGTAATGAGATTATTTATTTTTATCTGGCCATGTGAAAGTTAAACGTGATCTTAATTTCAGAAACAATGATCAAGGCTGGTTAGATATATGTAGTCTTAGAAGTACATATGTATAATATCCCTGTGCTTTGTAAAGCAGTCTTTCTACTTAGTCTAAGCCACCACACAATTGTCCTTCCTATTTACACTCTTCCATATGTCTTTCATTTCAGCTCTTTATAGATTTAATTTCAAATAAAATGTTCATAAACATATAGTATAATTGAAAGTGAAAGGCAAATTTTATCATGTTTGCTATTCCCAAATTATACAAGAGAATACTAAAACAACTATGCACTTTGCAGAGAGAATCACTTTGGCTTTTAGAAGACTAATCATATAGCTTGATGAGAATTGTTGGCAAGCATATCACTGTCATAATTCAAAAGTACACCCTATTAAAACTACTTAAAGAATAGGCCCTAACATTAATAGTGTTATTTGCTATATTTCACATTCATATATTATTAACTAATGTTAGAAAAATTTTCTAAACATTTATGCCTATAAATTTGAACATCTAAGTATTTTTTTTTGAAGAGGCAACTCCAAGTAGTATTTTTTAAATATGCATTTCCTGTTAAGCAAAAACTAACATAATGCCCTGTATTACCAGACCCTGTGCAAGGAAATTTGGATCTCATTTCTAACGAAATCCATGCAAAAGTTTCACAGGATAGATAGTATTATCCTCGTGGTACAGTTGAAGAAAAGGAAACAGAGAGCAATGTGTCATGATTCAAATAGTAATAGTGGGCAAAATCCTTACCCCATGTTACATTAACCTAAGTTGAAAGTATTTGCTTAAAAATACTGTGACTTAATTATTCTACTTGGTAGTATATGTAGCACATACTATGTAGTATAAAGTAGTATAAAGACTTTATGCATAAATGATTGTGTGTGTTAGTCGCTCAGCCGTATCTGACTCTGAAACACCATGGACTGTAGTTTGCCAAGCTCCTCTGTCCACGGGATTTTCCAGGCAAGAATACTGGTATGAGTTTCTGTTCCCTTCTCCAGGCGATCTTCCTGAGTCAGGGATTGAACCCAGGAATTCCCCATTGCAGGCAGATTGTTTACAGTCTGAGCCACCAGAACAGCCCTATACATGAATACCCCTTAATAATTTATTTTTACTCTATTTGATGTGACAATCATCTTGACAAATGTTATGCTATGTACCTTATATTTATTTCAAATAAAATAACAGATATCGGGAATAAAATGACTTTTAGATTAGTGATGAAGTGTAATTTTAAATAAAGTTAGGATAAGGCATTTTTAGCTTGATAAAATCTTATAATGTGGTATAATTAACATAATTTTATTATGGTTTCCTTTCAATGTTTTCATGACATGTAAATAGTTTAGCTATCACTATATGCAGATGTTTATGAATTATTGATCTAGTCTCTGTTTAACCAAAATTATTTTGCTCCAGTTTTATCTTAAATGGCATTTATTATGTAGAAATACAAAGAACTCTATTATTTATGAATTAGAATGATGCTTTCAAAATATACCAACATTCTTTGAAAAAAATTTCAAGCAATGTTCAGTTTCATAAGCATTATTTAACTTCTAAAATTATATATTATTCATCTTTATTTGACATAGTTTGTGAGGTTAAAACAACACAATGACTATAGAACAAGAGAAGATTTGACTACTGAATGAAATGATTTATACTCAGGTAAAAATTTCTCAGGCCTAACTTCCAATTCCAGAGAAGGCAATGGCACTGCATTCCAGTACTCTTGCCTGAAAAATCCCATGGATGGAGGAGCCTGCTAGACTGCAGTCCATGAGGTCGCTAAGAGTCGGACACGACTGAGCGATTTCACTTTGACTTTTCACTTTCATGCATTGGAGAAGGAAACAGCAACCCACTCCAGTATTCTTGCCTGGAGAATCCCAGAGACAGGGGAGCCTCTGGGCTACTGTCTATGGGGTTGCACAGAGTAGTACACGACTGAGGTGACTTAGCAGCAGCAGCAACTTCCAGTTCATCTGTATATAAAATTTAAGGTAGAGTGCAATGAATCAGTATAATGGAGATTACTATTGGTTGAAGCAAAATATGCAAATATTAAAATTGGACTCATAAAATGTTAACTTTGAGCCTGAGCCATAAACCTATTTTGGGAATGCAAAAATTGGTTTTCCTGTAAACTTTTGTTCCACATGAAGTCCTCAAGAATATTCAAGGACAAAAATGTTTCTCTTTAATTTAAAAGGCTATTTTTATATGCATGTGAACAGCTTCATGCAGCTTTTCCGCCTAATTCAATCCCTCAGTATGCTGCAAAGTCAGTTTGAAAATCTTTGTTTCTTCATATCACACTGAAGGTTGCTTTCAAACAAAACATCCTGCAAAGAAAATTTGAGTATGTAGGAGAAAAGAAAAACACTGATTAGTTGGTTGGATAAGAAATAAGTGTGACATACTGTTCTTTCTTCTTATTTAGATGGAAAATGTTGAATATATGATGGTTCTTTTCCTTCCAGAGCAATTCCATGTACTATCAATAAATACCAGCATGTGTATTGCTGCTCAAAAACACATTTAGGGAAAGATCACAAGTTCCCGCCTATTTCTTGATTTGATAAAAATAACTTCTAAATAATAGCTCAGTGAAGAGAATCAGGAAGTATTAGGTCTGAACCTTTGATTTGTAAAACATCAAATGATGAAACCAGAGTAGAGGAGTATGAAGATCCACATAATTGTAGAGAAAGGAGCAGGGAAGCATGTAAGGAGTGAGGAACAGAATACACATTATAGCTGGTTCTCTTTTTAAGGAAAAGGGTTTATTGCCTTTATGAACACTCTCTTTGGTGAACTATTTTTTATTACACACCTATTTTCCAAAATATGATTTATGATAATCATCATGTTTAATCCTTGTAACAAAAATGTTTATCATGTAAGATGCACTGATAACTAAATATTAAGTAATTTGCTCCAGATTACAGAATCTGGACGCAAACATACTTCCTAAACAATCTTTACCCATTATATCAATAAGTCTAGTTTTGGACTCTGTGTTTTCTGAGACATAGATGCATTCACTTATTCTTCAGTCTTGTGTTTGCATATTAAAATTTATGGCTTTCAATATCCTATCAAGTCTCAGCTCAAATGCTATACTGTCAATGGAACGCTCCCTGATACTTCACAATTGAAAGAATTATTTTACTTCAGAACTCATGACTCAGTTAAGTTTCTCATTGCACTGTACCCTGTACTACAGTTAATTTTGCAAATATCTAAATTGTAAATACTAAATTGTAACTTATTTGAAGGTTGTACTCATCTCTCATTTTTCAATTCTCTACATTTCTACAATTGTCAGATACATCATAATTACTGAGGAACTGACTCATTCTAGAATGAAAGGACAAAAAAATTGACTGCAATAAATAAACCAGTTAGCAAATTGTCTTTCAAATAGTTGATCTGATCACAACATTTTTAAAATTCAAAGTGGGGTTTGATTTTGTATGAGATTTCAGATTTTCAAGATTTTTGATAGCTTTGGTTTTGCATAAAATGTGTATATTTGAATAAAATATTTCCCTGGTACTATCAAATATTTTCACCATACTTAATCATCAAATAATAAAATTGCTTCTATTTGTTAGTATTAAAGAAGAATTTACAATTCTTATTTAATTACAATCTTAACAGAAAATTTCTGAATGGTAAGCAAAAGTGACATTTGTCTACAGAATCATCATTTATATTGATTTAAATTGCTATATAGACAAAAAGTAGTAAATATAATAGACAATAAAATTACTGGAGTTGTCAAGTAAGTTTCATACAAACATTGTAATTATTTCAACTCAATTTGAAAGTTTTATTCTAATAGTAATATGGAAACAGTTTCTGTCTCAGATCCATAGATTTTAAGTGCTTATGTATAAAATGTATTGATGATGACATATATTAAGAAACATTTGATTATAATGAGTACATTTTAATTTATAAGCAAATTATATTCCACTATATGAAAACAAAGAAAAGTTTATTATTTATAAAATCAACCTTTCTTCTTGTTTGCCTCCACTGAAGACAAGAATCTTATATCTGGACATATTTTTCATGGAGTTCTCATGGCAAGAATACTGGAGCATTTTGCCATTTCCTCCTCTAGTGGAAAATGTTTCATCAGAACTGTTTACTATGACCCGTTTGTCTTGGGTGGCCTTGCACAGCATGGCTCAAAGGTTCTAAGTTACGCAAGCCCTTTTGTCATGACAAGGCTATGACCTGTGAAGGCGATTGTCATGCTGAAGGGCCTTGCATAATTCAGTGAAGTGCTGAGCCATGCCATGCAGAGCCACTCAAGATAGGCAGGTCAAAGTGTAGAGTTATGACAAAACTTGATCCACTAGAGGAGGAAATAGCAAACCACTTCCATATTTTTGCCTTAAGTACCCGATGACCAGTATGTAAAGATAAAATGATATGATGCTGGAAGATGAGATGCAGAGGTCAAAAGGTATCCAGTATGCTACTGGGGAAGAGTGGAGGGCAACTACTAATAGCTCCAGAAAGAATGAAGTGGCTAGGCCAAAGCATAATGATGCTTTTTTCTGGATGTATCTGATGGTGAAAGTAAAGTCTGAGGCAATAAAGAACAATATTTCATAGAGCCTTGGAATATTGGTCCATGAATCAAGGTAAATTGGACATGGTCAAACAGAAGATGGTAAGATTGAACATTGATATCTTAGAAATTAGTGAACCAAAATTGGGTAAATTTAATTCAGATGACTATTATATCTACTACTGTGAGCAAGAATCCCTTAGAAGAAAGGGAGTAGCCTTCATAGTCAATGAAAGTGTTTGAAATGCAGTACTTAGGTGCAACCTCAAAAAAATACTGGGTCTTGGTTCATTTCCAAGGCAAACCATTCAACGTCATAGTGATCCAACTCATGCCACAACCAACATGCTGCAGAAACTGAAATTGGTGGGTTTTATGAAGACCTACAACACCTTCTGGAATAATTTAAAAAGGAATGACATTTTCATCCTTGGGGATTGGAATATAAATGTAGAGGGTAGAGAGATACCCTGACTAATAAGCAAGTTGGGCCTTGGAGTACAAAATGAAGCAGGACAAAAGCTAACAGAGTTTTGTCAAGAGAACACAATGGTCATAGCAAGCACCCTTTTCAAACAACACGAGAAACAACTTTACACATGAACATCACCAAATGGTCAATATTGAAATCAGATTGATTATAGATTGATTATATTCTTTGAAGCTGAAGATGGAGAAGCTTTATACAGTCAACAAAAACAAGACCTGGAGCTGACTGTGGCTTAGATCATTAGTCCTCATTGCAAAATTCAGCTTTAAATAGAAGAAAGTAGGGAAAGACCCTAGGCCATTCAAGAATGTTCTTCCTGTGTGTGCTAAGTTGCTTCAGTTCTGTCTGACCTTTTGTGATCCTATGAACCATAGCCCACCAAGCTCTTCACCACACAGGTTTATTCAGGCAAGAATATTGGAATGGATTGCTATGCCCTCCTCCAGGGGATCTTCCCAAACCAGGGATCAAACCCACATCTCTTATGTCTCCTATGTTAGCCAGAGGGTTCTTTACCATTAGTGCCACCTGGGAAGAATGACCTAAATCAATCCCTTATGATTATAAATGGAGATTATTAATAGAATCAAGGATTAGATCTGGTAAAGAGAGTGCCTGAATAAGTATAGATGGATGTTTGTAACAATGTACAGGAGGCAGTGACCAAAACTTACCAAAGAAAGATAAATTAAAGAAGGCAAAGTTGTTGAGGAAAGAAACAAAAGGCAAGGGATAAAGGGAAAGACATACCCAACTGAATGCAGAGTTACAGAGACTAGAAAGGAAAGATAAGAAGGCTTTTTTAAATGAAAAGTGAAAAGAAATAGAGGAAAATAATGGAATGGAAAAGACTAGAGATCTTTTCAAGAAAATTGGAGATATCAAAGGAATATTTCATGCAAAGATGGGCATGATAAGGGTCAGAAATGATAAGGACCTAACAGAAGTAGAAAAGATTAAGAAGTGGTAAGAATACACAGAAGAACTATACAAAGAACCATCATAATGATCAGGATAATTACGAGGTGTGGTTACTTACCTAGAGCCAGATATCCTGGAGTGTGAAGTCAAATGGGACTTCGGAAGCATTACTATGAACAATGCTAGGGGAGCTGATGGAATTCCAGCTGAACTATTTCAAATCCTAAAATATGATGCTGTTAAAGTGCTATACTCAAAATGTCAGCAAATTTGTGAAATTGCAGTGGCAATAGGATTGGAAAGGTCAGTTTCATCTCAATCCCAAAGCAGGGTAATAACAAAGAATGTTTGAACTACTGTACAATTTTGCTCACTTCACATACTAACAAGGTTATGCTCAAAAATCCCTCAACCTAGGCTTTAGCAGAATGGAGGTCTTCTGGGTGTACAAGCTGGATTTAGAAAAGGCAGAGAAACCAGAGACTGAATTGCCAAGATCTATTGGATAATACAAAAAAACAAAGGAATTCCAGAAAAAAACATCAATGTGTGCATCAGTGACTACACTAACATCTTTGTGAGGATTTCAACAAAATATAGAAAATTCTTGGATAGATAGGAATACCAGGCCACCTAACCTGTCTCCTGAGAAACCTGTATGCAGGTCAACAAGCAACAGTTAGAAATGGATTTGATCCAACTGCCTGGTTCCAAATAGGGAAAGGAGTATAACAAGACTATGTACTGTCACCCACTTACATAACTTATATGCAGACTACATGATGTCAAATGCCAGGCTGGATGAATCACAAACTGGAATCAAGGTTCCCAAGAGAATATCAACATCCTCAGATATGTAGATAATACCATTTTAAGGGCATAAAGTGAAAAGGAACTAAAGAGCCTCTTGATGAGGGTGAAAGAGGAGAGTGAAAAAGCCTGCTTGAAACTCAACATTCAAAACACTAGGATTCTGGCATCTGGTGCCATCAGTTCAGTTAAGTTCAGTTCAGTTCAGCCACTCAGTCGTGTCAGACTCTTTGAAACCCCATGAATTGCAGCACGCCAGGTCTCCCTGTCCATCACCAACTCCCGGAGTTCACTCAAACTCATGTCCATTGAGTCGGTGATGCCATTCAGCAGTTTCATCCCCTGTACGTCTCCTTCTCCTTCTGCCCCCAATCCCTCCCAGCATCACAGCCTTTTTCAATGAGTCAACTTTTCGCATGAGGTGGCCAAAGTAACGGAGTTTCAGCTTTAGCATCAGTTCTTCCAAAAAACACCCAGGACTGATCTCCTTTAGAATGGACTGGTTGGATCTCCTTGTAGTCCAAGGGATTCTCAAGAGTGTTCTCCAACACCACAGTTCAAAAGCATCAATTCTTCGGCGCTCAGCTTTCTTCACAATCCAACTCTCGCATTCACACATGACTACTAAAAAAAAACATAGCCTTGACTAGACGGACCTTTGTTGGCAAAATACTCCCTGGTTTTGAATATGCTATCTAGGTTGGTCATAACTTTCCTTCCAAGGAGTAAGTGTCTTTTAATTTCATGGCTGCAATCACCATCTGAAGTGACTTTGGAACTCCCCAAAATAAAGTCTGACATTGTTTCCCCTGTTTCCCCATCTATTTCCCATGAAGTGATGGCACCAGATGCCATGATCTTCGTTTTCTGAATGTTGAGCTTTAAGCCAACTTTTTCAGTCTCCTCCTTCACTTTCATCAAGAGGCTTTTTCATTCCTCTTCACTTTCTGACATAAGAGTGATGTCTTCTGCATATCTGAGCTTATTGATATTTCTTCCAGCAATCTTGATCCCAGCTTGTGCTTCTTCCAGCCCCACAATTCTCATGACGTATTCTGCAAATAAGTTAAATAAGCAGGGTGACAATATACATCTGTTGTTCTATGTCGAGTTCTAACTGTTGTTTACTGACCTGCATAGACGTTTCTTAAGAGGCATGTCAGGTAGTCTGGTATTCCCATCTCTCTCAGAATTGTCCACAGTTTCTTGTGATCCACACAGTCAAAGGCTTTGGCATAGTCAATAAAGCAGAAATAGATGTTTTTCTGGAACTCTCTTGCTTTTTCCACGATCCAGCGGATGTTGGCAATTTGATCTCTGGTTCCTCTGCTTTTTCTAAAACCAGCTTGAACATCTGGAAGTTCATGGTTCATGTATTGCTAAAGCCTGGCTTGGAGAATTTTGAGCATTACTTTACTAGCATGTGAGATGAGTGCAGTTGTGCAGTAGTTTGAGCATTCTTTGGCATTGCCTTTCTTTGGGATTGGAATGAAAACTGACCTTTTCCAGTCCTGTGGCCACTGCTGAGTTTTCCAAATTTGCTGGCATATTGAGTGCAGCACTTTCACAGCATCATCTTTCAGTATTTGAAACAGCTCAACTGGAATTCCATCACCTCCACTAGCTTTGTTCGTAGTGGTGCTTTCTAAGGCCCTCTTGACTTCACATTCCAGGATGTCTGGGTCTAGGTGGGTGGTCACACCATCGTAACTATCTGGGGTCATGAAGATCTTTTTTGTACAGTTCTTCCATGTATTCTAGCCACCTCTTAGTATCTTCTGCTTCTGTTAGGTCCATAGCATTTCTGTCCTTTATCGAGCCCATGTTTGCATGACTTGTTCCCTTGGTATCTCTAATTTTCTTGAAAAAAATCTCTAGTCTTTCCCATTCTGTTGTTTTCCTCTATTTCTTTGCCTTGTTCTCTGAGGAAGGCTTTCTTATCTCTCCTTGCTATTCTTTGGAACTCTGCATTCATATGCTTATATCTTTCCTTTTCTCTTTTACTTTTTGCTTGTCTTCTTTTCACAGCTATTTGTAAGGCCTCCCCAGACAGCCATTTTGCTTTTTTGCATTTTTTTCCCATGGGGATGGTCTTGATCCCTGTCTCCTGTACAATGTCATGAACCTCTTTCCATAGTTCATCAGGCACTATATCTATCAGATCTAGTCCGTTCAATCTATTTCCCACTTCTGCTGTATAATCATAAGGAATTTGATTTAGGTCATACCTGAATGCTCTAGTGGTTTTCCCTACTTCAATTTCAGTATGAATTTGGCAGTAAGGAGTTCATGACCTGAGCCACAATCAGCTTCTGGTCTTGTTTTTGCTGACTCTATAGAGCTTCCTTATCTTTGGCTGCAAAGAATATAATCTATCTGATTTTGGTGTTGACCATCTGGTGATGTCCTTGTGTAGAGTCTTCTCACTTCATAGCAAATAGAAAGGGAAAAATTTGAAACAGTGGCAGATTTTTATTTTCTAGGGATCCAAAGTCATATCAGACAGTGATTCATCCATGAAATTAAAAGATGCTTGCTCCTTGGAAGGAAAGCTGTGACAAACCTACTGGTTATTCAATCACCAAGTCCTGTCCAACTCTTTATGACCCCATGCACTGCAGCATGACAGGGCTCTCTGTCCTCCATCATTTCCCAGAGGTTGCTCAGGTTTAAGCCATTTGAGTCAATGATGTTATCCAACTATCTCATCCTCTCCCAAACTTTTTTGATCCTGTCCTCAATCTTTCCCAGCATTAGGGTCTTGTCCAGTGAGTCATCTCTTCACATTAGGTGCCCAGAATATTGGAACTTAAGTTTCAGCATCAGTCTTTCAAAGGAATATTTAGAAATTATTTTCTTTAGGACTAACTGGTTTGATCTCCTAGTTGTCCAAGGGACTCTCAAGAGTCTTCTCCAGCATCACAATTCGAAAGCATCATTTCTCAGAACTGAGCCTTCTTTGTGTGTGTGTTTAACCATTTATCATTTATTTATTAATATTATTTTTTTTTTACCTTTACAATATTGTATTGATTTTGCCATACATCAGGTACATATACACAATGGAGTATTACTTAGCCATTAAAAAGAATACATTTGAATCAGTTCTAATGAGGTGGATAAAACTGAGCCTTCTTTGTGGTCCAGTGCTCACATACATACATGACTGCTGGGAAAACCAAAATTTTAACCGTATGGACCTTTGTAAAGTGACGTCTGTGCTTTTTAATATGCTGTCTAGATTGGTCATAACTTTTCTTCCAAGGAGTAGGCATCTTTTAATTTCATGGCTGTAGTCACCATCTGCAGTGATTTGGGGATGACTTAAATGTTAAGGTATATATAGAGAGACTAGAATGCTATAAGTTTCCAGAGATAAACAGATGCATACCACCTTTCAGCAGTAAAATACCTTTGAGAATAAATAATCTTGTGCAGTTGCAAAGTCAATGGCACAAGTTCAATTCTAAACACAAAAGTTTCACTTAATTCTTGTCATTTTTTAATTTTAATTAGCACTCTTTCCATGGAGTCCATTACAGACAGTATTAATATTTTTCATCAACATTCAAATGAAAACCATTTCATTGATTTTACTTTGCATAATTGTGGAATGCTAAGATTTTCATGGACTTCCCTTTTGGAATATTTTTTATAAACTAAAGAGAAAATAAAACCTTTACAGAACATGCAAATATTCTGGACATACTCTCTTTTCTAAAATACTGGTTTTTGAGCTATTATGGGCTGAACTGTATCTCTCATAAATCACACATTGAAGCCTTTACTCTTGATGCCCCCAAATATGACTGTATTTAAAGGTAAGGCATTTAAAGAGTAATTAGATTAAAACAAAGCTCTTAGGCTGTTAGAAATGGCAAATGACTGGTGTCTTATAAGAGGAGATTAGGAGACAGCCAGTAGAGTCATATGTGCAGATATCAAAAGATAACCACCTACAAAACCAGGAGAAAGGTCTTAGAAGAAGTCAACCATGCCAACACCATATTCTCAGATTCCTAACCTCCAGAATGATGAGAAAATTAATTTCTATTATGTTGCTCAGTCTGTTGTTCTTTGCCATGAAAACATTCTCAGCTTCTAAGATCTGATCTGATTACAGTTCTTAGATCTTCTTGGTTTCCTTCTGCCTTATTTATTTATTTATTTATTTTTAATATAAATTTATTTTAATTGGAGGTTAATTACTTTACAATATTGGATTGGTTTATTCAGCCTATATACATATACCAGGGACATCTTATTTCTACAAAGAAAAGGTGAATAATTTTCTATATTTTAATTTCCTTAAATTTGCAAAAAAAAAAAAAAAAAAATCATGTTCCAACAACTCAAAGTCTTGGTTCTTAAAATCCAAAAAGATATAAATAGTTGGGACATGATATTATAGAATCACTCTGTCTGATTCAAATTCACCTTCAGTACTCACACTTCTTGACTTTAGGCTTTGGCTTTGTTAATCTTTAAAACAAGAGTAATAATGGTGTATATCTTAAAATGTTACAGTAAGGATTAAATTAGATTAATAACTATAAAGCATACTGAACTGTGTACAAAAAATAGAGTAGCTATAAAATTTATTGTCAAACTAGGATTCTTTGAGAGTGATAAAGGATGTTTCTCATAATCATGCCAATGCATAATCAGAAATTGGTATTATCTGGGCACATATAAACATAGGAAACATGAAGAAATATTTACTATTTTTATGATTGATAACTGAGAAGCAAAATGTTACAATAGATATAGTTAAGACCCCTATAGCTCCTGGCATAAATGTAGATTTCATTCACTTTTATTAATTTCATGACTCCTCTCATCACTTTTGCTCTATGACCATGTTCATTCCAAGCTTTTAAGAAGTATATATTGTGGAGTGTTTTCCTGAATACCGTAGTTTAGTCACTCAATTATGTATGACTTGCAAGCCCATGGACTATAGCCCTCTAGGCTCTTCTGTCCATGAGATTTTCCAGGCAAGAATAGTGAAGTGGGTTGCCATTTCCTTCTCCAGGGGATCTTCCCAACCCAAGGATTGAAACCAAGCCTCCTGCATTGCAGGAAGATTCTTTACTAACCGAGCTACCAGGAAAGTCCCAAAAAGCCTAATCGAGTTTGTAATCAATGATATATTCACATCAAACATAAGTGGGACACCGTGATATGTTTAAGGATAGACGTTTGATCCCCCAATTGCTGCCCTGCAAATAGGTTCATCAGCATCATCTATCTAGATTCAATATATATGCATTTATACATGATAGTTGTTTTACTTTTTCTGACTTACTTCACTCTATATAATATGCTGAATATAATATGTTCATACATCCATTGAAACATATACATTACTATATGCAAAATTAGATAGCCAGTGGGAATTTGCTATAAGATGCAGGGAGCTCAAATATGGTGCTGTGACAACCTAGAGGGATGGCATGGGGTGAGAGGTGGGAGGGAGATTCAGCCAAGAGGGAACATATGTGTACCTATGACTGACTCATGTTCATGTACGGCAGAAAGCAACACAATATTGTAAAGCAATTATCCTCCAATTAAAAGAAATAAATTAAAAAAACAAGTCTGATCCTCACTACATTTCAGATACTTACCAGATTTCTCTCTCTCAAGGAAACAAAATGGGATATAAACCTGTCCTGCAATGGGTATCAGGCCCATAAACATGTGTTGACTCAGGGCTGGTTTGCAAGATCAGCCTTGTATACACAGAGAGGATGGTAATTAGTCCTTGTGAGACAGCAAAAGAGACACAGATGTATAAAACAGTCTTTTGGACTCTGTGGGAGAGGGAGAGGGAGAGGGTGGGATGATTTGGGAGAATGACATTGAAACATGTATAGTATCATATATGAAATGAATCACCAGTCCAGGTTCAATGCATGATACTGGATACTTGGGGCTGGTGCGCTGGGACGACCCAGAGGGATGGTATGGGGAGGGAGGAGGGAGAGGATTCAGGATGGGAAACACGTGTATACCTATGGTGGATTCTTGTTGATGTATGGCAAAATTAATACAATATTGTAAAGTAATTAACCTCCAATTAAAATAAATAAATTTATATTAAAAAAAAGAAAGGTTGTTTCTAAAGTCTGACAAATTCCCCCACTTTACTTGAGTGGTTTATTTTGAGTGATTAGCTTGCTCTTTCAGTCAAGGAATTCGTAAACCACTTAGATTAAGACTGTTAAACAATAAGCAACTATAACTAGCATATACTGTGAATATGCATGCAAAATGTAAGAGGAATTTCAATATCTCAAAATAGGCAGGATTTTAACTACTATTACATATAAGGCCAGCTGCACATAAAACACTCTAAAAATAAACCCACAGTAGACCTAGGGATTTTTTTATTTCTTTTTAATATGTTACTTTGCACTTTTACTCATCCCTACACAAGGCTTCCCAATTAAAAAAAAAAAAATGTAAGAAACTAAATGTAAGAAATAATGCCTCTTAAAATACTTTTTAAAATGTTCACAAAGGCATGATAAATGCACAAAGAATTAACAATTCACCTTACTGTCTATTCATTACATTAATGATTTGAGGATAGGAAAAGATTCAAGCTCATGAAGGTTATGCCTCAATGTTTAGACAATTTATACTTGCCAGAGCTGACATAAATGTAGATAAATACTATTTTTTTTGACAGATCTGGATTTGTTTCAGAAATTATCTGTCAGAAGGTTGGGATGGGTCAGGTTAAAAAATATATTTATTCTTAAAACTACTATCCATAACAAAATTAGACTCCATCATTCTCAATTTTAGTGTCTGATAAAATGAACCTATAAGACCTTTTCTATATTTGTAACTAATAACCCCATAATTTAATCTCCCTTAAATAGCCTTATTCTCATTTTTTTCATAGGCATAGAATGTGTCTGCTTAGAAATTGCAATTTTAGAAAAACAGTATTTCATGCTGTGAGGTTTTTATTTTATGTAACTGCATTTGACATGTTCCCAATAATTCAGATTTAGGAAAATGATTTTGGGGGAAAAAAGAAGATCATTTGGGGAATAGTTAGGCTCTTATAGGATATCTTTAAAATAATTATTTCTAGTTTCAAATATCTATATATTAACAATCAATTATTATCTTTATATTTTATTGTATTTTATTAATATTGAAAACCCAAAAGACATGCAATCATGTAGTTTATATTGTTTGCACCTGTATGTTATTAAGAAAAACTGTGCACAAATGACTTCTAATGAAAGTTGTGGATAATAATATGAACGATAATAAAGGATAATGGATCCAAAGATTTATGTTGACCCTAAACTTTTCTTCTGAGTTAATCCTTACTTTTATAAAACTGCCACCTATTTTGGTGAAGAACCATGATAATTGATGGATCATGGTATTGGGCATCTTGCTCATCTTCCATTCCTCTTTTTCATCCCTGCTAGCAACTAATTTAGTAATGCTGTGCTTAGGCAGTTTGGGGAAAAGGAAGGGCTATTTCACCGCTTCCTACTTTTTCACTCTTCTCATAGCTGGTATTAGACTGAATGACTCCTTCTACAGTTAGATAAAAATATAAACTCTAAATATATTTTAAAAATTTTAAAAGCTTCAATAAGAACACAACTTCTCAGGAGTCCTACCATTCTCTGAAAGCTATTATATCTCTTACTATTAAAAAAAAAAAATCAATGTGGGCACATAAAACCCAGCTCAAGTGGAAATACCTGTATATTTTCCCAAAAACCCTGTCTCCCTTTTACAACCATTTGACTCATCTTCTAACACTTGTGATTAAAGAATTTAAGGGCTATAATTTTCCTACAGGTAATGATTAATCCTAACTATATTCTGTGGCTTTAAACCACTCAAAATAAATACAACTCTTAAAAAGGTATTAAAGTATCAGAATTTTAAAAAAATCATCAATAATGTTAGGCTGCAGAGCAAATGTAAATCTATAGCCATAGTCATATTACATATTAGAAATTCGGTGGCTGTATTTGCAGATTTCTCACTGGCAGGAAAAGGACCTATTCTGGTAATCAATACCTTTGCTCCACTCAACAGAGTAAAGTGGACCTGTAGATTATAGATTCCAAACATCTGATAAATCACTCCTCTCATGGAGGGATAAAATATAGTAGATGACATAGAGAGTGGAAATTTTATCCCAAATTTCATTCCCACTAGGCATAGCAATGCCATCACAAAAACATAAAGAATGGGGAAACTTTGAAACAGAGCAGGAACTTATGGCCCCTGCCCCACCCTACCATGGCTTCATCCTTCCTTTTGTCTATGGAAAAACTTTAGTCAAACTGTTTTGTTTAATAAGAGAAATGAGAAGATGCAGATTTTAAGAAAAGCAGTCCAACACAACTAAACAGTAATAGTTTAGTCATTAAACAAAGTCAAGGACCTTTAGTTCAAGCACTATAGATAATATTCTGGGCCATATCTTATGAGCTCTCTTCTAGATATAGAAACCCCTACCAGGTGGAAGAAGTTAACTATATGATAACCAGGATGTAGCCATGACATAAGCTGCCACAATTCCAATAATTGGCCTCAACGAAATGGGAACAAACTGACCTTAGAACTGAAGATTAACTGTACTTAAAACGATCAAGATGAGGCTGGTCAGACCAGTAATGACCAATTTGAAGATACTATCAGTATTGACTGTGCTGTTTCTCCATGTAGTTCCCAGCTTCCATCTATAAAAGCTCTTGCCCACTGACTGTCAGTTGTGAGGGGAGTCTCCCCCGACTCCCTATTGCTGCTGTTTAGTCTCTCAGTCATGTCTGACTCCTTGCAACCCCGTGGACTATAGCCTGCCAGGCTCTTCTATCCATGTAATTCTCCAGGCAAGAATACTGTAGTGGTTGCCGTTTCCTTCTTCTGGGGGTCTTCCCAACCCAGGGATTGAACCTGGGTCTCCTGCATTGCAGGCTGATTCTTTATTGACTGAGTCACCAGGGAAGCCCACCCCTCACCACTCCCCATTGCAAATTCAATGGAGATTTCAAAATAAGGCAAACTTTCCTTTCCATCGAACTTGCCACTTTATTGGCTTTCGAGTGACTAGTAGCCAGGCTCCCCTTTCAGCAATAAGTTTACTTTACAACTCTAATATACACTCATCTGGGTGATATCCCATGGGTTTCCTTTGACCGGTTCATTCACTTTGAATTCTGGCCTCCTCCTACATTTGACTCTTGTCATCTCTGGCTTTCACTGTTCACCATCATGTGTGTTAGTACCACATCATTCCCTATCCTTGATTCCTTCAAATACACAAGGCCTGGGCATCTAAATGTCCCTAACAAGTGTAGCGCGCATATGCACATGTGTTTTATAAATTTTAGCGTGGGCATAATTTGCAGGGCCTGGTACAAAATGAAAATGCAGAGCTCTTTGTTCAGAAAACAGAAGAATAGTGCCTTTAAAGTCACTAAAACATTAAACTTTTTCTTCCCTTCATGGTTTTTCTCTGTACTTGACATGCTCTTTTTAATTTGTATTTAATATTATTCTACATAAAGATAAATTAAGTTGTTAAATTATACTATAATTTTATCATGTATCTCTATATGAAACAATTCCAGTTTTAAATGCAAATATAATTGTGTTCAACTAACATGTGTGGAACCACCTGATATTTCATATTTTGTAGCTCATACCTACACATGTATTTTGTTCTTTCTGGAGTGATAGAAATGTTGCAGAAAACTAATTCAAGTGTTTTACTTGATACACTCACATTCTACCAACACTCTTAACTGTTAGCTTCTTAATGGTTAAATAAAAAGTTAAAAGAGAAGGAATCAGTGCATTGCTTTACCTTTCCCATACTTTCTGTATCGTCGTTTTCAGTGTATATGATTGACTAACACAGGGAAGTAATATGAATAAGAACATAGGAGAGAGTTCCTAAGTTATTTATGTTTTTTTAGAGTGTAATTGTCTTTGTTCTGTATTCAAAGTAACAATCATGCTTAGTTGCTCAGTCATGTCGAACTCTCTGTGGCCCCATGGACTGTAGCCTACCAGGCTTCTCTGTCCATGGAATTTTCCAGGCAAGGATCCTGGAGCAACTGCCATTTCCTACTCCAGGGGATCATCATGACCCAAGAATTGAACCTATGTCTCTTGCGTGTCCTGCATTGGCAGGTGGATTATTTTTCACCAGCGCCAGCTGTTTTGGTTCAAATTGAAAGCATGGTTTCTTGGGGTTGTCAGCCCTCCTAAGTTAATCAGTCATTGTTGTAACATGCTTACTTTGTACTGATGGGGTTTAGGAGAGACTGCACCTAAATATGCCACTATTTGGTTCAGTTCAGTTCAGTTCAGTTCAATTCAGTCATTCAATCGTGTCCGACTCCTTGTGACCCCATGAATTGCAACATGACGCGCCTCCCTGTCCATGACCACCTCCCAGAGTTCACACAAACTCATGTCCATCGAGTCGGTGATGCCATCCAGCCATCTCATCCTCTCTCATCCCTTTCTCCTCCTGCCCCCAATCCCTCCCAGCATCGGAGTCTTTTCCAACAAGTCAACCCTTCACATGAGGTGGCCAAAGTACTGGAGTTTCAGCTTCAGCATCATACCTTCCAAAGAACACCAAGGGCCAATCTCCTTTAGAATGGACTGGTTGGATCTCCTTGCAGTCCAAGGGACTCTCAAGAGTCTTCTCCAACACCACAGTTTAAAAGCATCAATTCTTTGGTGCTCAGCTTTCTTCACAGTCCAACTCTCACATCTATACATGACCACAGGAAAAACCATAGTCTTGACTAGATGGACCTTTGTTGGCAAAGTAATGTCTCTGCTTCTCAGTATGCTATCTAAGTTGGTCATAACTTTTCTTCCATGGAGTAAATGTCTTTTAATTTCATGGCTGCAGTCACCATCTGCAGTGATTTTGGAGCCCCCCAAAAATAAATTCTGACACTGTTTCCACTGTTTCCCCATCTATTTCCCATGAAGTGATGGGACCAGATGCCATGATCTTCGTTTTCTGAATGTTGAGCTTTAAGCCAACATTTTTACTATCCTCTTTCACTTTCATCAAGAGGCTCTTTCATTCCTCTTCACTTTCTGACATAAGAGTGGTGTCATCTGCATATCTGAGGTTATTGATATTTCTTACAGCAATCTTGATCCCAGCTTGTGCTTCTTCCAGCCCAGCGTTTCTCATGATGTACTCTGCATATAAGTTAAATAAGCAGGGTGACAATATACAGCCTTGATGTACTCCTTTTCCTATTTGGAAGTTTGAATTAAATTTACTCATGGAAAACTTGTACAAGAAGGACATTCTGATCTTTCTCTATGTCCCCCTGAAAGGAGGAAGTAAATTTCCTGTGTAAAAGTTATGCTCAGTACAAGTAGACAGAGGAGAAACTCTTATTGTCAGAAAAAGGGAATTTGGACTCAGAAATCTAGGTATACAAACTCTGCTCAGTTTCCTCACTAATTAGTACCCAACATAAGTTTCTTTATCCTGTCAGTTCATCACAAATATGTTTCTTTGTCTAAAAGCTGTAAAAGCTGCTTTGGCCATTTCTTTGGGGCTGATATATTTATGAAGCTCTCATATCTACATAATTAATGTTTTATCCTGTTAGTCTTTCTCATGTCAATTTTATTCTTAGTCCCGCCGGAAGAACCTAGAAGGGTAGGGGAAAACTTGTCCCTCCCCAATTGTCCTTATCTGGAGACTCTCTGCACTCCAAGGCATTATGGCACCCCTAGAATTCTGTGCTCGGAGAAGGCAATGGCACTCTACTCCACTACTCTTGCCTGGAAAATCACATGGATGGAAAGAGCCTGGAAGGCTGCAGTCAATGGGGTCGCTGAGGGTCGGGCACAACTGAGTGACTTCACTTTCACTTTTCACTTTCCTGCTTTGGAGAAGAAAATGGCAACCCACTCCAGTGTTCTTGCCTGGAGAATCCCAGGGACAGGGGAGCCTGGTTGCTGCCCTCTATGGGGTCGCACAGAGTCTGACACGACTGAAGTGACTTAGTAGCAGAATTCTGTGCTCATGTGACATAATGAATGTTTCATGCAAATGAGACAGCAAGGAATGGCAAAGGTACATAGGCAGGTAGTTTCCCTGATCACATATATGTTCTATTGTCCCACTAGCAAACCACAAGTTCAAAAATTATTAAGAATTTCAAGAGAGTGAAAGCGCATCATCAAACTAAGAATATAGACCCTCAAAGGGACTCTGAGGGAATGAATAGATGGGACACTCGTGAAATCAGTACTGGAGGTCTCTCTGGGTTTCTTCCCATCCATTAAGTCTCTTGTAAAACAGATATATTACTTACCCCTCAAAACTGGGATTGCCACCTCCTAATATAGATGCCTATACTCTTTCCTCTTGAGTCACCTTTTCAATATGACTCTTAACTTCAGAATCTTCTACTTATTCCTCTTTTTTTCCTGTGCTTTCATGTCTAATGAATCAAGAAATGTATTTATTGGTATACATTTATTTCTAACATTAGAAAACTACCTGATGCTTGGGACTGATGCACTGAGAAGACTCAGAGGGATGGTATGGGGAAGGAGGTGGGAGGGGGGTTCAGGAAGGGAAACACGTATATACCTGTGGTGGATTCATGTTGATGTATGGCAAAACCAATACAATATTGTAAAGTAATTAACCTCCAATTAAAATAAATAAATTTATATTAAAAAAAGAAAACTACCTGAGAGTAGTTTAAGAAAAGTGGAATTGTTGGCTTACATAGCTGAGAAGAACTGATGGAACACATAGAATAAAGAAAGAGTTGCAAAAAACAGGACCTTGCAAACTAAAATTGTGGTCTTAATATCATCAGGCATTTGCTACACAAACTGTGTCTTAATTCCCTTCATTTCAACTAACAGTTTAACTCCAAATGAGTTCATGTTTAGGAATCACATGGAGTGTCTCACACATGGTAAGTATTCAATTAAAAATATTACCATCATTTATAATTGCTATTTGCATTGTAAGGTAGGAAGTTAGGCATGAGCAATAAGGGGTGGCCTGGCTGAAAAGAATGCAAGCTGATCTACTCTACACACACACACACCCACACACACCCACACACACACACACAATTATAACAAACTGAGTCTGAGATATGGGAAGACACACAACAGAGCCTGCTGTTATGTAACTTGCACTTGTCAATCAGCCTTAAGATATGCCCATTTGCATTCCCTTTCATTGATTGGTGATTGCTACAAGCCTTATTTTGCACAGGGCACAACCAAAAGGAGAACATGGAAAATATAAAATGGGGGAAGCCAAGAGGTAGGAGGAGATGACTCCTTTGGGGTCAGCCTGTTCCTATGTCTTGGGAGTGTGAGTCTAATAAAATATCTGTCTGCTTGAGTGAACTTAACTGTAACTTGTCTGTGTTTTAAACCCTTTAGACAAGAACCGAGGAAGAAAAATTAAACTGACCTGACAGTGTTATTGTTCTTACTTTCATGCAAGAATAGGGGAGGATTCCTCCATCCATTCCAGTTTGGCCTTTCTGGAGAGAAAGATTATCACTTAAGTAATATCAAGGTTAAAAGAAAGGTGAAACTGTTGGTTAAGAGGGATAGTTTGGAATGTTTACTTCCCAATATCTCATGGATCAAGATGGGAACTCACATAAAAAATAAAATAAAATAAGTTGCTCTTTACTTATAAAAGAGCAAATCAAAAACAACGACTGTGCCATTTTATGATGCCCCTGATTGCATTGGCACAAACAACTTTGCTTTTCCATTTTCTCTGCTACTTCCTTAGTTGGGAATTTAATCATTTTCATAAATAATTTTCTGGGATTATATTTTAATTTATTAGTTTACCTCCATTGTATACCAGTTATAATCTGTATGAATATTCTTATATGTTCTTATTCATCACTATAATACTCAAATAAGACTAATAACTCCATATTATATAAATCCTAATATGTAAACTCTGAACATTTTCTAATTCTGTCTCTACCCTTTTTTATTTCAGCCAAAATACTTCACCTTCCATTTATACTGAATCATGCCCCAACATGCCTTATAAATTCTGGATCTCTTATTTTTGTTCAAATTGGTCTATTGACCTCAAATACACTGATTGTCAATATCTTTGTAAATCCAAATTAGTTTGTATAAAAGTAACTTTTAAGTATAAAACACAATATAATTATTACCATTATTATCATCCATTCTTCAAAATTTAGTTCATGTGTTAAAATTCACTGATAAAGCCTTTACCAATTTATCAATTCAAAAATAATCTCTTACATTTTTATGCTTTCACAGTGTTATTTATTTTTTGTATGATACTGCTTTTTATTCATATTTTTGGATTAATATAATATTTTGTACATAGTATCACCCAAAAGAGTATGGTCTTTCTTTTCATATAATCTTCAAAAGCAAAATTGAATTGATTTTGTCTGAAAAACATCATAAAAATATCACATGATTTCCAAACTAATAATTTTTGTTTTTCCTTATGTAAGGAAACATTTATTTGAAATTTATAATTCTTTAGTTTCAACTTTTTCCTTTCTAAAGTTCAAATAAAAAAAATGTTTGCTAAATTAAATCAGTATGCATATCTTATCCCTATAATTTTGTCTGAATATTTGTTTCTATCAATTTTTCACTCAGTCGTGATAAAATCTTTGCAACCCCATGGACTATACTGTCCATGGGATTCTCCAGGCTAGAATACTAGAGTGGGTTGCCATTCCCTTCTCCAAGAAAAGAATATATGCATAAAGGTATATCTGGATTCATGTTCAGCAAATATCATTAATTAATTCCTAGGTCTTGGGATTTTAGGTGATTTATATCTATTTGTCTTTGTATATGTCGTGTGTGAATCTTTCTTGTAAAAAATATTATTTTAAAGTGGCAAATCAAGAATATGAAGATAAATATAATGATATTAATTTTAAGTAATCTTTTTAAGGAAAGTCACCCTCTATGGTCCTTTTTGTTATGTCCTAGAACAGACCTCATGGACTGAATTAAATCAGCCACCTGTTAGTATTATTGGAAAACCATATGTTTATATATTTTGCCTCCTTGTACAGCAGCACTACAATGGTAGAAGTGAACAGTTGAGATAGATCCTTTATGGCTCACAAAGCATTGATAGCTAGCCCTTTACAAGAAACAAAGTTTGCCAATTCCAGAGTCTGGTAAAATATTTAGTAAGTTGTCAATAAACATGAAATTGATTGTAATAAATCCATAGGTAGTTATTTCAAGTCTATTTTAACTAAACTGTTAACATACTATTTTCTAAAATTTTTATGGAAGGACATTTTAATTTTCTATAAACTTGAAATAGGCTTTCTTTGGACTCCTACAGGGTTTGGTTTTCTACAATCTGACAAAAAGTTGAATACATTTCCTGAATTTCATGTTACATACTATATTGTGTCCATGTTTTTTCTATTGGGTTTATTTTCAAGCCAGATTATAGAACAGGTTAGAAATCTATACAGTAATATAATTATTCACAATATTGCATGAGAAACACATAGTACATAGTTCTCTCACTGATGTTGGGATCAAAATTGGTGAATGAGACTTGTTTTGTAATTAAAATGCCAAAATAAATTAATGTTTACTTTATTTATGAGAAATCAAAATACTCCATAATTAGAGACGCAGAGTACATCATGAGAAATGCTGGGCTGGAAGAAGCACAAGCTGCAATCAAGATTGCTGGGAGAAATATCAATAACCTCAGATATGCAGATGAAACCACCCTTATGTCAGAAAGTGAAGAAGAACTAAAGAGCCTCTTAATGAAAGTGAAAGAGGAGAGTGAAAAGTTGGCTTAAAGCTCAACATTCAGAAAACAAAGATCATGGCATCTGGTCCCATCACTTCATGGGAAATAGATGGAGAAACAGTGGAAACAATGTCAGACTTTATTCTTTTGGGCTCCAAAAATCACTGCAGATGGTGATTGCAGCCATGAAATTAAGACGCTTACTCCTTGGAAGAAAAGTTATGACCAACCTAGATAGCATATTCAAAAGCAGAGACATTACTTTGCCAACAAAGGTCCGTCTAGTCAAAGCTATGGTTTTTCCTGTGGTCATGTATGGATGTGAGAGTTGGACTGTGAAGAAAGCTGAGCACCGAAGAATTGAAGCTTTTGAACTGTGGTGTTGGAGAAGACTCTTGAGAGTCCTTTGGACTGCAAGGAGATCCAACCATTCCATTCTGAAAGAGATCAGCCCTGGGATTTCTTTGGAGGGAATGATGCTGAAGCTGAAACTCCAGTACTTTGGCCACTTCATGTGAAGAGTTGACTCATTGGAAAAGACTCTGATGCTGGGAGGGATTGGGGGCAAGAGGAAAAGGGGACGACAGAGGATGGGATGGCTGGATGGCATCACTGACTCGATGGACGTGAGTCTGAGTGAACTCTGGGAGTTGGTGATGGACAGGGAGGCCTGGCGTGCTGCGATTCATGGGGTCGCAAAGATTCAGACATGACTGAGCGACTGAACTGAACTGAGATCAAAATTATTTCATCTTTATATTGTAGTTGATTATGTGTTCTTTTTAATCCAAGCATATCCAAAATTCTTCAAAGATGAAGCAGTGAGTATTCCCTAAAAGTTATGAAGTTATTTAAGTAGGCTTAGAAATGTCACCTTTAAAAATCTTGATTTTTTTTTCTACTACATATATATTATAATTCAGCTATTATTTATCACTATAATAAAAACATCAGTTATTGATTTTCATCCTATCTAAAGTTGGCAAAATGTTAATTTTTTCCAGATATTTTGTTTCAGAATTTTCTTTCTTAGTCTTACGTATACAACTTAGTTTTTCTCAGAATACATCAGTAGTTCATATACTGGAGAATAGAGATAACACAACATTTGTAAATTTCCAGAAAATATAGCCAAATGTTATGACTAGTTTAGAAAGACTCATCAACTTCTTTGAAGAATCCTCAATGGACAAAAGGTTTAGGAACTCTCCATGATGATCACAATATAGTAAAACACCCCAAATCAGTCATTAGACTAAATAGCTCTTCTGAGCATCAGACTTACATGCACCCAGCTATCTGTATGCTTCCCTGTGGGATTGTTCCACAGATACTGAGACTCAGCCATCAGTAACAGAACTCATCTTTACTTCCTTGACTTGTTCTTTCTCTCTTGTCTTTTAGCTGCAAGAAAGATGTTAGGACTCAGCCAGTTTCTATCTGTCTGAATTCAAGAGACTCAAGAGGTGCAAATAATATCAATCACAATGCCCTCTCCGTTGTACCTCACTAAGTATGTCTCAGGTTTCATTTCAAATTTTTTTGCAGGGCTTACAAAACTGCAGATTTGGGGCTTTACTCACCAATCCCAACCTGAGCTGCCAGCGTACTCTACCCTCTTTTTTTTTTTTTTTCCTTTTCTTATTGGAGGATAATTGCTTTACAACGTTATGTTGTTTTCTGCCATACAACAAAGAGAATCAGCCAAAAGTATGCATATGCCCCCTCCTTCTTGAACCTCCATTGAAACATATACATTACCATATGTAAAATTGATCACTAGTGGAAAGTTGCTGTATAACACCCTCTGCCTGTCTGTCTCTCTGTGTGTGCAGGTGTTGTCATGAAAGAACCATCTTCATGAGAGAAAATTGATTCATTTAAGTGAAAGAACCATTTTCAGTGTTCTTTCATTCATGTCTGGCTCCTTGCCACCCCATGGATAGTTGCCTGCCAGGCTCCTCTATCCCCGGGATTCTCCAGGCAAGAATAGTTGAGTGGATTGCCCTGCCCTCTTCCAGGGGACCTTTCCCGACCCAAGGATTGAGGCTGCATCTCTTATGTCTGGCAAGTGGGTACTTTACCACTAGTGCCCCTTGGAAAGTCCATAACACACTCTACTTCTCACTTTTCAAGCTATCTTAAGTTTTATATAAGTACCCCTGAAAAGTTTTCATGATTCTTTAAGATTTGGCTGGCTTTCCATCCTAATTGTTCACTTTTTAGACTCTAATATTACTATTGTAATGTCCACACTCATTTTCAAGTAAATCTACTCAGTAATGTGCTGGGAAATATTTAAGAACTGGCTCTTTGGAAAGCAAAAAACTAAGAAATGTAGTATTTCATAGATCTCCTTGATGAATCTGAATTCATCAAGACTACTGATATGAATTTAACTGGTTTGCACAATTCTTAAAAATTTGACAATTGGCTATGATAAATACCAGATTCAACACACTACTGATTTTACACTATGTATGCTTATTATATGTCTAGCACCTTGCATAATGACAGAGCATAGTGAAGACACATTACATGTATATTTTATTTCAGATAAAAAGAGAAAAGTGACAGGTGTTCACAAATGCTCCTTCCATGAATGTCAGTGAAATTATTTAAAAAATGCTAAAGAAAGAAAATAAAGCAATTTTTTAAAAAAGCTAGTTAGGAGGAAAGTATGATAGCCAATAAGAATGCCATAAAAGAAAGGGCATAAAAGAGAGGGAGGTACACAGGAGGGAGGGAAGAAGGAAGGAAAGAAGTTATTGATGTGATTGTGTTTAAATCTATGATCTTTTATTTATTTTATATTTTCTTATCTTTTTTTGGTCATTTTATTGCCTTTTATAAAATCATATTTGCTTTTCTTTGAGTTTTTCTAGTTTTTCATTTTATTGTTTTTATTAACATATTGCTTATACCTCTTTAAAATTTTTTTTTTTAGAATTTTTTCCAAGAATTTATATATACATTTTTAACTAATGCAGTTTATTTGGGACTATACTCATTCAATGTCATGTATAGTGGCCTACAATGTACTTCCATTTCCACCCCTTATCTACTGTATCACTTTGTTGCATATTTTACAACTACATATATTATAAAGTAAATACAATTTATTTGTATAAATAAGTAACAGCTTCAGTAACAAAAGTGTCTTTTAAATAAGTTGAGAAATTTAACAAAGTCGGCTTCTATATTTACCCTCTTGTTTGTCATTTTCAATGTTCTCCATTCTTGCAGATGCCAATGTCTTTACAATTATTTCCCCTCAGGTCAAAGCACTTTAGCATTTTAGTAAAGTATGCCAATGGTCAATTCTATCATTATGTGTAACTCTAAATGTCAAATTATTTTTCAATTTTTAAGGAGTTTTCTTTTGTTTAGTAAAAATATTCTGGCCTCCTTTCTGGAAAAATTTAGTCATTTTATTTTTTGTTTTTTGTTTAACTCTTTAGTTAAAGTTTATTTTATTTTATTTTATTTTATTTTATTTTATTTTATTTTTACTTTATTTTACTTTACAATACTGTATTAGTTTGCCATACATTGACATGAATCCACCACGGGTGTATACAAGCTCCCAATCCTGAATCCCCCTCCCACCTCCCACCCCATATCATCTCTCTGGATCATCCCCATGCACCAGCCCCAAGCATCCTGTTTCCTGTATCGAACATAGACTGGCACTTCGTTTCTTACATGATAGTATACATGTTTCAATGCCATTCTCCCAAATCATCCCACCATCTCCCTTTCCCTCAGAGTCCAAAAGTCCGTTCTATACATCTGTGTCTGTTTTGCTGTCTCGCATACAGGGTTATCATTACCATCTTTCTAAATTCCGTATATATGTGTCAGTATACTATATTGGTGTTTTTCTTTCTGGCTTACTTCACTCTGTATAATTGGCTCCAGTTTCATCCATCTCATTAGAACTGATTCAAATGTATTGCTTTTAATGGCTGAGTAATACTCCATTGTGTATATGTACCACAGCTTTCTTATCCATTCATCTGCTGATGGACATCTAGGTTGCTTCCATGTCCTGGCTATTATAAACAGTGCTGCGATGAACATTGGGGTACATGTGTCTCTTTCAATTCTGGTTTCCTTGGTGTATATGCCCAGCAGTGGGATTGCTGGGTCATAAGGCAGCTCTATTTGCAATTTTTTAAGGAATCTCCACACTGTTTTCCATGGTGGTTGTACTAGTTTGCATTCCCACCAACAGTTAAGAGGGTTCCCTTTTCTCCACATCCTCTCCAGCATTTATTGCTTATAGACTTTTGGATTGCAGCCATTCTGACTGGTGTGAAATGGTACCTCATTGTGGTTATTTTAAAAATCTTTATAATTTTCATCATATAGTGTCCCCACCCACACTATTTTCACACCTGTGGTGGATTCATACTGATGTATGGCAAAACCAATACAATATTGTAAAGTAATTATCCTTCAATTAAAATAAATAAATTCATATTAAAAATAAAAAAAATTAAATTAAAGGGATTTGTGCATGTATCTCCCCCGAAAAAAAGAAAAAGAATTTCTTTTTACTTTTGCTTTTAACAGGTTTACATTTACATAGGCTTTGTTTATTTTGTCTTCATCCTGATTGGGGTTTACTGAATTAATTGATATTTGTCATATTATGAAAAATATTATATTTTAAATTTAGTAAGCATTATATTTTTAGAACAGTTTTAGATTCACAGAAAAATCGGATAGAAATTACAGAGTTCCTGCATACATACTCTTCCCAAACATACACATTGTCTCCATTATCAAATCCTGAACTGCCATGGTATATTTGTTACAGTCAATGAATATACATAGATACCTCGTTATCACCCAAAGTCTATAATTTATGTTTAGGGTTTGCTTTTGGAGTAGCAGATTGTATGGGTGTGACAAGTGCATAAGGACAGGTATCATGATTATCATATATTTCAGAAAGGTTTCACAACCTTAAAAATCTGAACTCTGCTCCTTCATCCCTCCTTCCCAACAACTACAGGAACCATAGACCTTTTTATTGTCTCTATAGTTTTTCCTTTTATAGAATGTCACTTAGTTGGAATAATACAATAGGTAGACCTTTCAGATTGACTTATTTGACTTAGTAATATTTGTTTAAGTTTCTTCAATATTTGTTTGTGGCTAGATAGCTCATTTCCCTCTAACACTGAATAATATTCTACTATTTAGATATACCATATTTTTATTTATCCATTCAACTACTGAGGGGCATCTCAGCTGCTTCCAACTTTTGGAAATTTTAAATAAAGCAATTGTAAACATTCATAATCAAATTTTTGAGTGTATCTGAAGGATATGATTATCATGATACATATCATTATGTGGTTGTCAACACCCTTACAATGTACAATGTTTTCAATCTATTTTATTTCCTTTTTTCTTCTTACTACATTAGCTATGAGTTGAATACAATGTTGGAAAACAGAGGTAAGAGGGAGCATTTTTGCTATGTTCCTGATCTTAGAAGAACAGATTTGAATGCCTAACCATTAAGAATATTTGCTGTATGCTTTATACAGATGTTTTTTATCAAGTGTAGAATGTCTCCGCTATTCCTAGTTTGCTGACTTTCTATCATAAATAGATGTTGTGCCAAGTCGCTTCATTCATGTCCGACTCTTTGTGACTGTATGAACTGTAGCCCACCAGGCCCCTCTGTCCATGGGTTCTCAAGGCAAGAATACTGGAGTGGGTTGCCATGTCCTCCTCCAGGGGATCTTCCTGACCCAGGGATCAAACCATGTCTCTTGCAGCTCCTGCACTGCGGGTGGATTCTTTATCACTGAGCCACCAGGGAAGCCCAGATAGATGCTGGATTTTGTCAAAAGCTTTATCTTCATCTATTGATATTATTGGAGCTTTCCAGGTGGTGCTACTGGTAAAGAATCTGCCGAACAATGCAGGAGACACAGGAGATGGAAGTCCCACCCTTGTGTCAGAAAGATCCCCTAGAACGGGAAATGGCAATCCACTCCAGTATTCTGTTCTGGAGAATCCCATGGACAGAGGAGCCAGGGGGGCTATAGTCCTTAAGGTCGGAGTTGGACACTACTAGGCATATACAATGTATTGATATAGGCATTTTTTTTTTCCTTTAGTATGTTGAGGCGAGGGATAACATTAATAATTTTTGAATGTTGAATTAACCAGGCATATCTGGGATAAATTCCACTTGGTTGTGGTCTACAATTATTTTATCATTGTTGAATTTCATTCGTTAATCTTCTGTTTAGTATGTTTTCATCTATATTCATGTGTGCTATTGATCTATATTTTCTTTTCTTGTAATGTTTTCATCTGGTTTTGGTATTAGTGTAATTCTGGCTTCATAGAATGAGTCAGGAAATATTCCCTCTGATTTTATTTTCTGAGAAAGTTTATAGAGAACTGCATAATTACTTTCTTAAATACTTGGTAGAATTCACAAATGAACCCATCTAGAAATGACACTTTCTGTTTCGAAAGGTTATTAACTACTCATTCAATTTTTTGAGAAATAGATCTATCTCTTTCTTTCTTCACTGAGTTTTGGCAAATTGTATGTTTAAAGGATTTGGTCCATTTTATCTAGGTTATTAAATTTATAGGAATAAAGTTGTTCATAGTATTTATTATCCTTTTAAATATATAGGATCTGTAGTGGTGTCCCCCTTCATTTCTGGCATTAGTAATTTTGTCCTTTCTCTTTTGTTGTTTGTTAGTTGCAGTTTATGTTTTCCTACTTTGGCACTAGTTCTCATAGAAGTTTCCTCTACTCCCTGCTTCTCAACATCATAAGTTATGATTCTCTGTATCTTGCTCTATTTCTCTCCCTAGTTGGGGAACAGTAGTTTTCCCTGGAAACTCACTTGTCTACCAAGTCTAAGTATTGTTGGTTTTCAATCAATTTACCTTTTTAGGATGGAGTAGTGACTTCTAAGCTCCTTATGTACCAGACAGAAAAAGAGTTATTATTTTTCTAATATTCTGTCTGTAACTTTCTCTCACCTATCTTTCTCAGATTTCAGGTACATGTAGGTTAGGTATAATAATATTATTCCACAGGCCATTTGCAAATATGAGGTTTCTTTTCTTTCTTTTGTATTAATGGTAATCCTTCCTTGTTATTATACCATTTATATTTGTCATAACTAACATTTTATTAAATGATTTATTGTAATTTTTTAGGAATGTTTCTGGTTAACAGCAAAATAGTGGATTTCAGTTTCTACTCCATTAAACTTTTTACTTATTTATATATTAATTAAATTTATTTAACTGATGATAATTTTTGCATTTGTTATGATTGTTATTATGGAGAAATAGATTTTTTATTTTAATTAACAGACCATTCTGATAAAGGTGCTAAACCAGTTCAGAGAAAAATTGAGGGATAAGGACCTTAAGCTGGATATCTGTGGACAGTGATGCTTGAAGAATTGCTAGACATTAACTCTGCATTTTCCTTCTAAATGAACTTGTGGTCTTCTTGAGTTTTGAGTTTGGCTTAAGAATAGTGGAAGAATAGTGATGTATGTACATTTTCTTTTCTGGACATATATTGTAGTAGAACTTGTTTCTGAAGATATACAGAAGAATAATACATGTAGGAAGTAAATTAAAACAAGAAAATACATTTACTAAGTTTGAATGGTCCCCCTTTTCAAGACAGCCACTTATTTTCATGGAAAGTCCAATGTTAGGAGCTTTTAATATTTTACACTGGAGTAGGTAGCCTCTCACTTCTCCAGGGGATCTTCTAAACCCAGGGATTGAACCCAGGTCTCCTGCATTGCAGGCAGATTCTTTATCAGCTGAGTCACTAGGGAAGCCAAGAGTACTGGAGAGGGAAGCCTATCCCTTCTGCAGCAGATCTTCCCAACCCAAAAATTGAACTGGGTCCTGCATTGCACACAGATTTTTTACCAACTGAGCTATCAGGAAGTCGACTACTCTATCCAGCTTCTCTCATTTTCTGATATTGACATTTTTTTGTCTGAAATAGTAAATGAGCAATTTAATATAATCTTTCTTTCTTTGGAAATCAACCAGATTTTAGGCATTTTAATGTCAGCCAATTCCCTACCCTCTACTCCTTGTCCCTTTAATGATTCTAGTTAAGAAAATATGTCTTTATTTACTGCAATGGGAAGTGTTATTTATCTGTCCAAAATTTCCATGTGTTTTTTTTTTAATGGTAAATACTTCCAGTTATAAGATAAATAAGTACTAGGGGTATAATTTAAAATATGATAAATGTAATTAACACAGTTGTATGTTATGCATGAGTCATTTACAAAGGAAATGCTAGAGAAAATTTTTTTTTCTTTAATTTTGTACCTGTATTGCATCTAAATGAGGTGATAAATGTTCACTTAGCACACTGGGATCATCATCTCATGATGTCTTAAATCAAATAATTATGCTGTACACCTTAATCTTATACTGTTGTATGTCAATTATACATAAATAAACTGGAAGAAGAAAAAATAAATAAAAATAATATCTTATATAAGTTAATTAATTATATTATACCTTCAAGTTAGTTTCTAGATTTGAAATAGTGGAGGAATAGATTGTATTCCAGGGTAAAACCTTTTAAAAAATCAAAATACTAAGTTTAAAGACATATGCTTCAGTTCAGTCACTCAGTCGTCTCCAACTTTGTGATCCCATGCACTACGGCACACCAGGCTTCTCTGTCCATCACAGACTGTAAGAGCTTGCTCAAACTCACGTCCATCAAGTCAGTGATGCCATCCAACCATCTCATCTTCTGTCATCTCCTTCTCCTGCCTTCAGCCTTTCCCAGCATCATGGTCTTTTCCAGTGTCAGTTCTTCACATCAGGTGGCCAAAGTATTGGAGTTTCAGCTTCAGCATCAGTTCTTAAAATGAATACTCAGGACTGATTCCCTTTAGGATTGACTGATTGGGTATCTTGCAGTCCAAAGCACTCTCAAGAGTCTTCTCAAATACCACAGTTCAAAAACATCAATTCTTTGGTGCTCAGCTTTCTTTATAGTTCAACTCTCACATCCATGCATGACTGCTGGAAAAACCATAGCTTTGAGTAGATGGACTTTTGTCAGCAAAGTAATGTCTTTGGTTTTTAATATGCTGTCTAGGTTCATCATAATTTTCTTCCAAGGAGAAAGTGTCTTTTAATTTCATGTCTGAAGTCACCATCTGCAGTGATTTTCGAGCCCCCCAAAGTAAAGTCTTTCACTCTTTCCATGGTTTCCCCATCTATTTGCCATGAAGTGATGGGACCTGATGCCATGATCTTAGTTTTCTGAATGTTGTTTAAGCCAACTTCTTTCACTCTCTTCTTTCAGTTTCATCAAGAGGCTCTTTGATTTCTACCATTAGGGTGGTGTCATCTGCATATATGAGGTTATTGATATTTCTCCTGGCAATCTTGATTCAAGTTTGTGATTCATCCAGCCTGGCAGTTCACATGATGCACTCTCCATAAAAGTTAAATAAGCAGGGTGACAATATACAGCCTTGTCATACTCCTTTCCTGATTTGGAACCATTCTGTTGTTCCATGTCCAGTTCTAACTGTTGCTTCCTGACCTGCATACAGATTTCTCAAGAGGCAGGTCAGGGGGTCTTGTATTCTCATCTCTTTCAGAATTTTCCAAAGTTTATTGTGATCCACACAATCAAAGGCTTTGGCATAGTCAATGAAGCAGAAGTAGATGTTTTTCTGGAACTCTCTTGTTTTTTTGAAGAACCATACGATGCTGGCAATTTGATCTCTGATTCCTCTGCCTTTTCTAAATCCACCTTGAACATCTGGAAGTTTATGGTTCACATACTGTTGAATCCTGTCTTGGACAATCTTGAGCATTACTTACTCACATGTGAGATGAGTGCAGTTGTGTCATAGTTTGAACATTCTTTGACATTGCCTTTCTTTGGGATTGGAATGAAAACTGACCTTTTCCAGTCTTGTGGCCACTGCTGAGTTTTCCAAATTTGTTGGCATATTGAGTGCAGCAGCATTTTCACAGCATCATCCTTTAGGATTTGAAATAACTCAACTGGAATTCCATCACCTCCACTAGCTTTGTTTGTAGTGTTGCTTCCTAAGGCCCCCTTACTTACAAAAAGCATAAGACTTGAACACTCTAGTAACAATACACTAAATTTTCTTTGTCAATGCATTTCTCAGCTGCCAAAATATAGACGGAAATTAAACAGTACCCATATGTTAGCAATGGATATCCTGCTCTGCTCAACCGGTTATTGTTAGGTTGCAGTTTAAGGTACAACATTGACCTGTGGTAATCAACTATGCTGTGGTTCAGTCAGAAATCTCAGAACTCTGAACAAGGAAAAGAGAAAGAGTAGGAAATGAAATGCACCTGTTCCTCTGTGCATATTAAAATGTAAAGGAAAGAAAGGAAAACCTGAAAACTTGTTCAATCATAAATATAAGCTGATATGATACATGAAGTATGTTTTGAAACCTTGGCAATATTAGAGATGTTTCAAAAGTTCTTTTAATGTTTCAGTGAAGTTATAGTGTAGATATAACTCTGTGACCTGATACTAGTTTTAAGTGGTAAAATTGTTGTGCATTAAATTGAAAGGACAGTTTGAAATAACAAAGTAATCAGTGTTGTTCCCCAGGAGAATTGAGACGTGGTTATTCTGTTGTGAAATTTGGAGACACAATTTATGCAACAGACTTCTAGATGTGATTCTACTTATAGAAAAAAAAAAAGATTGTATGTGTTTTACAAATTGTTTATTATCTTATATTAAAAAGACCTTTTGACAAGTGTGTGTTCTTTATCCTTGGTCAGCATGTGTCATTTGAATTTTATACCTATATCAGTTATATGAATCCGCTGGTAATGTGTGTAATTGCCAAACATGGTAAAGTTTTATCTTATAAACATGATCAAATAAAATAACCCCTGATAGAAACTACAGAGAGTAGCAGAAAATTTAACCTGATGACTGATGTTACATGATTGATGTTAAATATTTATTCTTTTAATCAATGAACTAAGCACCAAATGATAAAAAAAGAATAAAATTCAAATTAGCAACAGTAATGTTTTGACAAAAAATACTGGTTTACTAAAAATATATCACCAGTATCAAATATATGGGAAATAGGAATTTTTGGTTTCTATCTTTACTTGGATAGTCTTATGTTGGCATGATGGAACATATTTGGGCCTTGTTACCTTGCATAGTCTTTCGAGTTCAACTTAAATATATTACAGTGAACCATATTATGGTTCCATTCTACAACTTTTTTCCTTTATTCAAATTGTTTAATGACATATTGTGCTCGATGTCATTTTGTTTCATCTGGTGATGTTATAATTATAAAAACAAAGACAAATGTTTGCACTAAAATCTAATATCTATACTTTGTTATATCACTGGTCATGGAGAGAGAATACACTCATTATTTTTCTTTGAAATTTCACTAAAAATACATAATTATACACACACACATACACATATTCACAGTAAAACTTTTTATTTATTTATTTTAATTGGAGGCTATAGCTTTACAATATTGTGGCAGTTTTTGCCATACATTGACATGAATCAGCTATGGGTATACATGTGTTTTCAATCCTGAACCCCCCCTCCCAACCTCCCTACTCATACCATCCCTCAGGGTCATCCCAGTGAACCAGTCCTGAGGATGCTGTCTCATGCATCGAACCTAAATTAGCGATCTCTTTCACATATGATAATATACAAGTTCTAATGCTATTCTGTCAAATCATCCCACCCTTGCCCTCTCCCACAGAGTCCAAAAGACTGTTATATTTATCTGTGTCTCTTTAGCTGTCTTGCATATAGGGTCATCATTACCATACTTCTAAATTCCATATAAATGTGTTAGTATACTGTATTGGTATTTTTCTTTCTGACTTACTTCACTCTGTATAATAGGCTACAGTTTCATCTGCCTCATTAGAACTGATTCAAATGTATTCTTTTTAATGGCTGACTAATATTCCATTGCATATATGTACCACAGCTGTCTTATCCATTCATCTGCTGATGGACATCTAGGTTGCTTCCATGTCCTGGCTACTATAAACAGTGTTGTGATGAACATTGGGGTGCATGTGTCTCTTTCAGTTTGGTCTCCTCAGTGTGTATGCCCAGCAGTGGGATTGCTAGGTCACATGGCTGTTCTATTTCCTGTTTTTTTAAGGAATCTCCACACTTCTGTCCATAGTGGCAGTACTAGTCTGCATTCCCACCAACACTGTAAGAGGATTCCCTTTTGTACACAACTCTCCAACATTTATTGTTTGTAGACATTTGGATAGCAGTCATTCTGACAGGCATGAAATTTTGCCTCAATGTGGTTTTGATTTGCATTTCTCTGATATTGCATTCATCTCACATGCTAGTAAAGTAATACTCAAAATTCTCCAAGCCAGCCTTCAGCAGTACATGAACCATGAACTTCCAAATGTGCAAACAGGTTTTAGAAAAGGCAGAGGAACCAGAGATCAAATTGCCAGCATCGGCTGGATCATCAAAAAAGCAAAAGAGTTCCAGAAAAACATCTATTTCTGCTTTATTGACTATGCCAAAATCTTTGACTGTGTGCATCACAATAAACTGTGGAAAATTCTGAAAGAGATGGGAATACCAGACCACCTGGCCTGCCTCTTGAGAAACATCTATGCAGGTCAGGAGGAAACAGTTAGAACTGGACATGAAACAACAGACTGGTTCCAAATAGGAAAAGGAGTACATCAAGGCTGTATATTGTCACCCTGCTTATTTAGCTTATATGAAGAGTACATCATGAGAAACCCGGGGCTGAAAGAAACAACCTGGGATCAAGATTGCCGGGAGAAATATCAATAACCTCAGATATGCAGATGAAACCACCCTTATGGCAGAAAGTGAAGAGGAACTAAAAAGCCTCTTGATAAAAGTGAAAGAGGACAATGAAAAAGTTCACTTAAATCTCAACATTCAGAAAACAAAGATCATGGCATCTGGTCCTATCACTTCATGGAAAATAGACAGGGAAACAGTGGAAACAGTGTCAGAATTTATTTTTTGGGGGGCTCTAAAATCACTGCAGATGGTGACTGCAGCCATGAAATTAAAAGACGCTTACTCCTTGGAAGAAAAGTTATGACCAACCTAGATAGCACATTGAAAAGCAGAGACATTACTTTGCGAACAAAGGTCTGTCTAGTCAAGGCTATGATTTTTCCAGTGGTCATGTATAGATGCGAGAGTTGGACTGTGAAGAAAGCTGAGCACCGAAGAATTGATGCTTTTAAACTGTGGTGTTGGAGAAGACTGTTGAGTCACTTGGACTGCAAGGAGATCCAACATGTCCATTCTAAAGGATATCGGCCCTGGGTGTTTTTTGGAAGGAATGATGCTAAAGCTGAAGCTCCAATACTTTGGCCACCTCATGCGAAGAGTTGACTCATTGGAAAAGACTCTGATGCTGGGAGAGATTGGGCACAGGAGGAGAAGGGGACCACAGAGAATGAGATGGCTGGATGGCATCACCAATTCGATGGACATGAGTTTGAGTGAAAACCGGGAGATGGTGATGGACAGGGAGGCCTGGCGTGCTGCGATTCATGGGGTCGCAAAGAGTCGGACATGAACTCATAATGAGTGATGATGAGCATCTTTTCATGCGTTTGTTAGCCCTCTGTATGTCTTCTTTGGAGAAATGTCTGTTTACTTCTTTGGCCCCTTTTTTTTATTGGTTCATTTATTTTTCTAGAATTGAGCTGCAGGAGCTGCTTGTATATTGTTTAGATTAATTGTTTTTCAGTTGCTTTGTTTGCTATTATTTTCTCCCATTCTGAAATCTGTCTTTTCACCTTGCTTATTGTCACCTTCATGGTGCAAAAGCTTTTACGTTTAATTAGGTCCCATTTGTTTATTTTTGTTTGTATGTCCATTACTCTGGGAGGTGGGTCAGAGAGGATCCTAGTACTAGTACTTTGTCGCTCAGTCGTGTCTGACTCTTTGCGACCCCATGGAATGTAGCCTGCCAGGCTCCTCCCTCCATGGAATTCTCCAGGCAAGAGTACTGGAGTGGGTTGCCATTTCCATCTCCAGGGGATCTTCCCGACCCAGGGATGAATCCCGGGTCTCCTGCATTGCAGGCAGACGCTTTAACCTCTGAGCCACCAGGGAAGCCCATAGAGGATCCTACTTTAATTTATGTCAGAGAGGTTTTTCTTATGTTTTCCTCTAGGGGTATTAAAGTTTCTGGTCTTACATTTAGAACTTTAATCCATTTTGAGTTTATTTTTGTGTATGGCGTTAGAAAATGTTCATTTCTTTCTTTCATAGATGGTTGACCAGTTTTCCCAGTACCACTTGTTAAAGAGATTGTCTTTTCTCCATTGTACATTCTTTCCTCCTTTGTCAAAGATAAGCTGTCCATAGGTGTGTGGATTCATCTCTGGGCTTTCTATTTTGTTCCGTTGATCTATATTTCTGTCTTTGTGACAGTACCATACTGTCTTGATGACTGTAGCTTTGTAGTATATCCTGAAGTCAGGCAGGTTGATTCCTCCGGGCCCATTATTATTATTTTTTTTTTCAAGATTGCTTTGGCTATTTGAGATTTTTTTCTGTTTCCACACAAATTGTGAAGTTATTTGTTTTAGTTCTATGAAAAATACCGTTGGTACCTTGATAGGGTTTGCATTGAATCTATCGATTGCTTTGGGTTATATACTCATTTTCAGTATATTGATTCTTGTGATCTATGAACATGGTATATATTCTCCATCTATTGTGTCATCTTTGATTTCTTTCATCACTGTTATTTGGTTTCTTTAGGTAGATATCTTCCTAAGTATATGATTATTTTCATTGCAATGGTTAATGGAATTATTTCCTTAATTTCTCTTCCTGTTTTCTCATTGTTCAGTTCAGTTCAGTCACTCAGTTGTGTCCGACTCTATGAGACCCCATGAATCGCAGCACGCCAGGCCTCCCTGTCCATCACCAACTCCCAAAGTTCACTCATACTCACGTCCATCGAGTCCATGATGCCATCCAGTCATCTCATCCTCTGTCGTCCCCTTCTCCTCCTGCCCCCAATCCCTCTCAGCATCAGAGTCTTTTCCAATGAGTCAACACTTCCCATGAGGTGGCCAAAGTACTGGAGCTTCAGCTTTAGCATCATTCCTTCCAAAGAAATCCCAGGGTTGATCTCCTTCAGAATGGACTGGTTGGATCTGCTTGCAGTCCAAGGGACTCTCAAGAGTCTTCTCCAACACCACAGTTCAAAAACATCAATTCTTCGGTGCTCAGCCTTCTTCACAGTCCAACTCTCACATCCATGCATGACCACAGGAAAAACCATAGCCTTTACTAGACAGACCTTAGTCGGCAAAGTAATTTCTCTGCTTTTGAAGATACTATCTAGATTGGTCATCATTTTTCTTCCAAGGAGTAAGCGTCTTTTAATTTCGTTGCTGCAATCACCATCTGCAGTGATTGCAGTGATTCTGCAGCCCCCAAAAAATAAAGTCTGATACTATTTCCACTGTTTCCCCATCTATTTCCCATGAAGTGATGGGACCAGATGCCATGATCTTCGTTTTCTGAATGTTGAGCTTTAAGCCAACTTTTTCACTCCCCTCTTTCACTTTCATCAAGCGGCTTCTTAGCTCCTCTTCACTTTCTGTCATAAGGTTGGTGTCATCTGCATATCTGAGGTTATTGACATTTCTCCCGGCAGTCTTGATTCCAGCTTGTGTTTCTTCCAGTCCAGCATTTCTCATTATGTACTCTGCATAGAAATTAAATAAGCAGGGTGACAATATACAGCCTTGATGTACTCCTTTTGCTATTTGGAACCAGTCTGTTGTTCCATGTCCAGTTCTAATTGTTGCTTTCTGACCAGCATACAGATTTCTCAAGAGGCCGGTTAGGTGGTCTGGTATTCCCATCTCTTTCAGAATTGTCCACAGTTTCTTGTGATCCACACAGTCAAAGGCTTTGGCATTGTCAATAAAGCAGAAATAGATGTTTTTCTGGAACTCTCTTGCTTTTTCCATGATCCAGCAGATGTTGGCAATTTGATCTCTGGTTCCTCTGCCTTTTCTAAAACCAGCTTGAACATCTGGAAGTTCATGGTTCACGTATTGCTGAAGCCTGCCTTGGAGAATTTTGAGCATTACTTTACTAGCATGTGAGATGAGTGCAATTGTGGGGTAGTTTGAGCATTCTTTGGCATTGCCTTTCTTTGGAATTGGAATGAAAACTGACCTTTTCCAGTCGTGTGGCCCCTGCTGAGTTTTCCAAATTTGCTGGCATATTAAGTGCAGCACTTTCACAGCATCATCTTTCAGGATTTTAAACAGCTCAACTGGAATTCCATCACCTCCACTAGCTTTGTTCATAGTGATGCTTTTTAAGGCCCACTTGACTTCACATTACAAGATGTGTGGCTCTAGATTAGTGATCACATCATCATGATTATCTGGGTCATGAAGATCTTTTTTGTACAGTTCTTCCGTGTATTCTTGTCACCTCTTCTTAATATCTTCTTCTGTTAGGTCCATACCACTTCTGTCCTTTATCGAGCCCATCTTTTCATGAAATTTTCGCTTGGTATTTCTAATTTTCTTAAAGAGATCTCTAGTCTTTCCTATTCTGTTTTTTTCCTCTATTTCTTTGCATTGATCGCTGAAGAAGGCTTTCTTATCTCTCCTTGCTATTCCTTGGAACTCTGCATTCCAATGCTTATATCTTTCCTTTTCTCCTTTGCTTTTCACCTCTTTTTTTTCACAGCTATTTGTATGGCCTCCTCAGACAGCCATTTTCCTTTTTTTTATTTCTTTTCCATGGGGATGGTCTTGATTCCTATCTCCTGTACAACATCACGAACCTCATTCCATAATTCATCAGGCAACCTATCTATCACTTCTAGGCCCTTAAATCTATTTCTTACTTCCACTGTATAATCATTAGGGATTTGATTTAGGTCATACCTGAATGGCCTAGCAGTTTTCCCTATTTTCTTCAATTTGGGTCTGAATTTGGTAATAAGGAGTTCATGATCTGAGCCACAGTCAGCTCCTGGTCTTGTTTTTGTTGACTGTAGAGAGCTTCTCCATCTTTGGCTACAAAGAATATAATCAATCTGATTTTGTTGTTGACCATCTGGTGATGTCCATGTGTAGAGTCTTCTCTTGTGTTGTTGGAAGAGGGTGTTTGCTATGACCAGTGCATTTTCTTGACAAAATTCTATTAGTCTTTGCCCTGCTTCATTTCACATTCCAAGGCCAAATTTGCCTGTTACTCCAGGTGTTTCTTGACTTCCTACTTTTTCATTCCAGTCCCCTATAATGAAAAGGCCATCTTTTTTTGGGTGTTAGTTTAAAAGGTCTTGTTGGTCTTCATAAAACCATTCAACTTCTGTTTCTTCAGCGTTACTGGTTGGGGCATAGACTTGGATAACTGTGATATTGAATGGTTTGCCTTGGAGACGAATAGAGATCATTCTGTCGTTTTTGAGATTGCATCCAAGTACTGCATTTCAGACTCTTTTGTTGACCATGATGGCTACTCCATTTCTTTTGAGGCATTCCTACCTGCAGTAGTAGATATAATGGTCATCTGAGTGAAATTCACCCATTCCAGTCCATTTTAGTTCGCTGATTCCTAGAATATCGATGTTCACCCTTGCCATCTCCTGTTTGACCACTTCCAATTTGCCTTGATTCATGGACCTGACATTCCAGGTTCCTATGCAATATTGCTCTTTACAGCATTGGATCTTGGTTCTATCACCAGTCACATCCACAGCTGGGTATTGTTTTTTCTTTGGCTCCATCCCTTCATTCTTTCTGGAGTTATTTCTCCACTGATCTCCAGTAGCATATTGGGCACCTAATGACCTGGGGAGTTCCTCTTTTGGTATCCTATCATTTTGCCTTTTCATACTGTTCATGGGATTCTCCAGGCAAGAATACTGAAGTGGCTTGCCATTCCCTTCTCCAGTGGACCACATTTTGTCAGATCTCTCCATCATGACCCACCCGTCTTGAGTTGCCCCACAGGCATGTCTTGGTTTCATTGAGTTAGACAAGGCTGTTGTCCTAGTGTGATTAGATTGACTATTTTTCTGTGAGTATGGTTTCAGTGTGTCTGCCCTCTGATGCCCTCTTGCAGCACCTACCATCTTACTTGGGTTTCTCTTACCTTGGGCGTGGGGTATCTCTTCATGGCTGTTCCAGCAAACCTCAGCCGCTGCTCCTTACCTTGGATGAGGGGTATCTCCTTACCGCCACTGTTCCTGACCTTCAACATGGGATAGCTCCTGTAGGCTCTCCTTTGCCTGCTTTGCCACCTTGCCTTGGGTTGTTCCTCCCAGCCCTACCAGCCCTGGCCTCAGGCATGAGTGGCTCCTCCCAGCTGCTGCCCCTAGCCTCGGGCTCGGGCTAGCTCCTCAGGGTCACCACCCCTAGTGCGAGGTGTCTTCTCCTGACTGCCCCTGACCTCGTACGTGGGCACCTAATGTCTCCTCCTGGCCGCCACTGGCCTCGGACGCTGGGTAGTTCCTCCCGGCCACTGCCCTGACCTCGGATGCGGGGTGTCTCCCCCAGCCGCCACTGACCTCGGACGCGGGGTAGCTCCTTTCGGCCGCCGCCCCTAACCTCGGACTTGCCGTGGCTCCTCCCAGCCGTTCCTGTGCCGTCGCAGCCTGGCACTCTGGGCCGCTGTCCCTGACTTCGGATGTGGGGTAGCTCTCAGCCACGCTTAGTGCACCGGCCCGCCACCGCCACCTCCTGCCCTTAGTGAGTCGACCAGCCGCCACCACCATCTGCCATTGAGGATAATGTTTGCTGTGGGTTTGTCATATATAGCTTTTATTATATTGAGGTATGTTCCTTCTATTCCTGCTTTCTGGAAGGTTTTTATCCTAAATTGATGCTAAATTTTGTCAAAGACTTTCTCTGCATCTTTTGGGATAATCATATGGTTTTTATGTTTCAATTTGTTAATGTGGTATATTATACTGATTAACTGGCAGATATGAAAGAATCCTTGCATCCCTGGGATAAAGCCCACTTGGTCATGATGTAGCATCTTTTTAATATGTTGTTGGATTCTGTTTGTTATAATTTCTTTAAGGATGACTGCATCTAAGTTCATCAGTGATATTGGTCTGTAGTTTTCTTTTTTTGTGTGGCATCTTTGACAGGTTTTGGTATTAGGATGATGGTGGCCTCATAGAATGAGTTTGGAAGTTTACATTCCTCTGCAATTTTCTGGAAGAATTTGAGTAGGATAGGAGTTCAGTTCAGTTCAGTTCAGTAGCTCAGTCATGTCCGACTCTTTGGAACCCCATAAATTGCAGCATGCCAGGCCTCCCTGTACATCACCATCTACCATAGTTCACTCAAACTCGCATCCATCGAATCGGTGATGCCATGGAGCCATTTCATCCTCTGTCTTCCCCTTTTCCTCCTTCCCCCAATGCCTCCCAGCATCAGAGTCTTTTCCAATGAGTCAACTCTTCGCATGTGGTGGCCAAAGTACTGGAGTTTCAGCTTTAGCATCATTCCCTCCAAAGAAATCCCAGGGTTGATCTCCTTCAGAATGGACTGGTTGGATCTCCTTGCAGTCCAAGGGACTCTCAAGAGTCTTCTCCAACACCACAGTTCAATAGCATCAATTCTTCGGTGCTCAGCCTTCTTCACAGTCCAACTCTCACATCCATATATGACCAAAGGAAATACTGTAGCCTTGACTAGATGGACCTTAGTCAGCAAAGTAATGTCTCTGCTTTTGAATATGCTATCTAGGTTGGTCATAATTTTTTTTTTTTTTTCCCAGGGAGAAGCATCTTTTAATTTCATGGCTGCAATCACCATCTGCAGTGATTTTGGAGCCCCCCAAAAATAAAGTCTGACAGTTTCCACTGTTTCCCCATCTATTTCCCATGAAATGATGGGACCAGGTGCCATGATCTTCGTTTTCTGAATGTTGAGCTTTAAGCCAACTTTTTCACTCTCCTCTTTCACTTTCATCAAGAGGCTTTTTATTCCTCTTCACTTTCTGCCATAAAGTGGTGGTGTAGAGTTAGGTTATTTATTGACTAAAGAAATGAGGACTGTGAACAGCCTTTATGTCAAGGTCTATTTTATCTGATATGAGTATTGCTACTCATTCTTTCTTTTGTTCTCCATTTGCTTGAAATATCTTTTTTCTGCCCTTCACTTTTAGTCTGTATGTGTCCCTTTCTTTGAAGTGGGCCTCTTGTAGACAGTATATTTAGAGGTCTTGTTTTTGTATCCATTCAGCCATTCTTTTTCTTTTGGTTGTGGCATTCAACCCATTTACATTTAAGGTGATATTGATAAATATGATCCCGTTGCCATTTACTTTGTTGTTTGGGGTTCGAGTTTATACACCTTTTCTGTGTTTCCTGTCTTGAGAAGGTCCTTTAGTATTTGTTGAAGAGCTGGTTTGGTGGCGCTGAATTCTCTGGCTTTTGCTTGTCTGTAAAGCTTCTGATTTCTCCTTCATATTTGAATTAGATCCTTGCTGGGTATAGTAATTGGGGTCGTAGGTTTTTCTCTTTCATCACTTTAAGTATGTCCTGCCATTCCCTTCTGGCCTGTAGAGTTTCTATTGAAAGATCAGCTGTTACCTTTATTGGAATCCCTTTGTGTGTTATTTTTCCCTTGCTGCTTTTAATATTGGTTCTTTTTCTTTGAACTTTGTTAATTTGATTAATATGTGTCTTGGGGTGTTTTGCCTTGGGTTTATTCTGTTTGGGACTCTCTGGGTTTCTTGGACTTGGGTGGCTATTTCCTTCCCCATTTTAGGAAAATTTTCAACTATTATCTCCTCAAGTATTTTCTCATGGACTTTCTTTTTGTCTTCTTCTTCTGGGACTCTTATGATTTGAATCTTGGTGCATTTAACCTTGTCCCAGAGGTCTCTGAGGTTGTCCTAATATCTTTTCTTTTCTTTTTTTTTTCCTTCTTTTTTTCCTCTCTGCTTCATTTATTTCCACCATTCTATCTTCCACCTCACTTATCCTATCTTCTGCTTCAATTATTCTACTGTTGGTTCCCTCCGGGGTGTTTTTGATCTCATTTATTGCATTTTCATTATTGAGAGACTCTTTTTTATTTCTTCTAGGTCCTTGTTAAACCTTTCTTGCATCTTCTCAATCCTTGTCTCCAGGCTATTTATCTCTAACTCTATTTTGTTTTCAAGATTTTGGATCATTTTTACTATCATTATTTACAATTCTTTTTCAGGTAGACTTCCTATCTCCTCTTTTATTTGGTTTGGTGGGCATTTATCATGTTCCTTTACCTGCTGAGTATTTCTCTGCCTTTTCATCTTGTTTAGATTGCTGTGTTTGGGTTGGCCTTTCTGTATTCTTGTAGTTTGTGGTTCCTTTTTATTGTAGAGGTTCCTCCCTGTGGGTGGGGTTGGATGAGTGGCTTGTCAAGGTTTCCTGGTTAGGGAAGCTTGTGTCAGTGTTCTGGTGGGTGGAGCTTGATTTCTTCTCTCTTAAGTGCAATGAAATGTCCAGTAGTGAGTTTTGAGATGTTTACGGGTTTGGTGTGGCTTTTGGCAGCCTGTATATTAAAGCTCAGGGCTATGTTTCTGTGTTGTTGGAGTATTAGCATGGTATGTCTTGCTCTGGAACTTGTTGGCTCTTGGGTAGAGGTTTGTTTCAGTATAGGTATGGAGGCTTTTGGATGAGCTCTTATCGATTAATGTTCCCTGGAGTCAGGAGTTCTCTGGTGTTTTCAGGTTTTGGGTTTAAACCTCCTGCCTGTTTGCAGTCTTATTCTTACAGTAGACTCACGATTCCTCCATCCATCCAGCACTGATGATAAAACCTCTAGGTTATTAGAGAAAAGATTCTCCACAGTGAGGGACATCCTGAAAGGTTTGCTGAGTTACATGGAGAAGAGAAAGGGGAAGAGGCAGATAGAGGTGACCAGGAGGAGAAAAGGGGGAATCAAAGGGGGAGAAAGCAATCTAGCCAGTAATCAAATCCCTATGTGCTCTTCACAGCCTGGAATATCCAAAGAGATTCACAGACTTTGATAGAGAAGAGAAGGGGGAGGGAGGAGATAGAGGTGACCTAGGGGAGAAAATTGGAGTCAGAAGGGGGAGAGGGCAGTCAAGACGGTAATCAGTTCCCTAAGTGTTCTTCACAGCCTGGAATACCCAAAGAGATGCACAGAATTGGGTAGAGAAGAGAAGGGGGAGGGAGGAGATAGAGGTGACCTAGGGGAGGAAAAGGAGAGTGAAAAGTGGGAGAGGGCAATCAAGGCAGTAATCACACTCCTAAGTAAAAATGGGTACTGAAGATTGGATTCTTAAAGGTACAAAATTGATAACAAATACCAAAAAGCAAAGATTAAAAATCTAGAGTAGAGGTTACACTCTCAAAAATACAATATTTTAAAAAGTCACAAAAATTATAAAATATATATATGAAGTTTGGTTTAATAATAGGGTTTTTTATTCTGCAAGGTAATAGTTGGTTATAAAAATGAAGATTAAAGGAGTAATAAAGGACTTAAAGATGAAAAAAAATTAAAAATTAAAAAAAATGATAATAGTAAAAATATATCTAGGAATTTCTCTGGAGCTGTTGTGGGCAGTGTGGGCTAAGTTCAGTTTCAGATAGTTCCTTGTTCCAGCTTATACTTCTCAAGGTTTATAGACCCCTTCCAATGTAATGGTGCTAACTACACGGTTTTAATCTGTTGCACCTGTCACTTCCAAAACAGTTCCCTCTGTTTATTTTAGCTTCTGTTGCCAGTCTCTAAAGTGTCTAATTTCCACCCTGACACAAGGGGGCAAATGTGGTCACTTATTTAGGCTCACTTGTTCAGTCGTGCTGTGGGGAGGGAAGAACACTGCAAACAAATATCACTGGTGTGTGTGTGGAGTGCTCACAGTATCTTGGCCACACTGGATTTGCCCCTGCTCATGGCATATGTGCTTTCCCAGTCTACACTGCTCAGCCTCCAGGTTGCTCTGCAGGCTGACTGTTTAAAGTAGGCCCTGGGTTGTGTACACTTCCCAGGTCTAAGCCACTCAGGTTCATGTTCTCGGGTACTCCACAAAGGCAAAGACTCGGTTGGGCCTGCGTTTTGTGCCCTTCCCAGGTCCGAGCAGCTCAGGCGACCAGGTGCTTGGCGAGTGCACTCTTCCCAGGTTGGGGAAGGGGGTGCATCTTATCATCTCCCTGGTTCCAGCTGCTCGGTTTCCTGGTTGTGCAGTGGGAGCACTGTCTCAGGTGTGCCGTGTGTCTCCTTTGGAGAGCTGATCTCTGGTTGAGACCCTCTTGGTGGATGTCAACCATCCAGGATTCCAGGAAGATTTGGTTAGCAACTGGGAGCCTGCTCGCAATTTGGTAGATGATACCATCTCTGGGGTTGAGATTGCCCCTTTCTGGCTATGGCTGCCTCCAGCAGGGGATGGGCCATTTTGCAGCTGGCTAGGTCACCTCTGGCATTTGCTCAGTCTTTTGTTCTGAGAGCTGGTCTGGCAGTGCCCTGCTGCTACTAAGTCGCTTCAGTCGTGTCTGACTCTGTGCGACCCCAGAGATGGCAGCCCACCAGGCTCCCCCGTCTGTGGAATTCTCCAGGCAAGAACACTGGAGTGGGTTGCCATTTCCTTCTCCAATGGGTGAAAGTGAAAAGTGAAAGTGAAGTTGCCCAGTCGTGTCCTAGTTTAGGGCTTTTGTGGGATAGTTCTCTCTCTTTCTATTTTTTTTTTTTTTTTCTCTCTCTCTTTCTCTCTGCCCATCCCACTGTTTGGGTTGCTATCTCATGTTAGCTCCCTCAGATTGTCCTCAGGACATTCAGGCCCGGTCCTTACCGTAAGCAATGCAGCTCACACTTCCCTGTTCAGACCCTGCTTGTTGGTGGTGGATGCGAGCGTCTAGGCTACTTCTCTGCTGGGAGTTGCTGTTAGGCATGTAATCTGTGGGTTTTATTTATTTATTTATTTTTCTTCCTGGTTATGTTGTCCTATGATATTCCAAAACTCCCCATAGACCTGCCAGTGAGAGGGTTTCCTGGTGTTTGGAAACTTGTCCTCTTTCATGACTCCCTCCCTGGGACAGGACTCCATTCCTAATTCTTTTGTCTCTCTTTGTATCTTTTATATTTTCTCCTACCTCCTTTTGAAGACAATGGGTTGCTTTTCTGGGTGCCTGGTGTCCTCTTCCTGTGTTCAGAAGTTGTTTTGTGGAATTTGCTCAGCGTTCAAATGATCTTTCAGTGAATTTGTGGGGGAGAAAAGTAGTCTCCCTGTCCTATTCCTCCACCATCTGAGGACCGCCCCTAAAAATTCTTTAATGCTGAAGAATTTATCTATGTTTATCTCTCTGAGACATAAATAACAAAGAATATAAAAAACCAATATTGTACAACCAATCATGGCATAAACTGGAAACACAATCCATTAGGCAAAAATATTGATTTAGGCTAATATTAGATCAAAAACATCAGTGCCAACAATGAGGGCAACATTTATAATAAAGCAGAAGTCATAACAGAAAAGAGAACATGGAAAAACAATACTGGTTGAAATGATCTAACTTAATAATTACACTTTTAAGACCCTGGTCTTAAACACCTTTCAATGAAGGGAAAATCCACCTCTAACTTTTTAGTGTCTTAATGTGGGGTTGACAGAACATAAATATTTATATTCCTTTAATCTCTAGATCAAACTAAGATGAATGTTTTGAAAAATTAAATAGTAAAGGTTAATAAAATTGAATGAACTTGTCAAAAAAAATCTATACATGAACTGTTATTTCTTTTCCTGACAGGAGAATGGACATAGGGTTGGAACTCAAGAGGGCAGCACCAGCATCATATTCCTTTCAGACATGGGCAGCAGATGTCATTAAAGTGATCTCATTATCATTTTACTTTTTTTTTTTTTTGGCAATAGGGTAATGTGTAAGGTAATTTTATAAATGCTGGAAAACATTTTCACATTTTACACAGTTGTTCATGGTATAAAATGTACAGCTAGTTGGCTGCAGGAAATATCAATTTTTCTTGAACATTTTTCTGTATTTTTCAAATGAAAAAAAGTGTTCTCTATAAAGAATTTTTTGGAAAAAAATCTAATTCTAAAAAGATAATCTTTACTGCAAACCATTGCTTAACACAACATCAGGAAATGATTAACCCTATAGAAAAGTGAATGGAAGGCATTATAGTATGAATGAAGAAAAATTCTTAAATGAAATTTACTATAAAATTAAATATGCTATATGTGGCTATTTTTACACTGAATTTTTGTACTTCATTGTAATTCAAGCTAATGATATGGAAAATACTTGTTATTTTATTTACTTGGTTGTTTAATATTTGTTGCAAAAGATAACTAGGATTTTTGTTACCGAAGCATATCATAGATTCATAATAAATTTCATTACCAAAAATCAAAATACTAGTACATACAAATCATATTTGTGCAAATTATGAAAGATAGTTGTGTAATGATTATTTTCATGGGTTATTTAAAATATTTTCTCTCTAATAAGTAATATGATGCCCAAGATAACTTTTACTCCATCTCAAGAGACATAATTAAGCCTTTTATAGATCTTATTTCACATAACTGAAGGATATAGAGAAATATATTTTATTTAAATGTTTAAAGATTAGTAAAGAAAATATTTACAAGAATAGGAAATGCAATATGGTTGAGTGAATGGAACAAAAATTCCCACAGAATTTTTCTTTCAATAAAAAACTTCAGAATTTTGATCCCCAAGTTGAAACAATACATGCTATTTTAATTCTATTTTAATTTTCCCTGCTTTCTCTGACTAAGGATTAATTAATAACTACATAACTGGTGAGGTGAGTGATATTGGATGCAGTGTGGGGCTTATGATATAAATGAAGAAACTAGGATTATCCTTAAGCTATCTCACTGAAATGATGAAAGAAGAGCCAATAAACATAAATCCAACAGTAAAATATACAGATTTGAGGAGTAAAAGAGGATATACATATATTGGACATATTTGGTGAGGTACCTATAGAATTATCATGTGAAGGTGTGTGCTAACAGTTGGCCATCTCAGTCTAAAATTTTAGATACAACAGGAATCATGGTGACTGAGAGCAAATAAAATGAGCCAATACAATTAAAGTTAATTAAGAGCTCTGATGAAATGATACGTGATCCAGACAATGAAAGCATTGCATCAGGAACATCTGCTTAATCTTTTGAAGATTCAGTTTCCTAAATTATTCCTCAGATCTACTTTGGTGATGAGGCTCAATAATTTTATTTTTTTCTTAAATAGGCATTGCAATTGATATGATGGGTAATAAAGCTTGAGATCCATTGATTTAACTGAATAATTAAAAAAAAAAATAACACAGGAGCCACCATGATATAAATGTCAAAAAGAATGCCAATAAAATAAGATCACAAACAGCAGGAAAGGAGATCAAGGAGAAATGGTCCATAGGGTTAATGCTGCACAGAGGTCAAATAACAAAAGATGCGAAATATTTCTACTAGATTTACAATCCAGTAGTGGTTAGTAATCTTATCCCAAACAGTATGAGCAAAATAGTAAGGGAAAAAAGAAAGAAAACTGAAGACCGAGGAGCAAGACTATGGAGATTTTGTTATGAAACAACAAATTTTGTCTTGAAGAAAAATTTTAAGTAATGTAATATACTGAGAAAAAAGTAAAGCAAACTTCTGGCTTTTTATTTTTTAAGGGTGAAGAAGCTTATTCCAATAAACCGAAAACTATATATTTTTCTAGTCAATATAACATCAAACAGACAATCTTTTCATCAATTCACTACTTTTATAACTCATAATTCCACACTGTAGCTCCTGGTTCATAATAGCATATCCAAGTTAACCTGTAATTTCCTTTCATTTTAGGGGCAGAGGCAATAAAAGATGTTGGAAATTACATTTTATTGAAAAAAAATTAGAAGAGGTTCAATTTTAAAAAATACTGGCAAATGTTTAAGCCATCAGCATCTGCAATTTACCAGAAGTCTAGTGGAAACCATGTTGAATTCCTTGATGTGTGATTAAGTACTTATAAGTAATTCAACACACACATCCTGTGAGCAAGGTAAGTCTCAGAAAAGTAGCTACAACATAAAAGTATGTCCGGTTGTCACTTATTAATGAGGCCAACAATCCCCTGTACACATGAGTCTTTTATGAAATATTCCACTGAATGCTTTATGTTACTGAATTTTTTCCTCAATACAGATGATTTGGGAATAAGCAAATAAAAGTCGATGTTGTCTTCGAGTAATCATTTTTCTGGTCCTTGATTCCCTCTGCCACTATATTTTTATTGTGTTTGGGCATTGAGGGTGGAAATTATTAAAAGGATTTTCATTTCCTATGCTCACTGTGTCTAGAAAGCATCAAATTAATGTCTTTGAAAAAGTTTTCCTGAGTTGATACTTGTTGAAGGAGGAAGGGAGGGAGGATGGATCCTACAAAGAAGGATCCTTTGTAGGAAGGATTTTTGTATCTGTTAAAACAAAACAAAACAAAACTCCATTGTTTTAACCATTTGCCACTCACACTTGAGTTTGCAAACACAGGCAATGTCATTCAAACTTGAGAAAAATGCTTTATTTGGGATCTTCATAGAAATTAATTGAACGTTTGGTTGCAATAATTGCTATACAACATTTTCATATATATAAGTTTAGGGAAACTAAACTGTTTTGTTTTGTTTTTTCCACTGCAGTCCATTGTTTATCTCAACACTCCCTAAATATTTTGAAAAAGTATCTGCTTTCCATGTGAGATTCTGATGGCAATATAAATGCCTTATGCTTCAGATGTTAATAGAAAAATGGTTATAATTGTCATTTTATTACAGTTAGTTGCAATGGTGTCACCCTCATTGGACAATGCTAATCGTAGCCATATACTAAGTATTTTATTGTAGTATTTAATTTAAATTTTGTTCAAAATTTAATCTTTGGTTTATAATGAAGGAACTGAAGAACAAATATGTTAAATTTCTTGCTCAAGATACATAACAAAATGTGGACAATTTTAAGCAGATGAGAATACCAGATCACTTTACCTGTCTTCTGAGAAACCTGTGTGCAGGTCAAGAAGCAACTTTTAGAACTGGACATGGAAAAATGGACTGGTTCAAAATTGGCAAAGGAGTACTTCAAGGCTATATATTGTCACTCTGCATATTTAACTTATATGCAGAGTACATCATGCAAAATGCCAGGCTGGATGAATCACAAGCTGGAATTAAAAGGCCAGGAGAAATAACAACAACTTCAGTTATGCAGATGATACCACTCTAATGGCAGAAAGCAGAGAGAAACTAAAGAGCCTCTTGATGAAGGTGAAAGAGGAGACTGAAAAAGCTGACTGACTTAAAACTCAACATTCAAAAAACTAAGATCGTGGCATCTGGTCCCATCACTTTTTGGCAAGTAGATTGGGCAGAAGTGGAAGCCGTGGTATATTTTATTTTATTCAGCTGAAAAATCACTGTGAGCCATGACTACAGTCATGAAATTAAAAGACTCCTGTTGTTTGGAGGGAAAGCTATGACAAACCTAGACAATGTATTAAAAGACATAAACATCACTTTGCTGACAAAGATCCGTATAGTCAAAGCTATGGTTTTTCCAGTAGTCATGTACAGATTGACAGTTGGACCCTATAGAAGGCTGGGAGTTGAAGAATTGATGCTTTCAAGTTATGGTGCTGGAGAAGACTGTTGAGAGTCCCTTGGAAAGCAAGGAGATCAAGCTAGTCAATCCAGAAAAAAAAAAAAAAGTCAACCCTGAATATTCATTGGAAGGATTAATGCTGAAGCTGCAATATTTTGGACACCTGATGCAAAGAGCTGATTCATTGGAAAAAATCCTAATGCTGGGAAAGACTGAGGGCAGTGAGAAAGGGAGCAACAGAGGATGAGATGATTAGATTGCATCACTTGTCTCCATAGATATGAAGCTTAGCAAGCTCTGAGAGATAGTGCAGAACAGGGAAGCTTGGCATACTGCAGTCCATGGGGTTGCAAAAAGTCAGACACGACTGAGCAACTGAACAACAACATACAAAGCAGAAGCATCTTAGTAGTTCTCAAGCCATAATTAACAAATATGCATATATATATGCTAATCTGTTTAAATAGTCAAAACTAATAATCAAAAACATTTTTGATAAAAAATAAAATAATGATTACATATGGCTACAGTTTCCTTGAGAAAGTCATGAATAACAATAAGAGGCTATGTCAAGACCTGGAGTTTAGAACACAAATTAATAGATATAGAGAATTCATAGTGAGATAAAAGAAATAACAGACTCCTACATAAATTCTTTGACATCTTGGATGAAAGTCTATGTTCTAAATTATCAGTTCATATGTCGTTAAAATAAAGAAACAAGAACTCAGTGAGGAATTAAAATATTTCAAGTCACAAAAAGCAAAGCATCTTAGCAGATTTTTTTTTTTTCCCTGACTCATCACTTGTCTGCATATGACAGCTGTGGGGATTTCTTTGGGCTAAGAAATAAATATTTTTGGTTTTGGTCTTTACCTGTCTTGTTCTCTTTCCATGGAAAGGGGTAGAGTAATTACCCATATATGTGTTCTTATTTAGTTTTGGTGTAAAAACTAATAAAATAAGTTATCAGATGACAAAAACAGGTTTTTTTTTGTTTGGTATCTTCAGAACTAAAAATTCAAGTGAAGGATTTTATTTGGGAGATGGACTAAAATTCCTATCTAGGAACAGAAAATGAGACAATGAAAGGCAACTGATAAAAGGGTATGTTACCAAGTCACCTATAACTGTGGGTATCTGGAGATTAATCCTGCTGGGAAACTTCCAGGACAGAATACTTGGCTGAGATTTATATCACCTGAAGCATGAGAGAACTGAGACGTTTATAAACCCACTTTGATCTGTCATTTGTTGGAGATTGGGTGACAGAGAGTGATATAAATAAGGCAGTATCTCTGCTTTCCTTCCTTTGGATTTGTTCTGAGGAAGGCAGAGATTCTTGCAGACAAATGCCTTTATGAATTTTATTTACCAAAACTTAAAACCACTGGAGAGATTATGATCGGTATCCTGAGCCCCTGACAAAGCAGAGTCCAGGATCAAGAGAAAGTCTTCAGCATACAGTTGGTCAACAGGCACACAAAAAGAGGGTCAACATCACCGATTATTAGAGGCATGCAAATTGAAACCACAATAAGGTATCACCTCACATTAGTCAGAATGGCCATCATCAAAACGTCAACAAATAATAAACATCAATAACGATGTGGAGAAAAGGAAACCCTAATACACTGTTGGTGGAAATAAAAATTGACAGCCTTTATGATTGTTGAAGAAGGAGAGCATAGAGATTCCTTAAAATTAAATTTAACATGTGATCCATAAATCTCTTTCTTGAGCATACATCTGGAAGAGATGAAACATGCAATTCAAAAAGATATATGCACCCCAGTGTTAATAACAGCACTAAGACATGGAAGGATTGTAAGTGTCCATCAACAGAAACACATGAATGGATAAAGAAGATATGGTACATATATAAAATGGGATATTATTCAGCCACAAAAAAGAATAAAATATTGCCATTAGCAGCAACATGGATGAACCCAGAATTTATCATACTGAATGAAGTAAGCCAAACAAAGACAAATATTATATCACTTAAATGTTGAATATAAAAAAAACTCATATGAATATTTTATAAAATAGAAACAGACTCAGACATAGAAAAGAAATGTATCATTGCCAAAGGAGAAAGAGATTGAGGAATAATTTTCCCCCCTTTTCTAATTCTGCCTTCAAGAAATTGAATGTAGTTAGCCTAATTTTTGTCACTTGATTCAGCATTTCTTAAATTTTTAGTTCCGTTCAGTTCCTATCATAAATTAAGTCAATTTCTGTGGTCATGGGGAACGGATAATCCAGTTAAAAACCCATTGTAATTAGAAATCTGTATCTTTTTTAGTGAAGTTCCCATTCTGTTTCATCTTTTTGTTTTGTTTTGTTTATTTGTGGCCCCACCATGTGGCATGTGGGATCTTAGTTCCCAGATCAGGGGTCAAACTCGTGCCCCTGCAGTGAAAACACAAAGTCTTGACCACTGGACTGCCAGGGAAATCCTTATTCTCCTGTATTTCTAATTCAAATTAAGAAATCAAGATGATACATAGGAAATTAAATTATGACATCTACAATTACATTAAGAAAATTCAGAGAGCCTGTTTTTTATATTAAGGAAATTTGCTTTTGAATATATCCTTACTTTCACTTCTTTTCTTTAAAATGTTATCATGAAATGTGCTGCATACCAGAAAACACTTGCTGGAGTGTTGGTGGCAGGGGAGTCAGTGAACAAAAAGACACTTTGAGATACATTATACAGGTGTCTTTTCTAACATACTGTAAAAATGTGAAAGACTGTCATTGGAAATGCAGTTGACCAAGCACTGACATTGGACCCCTTTGTCTTTGATTCCAGACAGTCAAATCATTTATGAAGAGCAGGATATTTATGTGACAGTACATAGCTAAAAGATTTGTCTTTAGCGATGTTTATAAAACAGTGTAGCTATAGTTGTTTCTGCTTAGATATTAAATAAATATCACATTCTGCATTTAAAAGACAGTTGGGTAAGGCAAGTGGTCGTTGGCCCTTCTAACAGGACCATTTGCTAGTCAAAATCATTTTCATGGAAAAAAAAAAAAAGTAATATGAAAATACTTTCATATAAATGTTTTATTTTTTATTTGATTATGTTTTTCTGATGAAAAAAAATCCCCACTCTAAAGCGTGTACTCATTTCTCTATGTTTGGGTGTATATGTGTGTGTGTCTACATCTTATGTCATAGAGCTGCATTCAGAGTAAGAAACCAGAAATTGTTAGTAATACTTACAAAAGATACTTTGTTCTTCTGAGCTGGGTGCTTTACTGCCAAAATGTGGATGTGAAGAAATATATATCTGTCCTTTTTCATAAAGATTAGTGAAAAAGAAACCTAAAAATAAATTCCAACATAACACAAAAAGGAAGAAAATTTGACCAGTTATATTGTCCTTCATCTATTGTAAATTTAAACTACATAGGCAAAGTTGAAATGCCAGGATTTTAGTTTATTTTTTAGGGGGAAGATCTAGGCTTGAAGCTAAACCCTGGCAGAGACTGTACCCAAACACTCCACACATATTCCAAGGGGGAAAGTTCAGTCTTTTATTTATATTTCCCATATATTTACTAACTTTTGTATTTAGAAAATTTTTTTACTTGATAATAAAATCACCTCAGAGTGCAAGTCTGGATTAATGGTATTTAATTAAAAGTTTTATTTTAATTTAATTAAGTTACTTGTGTTTAATAAAGTCCATTTTAATATTTGAGAATAAGTTATCCAAACAGAGCTCCACATACTGAATGCAGAAGCTTTGCATCAATAGGGGCTCTGGTATGAAGCGGAACAGTCAGTAAGTGAAATTTTTTCAATTCAGAAATGACTATGCTTCTAGGACAGTGTAATCCATATACAGTGTAGGCACTTAAAGATCAAATGAATAAATGATGAAACACTTTTGTTTTTCAGTTAATTTGATGAAAATGTTTTTTCTTTAGTTTATGTCTAATCAATTGTTGTAAAACATCACTTAATTTTAAGGTTTTTACATTATATACCTCAATAAAAATACCCAAATGAACTATTCAAACTGCACTCTTTCTAGTTCTGAATTTTTCTGACATGTTAATAAATGAGTTATTG